>NW_016814226.1:1546102-1594239 GCF_001698545.2 Rhinopithecus bieti
CTCCCTCCCTCCCTCCTTTCCTTCCTTCCTTCCTTCCTTCCTTTCTTTCTTTTCTTCTTTCTTTCTTCCTTCCTTCCTTTCTCTCTTTCTTTCTTCTCTTTCTTCTCTTCTCTTTCTTCTCTTTCTCCTTCCTTCCTTCCTTCCTCTCCCTCTTTCTCTCTCCCCTCCCCTCCCCTTCCTTCCTTCCTTCCTTCCTTCCTTCCTTCCTTCCTTCCTTCCTTCCTTCCTTCCTCTCTCTCCTTCCTCCCTTTCTCTCTCTCCCTTTCTCTCTCTCTCTCTCTTTCTGAGGCAGGGTCTCACTCAGGTTGCCCAGGCTTGGGTGCAATGGTGTGATCTTGGCCTCACTGCAACCTCCACCTCCCAGGCTCAAGCACTTCTCCTACCTCAACCTCCTGAGTAGCTGGGATTACAGGCATGTACCACCATGCCTGGCTAATTTTTGTATTTTTGGTAGAGACGGGATTTCACCATATTGGCCAGGCTGGTCTCAAACTCCTGGCCTGAAGTGATTCACCCACCTCGGCCTCTCAAAGTGCTGGGATTACAGGCATGAGCCACCATGCCTGGCCCTTCCAGCTTTTTCTGACCCTCTCCTCTTGTCCTTCTCATTGCAGAAAAACTGGCAGGATGCAAGCTGAATGTGGCTGAGGTGACACAGTCCGAAATAGGGCAGAAACAGAAGCTGCAGACAGTGTTGGAAGCAGTACATGACCTGCTGCGGCCCCGCGGCTGGGCACTCCGGTGGAGCGTGGACTGTGAGTTCCACACCGCAGGGGGAGGGAGTGTCTGGAGGGAGCCCGTCCTCTCGACATTCGTCATCCACATGTGTCATCCACATTCATCATCATCCCATCTGGCCTTGCATCTTATAATTGGGTTCATCTCCCTGCGCTGTAAGAGGTAGAGCATTGCAGGGGAGAAGAACAGGAGAAGGGTTAGGGAGCTCCTAGAAAAGGTACCTGGTCAGGCCACGGTTCTCCATCCTCCCCACGCTGTAGCGGAGAGAGGCAATGTTTGTGGATGGGTGGCTCAGAGGGACTTCGAGAGAGAAGCAGCCTTGGGGGGTTCTTGTTGGGACTCAACCCCAAATACTGGTGGCAGCAACACCTAGTGGGCTGTTTGCCTGTGACCCTAGCATTAGGAGATGTGACATCATGGTATTTTCAGCCACGACATGAACCCAGAAGGTGAAAGACTAAACCAGGAGAAAGTTCTGCTCGGTGCTGCCTACTCCTTTCCCACCTCCTTCCCCTTGAAGCAGGGCCGTCAGGGTGTGGCTTCAGGGCTCTCTTGCTGGGCCAGAGGTCTCTGTGTTTTGGTGAGCTGGACTCTCAGCGGTGGGCAGGAGACCCTGGAGCCTGGCCCTGCACCTGGTTTCTTGGCATCGAGACCTTGGGCAGACCCAGGCTGTCTCGTGGGTTGCTGGGTCCGTGGGTGGGGAATCGGGTGCCTTGTAAACTGTAAAACCCCCTGCAGAGGAGAAGTGGTGATGATGACCAAACCTGAGTCTGCATGCTGAGGAGGAGAGAGGACAGACTCGGGCAAGGCAGGGGCTAAAGGCTAATGTCCCCAGAACAGCCTCTGCCCTTGGCAGCCTACCCTTGTTGGGATGGTTCATGACGCAGAGGGAGCCCTTCTTTAGTGCCGGAGATCATAACGCACGTCCTTGTGATGGTTTAAGTGGCCGTGACCTGCTTTCCATGATCTTTTCCCTTCTGTGCTAATTTTACTATCCTGTTCCTTCCCCTCATCACTGCCCAATTTATTGCTTTTAAAACCATTGTGCTTCTAAAAGTGTCTGCACAAGTCACCTTAGGCCAACAGGAGAGGAGACATTGAAACCAAGAAATGACTTCACCAGGTTGCTCATCAGCTCTCTTTATTTGTCCACACTTCGCTCCGTCCTTGCCTTGCTGGGGTCTCATTTAGATGCTGTGTCTCTGTTGCCTTCTGCACGTGGGCTCGGGTTCCTGTGTCACCTGATCTAAAGCGTCTCCTTTCCTCCTCCCTCCCGCAGCAATTCATGGTAAGAACCTGGTAGCCATCCTCCACCTGCTGGTCTCTCTGGCCATGCACTTCAGGGCCCCCATCCGCCTTCCTGAGCATGTAACGGTGCAGGTGGTGGTCGTGCGGGTGAGTATAACCGAGCGGTCGGCCTGCCCGTAACTCCGCCAGAGAGGCAATGTCTTCTTCCTCCTGCAGTTTTCCTGCCCTCCCCCTCCTTTTTCCCCCCAGGAGGCTACCTTCTATTTTTCCCTTTTGACAAAATGTGTGTCTCACCCTGGCTCCGAGATAAATGATTGGAACGGGAACAATGGCATTGATTTGATGAGAGGCAGAAGCAGAGGCATGAGGGTGTTGAGGTTTAATTTTCCACATTTTTGAAAAGAACATTCATTTCTCTCCAAAGCCAACTGGTTGGAATTCAATCCCCTTGAATGTGCTTATTACTCATTGGAGGAGGTTGGCCCCGCGGGATGAAACAGACACCCAAATTAAAGCCGCTTTGCATTCGCCGTGGATTATTCATCATGCCCCATCATCTCTTTTTTTGGGTTCATTTCTCTTGATTCACTTGGAGAAATGGAACCAGAACCCAGGTCCTTCTAACAGAGGGTGAAGTAGAGTTACCTTTCTCTTGCTGTTTCCCTTACATTTATTTTTTATTTTATTTTATGTTTTGAGAAAGGGTTTCACTCTGTTGCCCAGGCTGGAGTACCATGGTGCAGTCACGGTTCACTGCAGCCTCAGCCTCTTGGGTTCAAGCAGTCTTCCCACCTCAGCCTCTCAGGTAGCTAGGACTACAGGCACATGCCACCATGCCTGACTAATTTTAGATTTTTTTTTTTTTTGAGACGGAGTCTCGCTCTGTCGCCCAGGCTGGAGTGCAGTGGCCAGATCTCAGCTCACTGCAAGCTCCGCCTCCCGGGTTCACGCCATTCTCCTGTCTCAGCCTCCCGAGTAGCTGGGACTACAGGCACCCGCCACCTCATCCGGCTAGTTTTTTTGTATTTTTTAGTAGAGACGGGGTTTCACCGTGTTAGCCAGATGGTCTCGATCTCCTGACCTCGTGATCCGTCCGTCTCGGCCTCCCAAAGTGCTGGGATTACAGGCTTGAGCCACCATGCCCGGCCTAATTTTAGATTTTTGTAGAGACAGGGACTCACTATGTTGCCCAGGCTGATCTGGAAGTCCTGGGCTCGAACGATCCTCCCATCTCAGCCTCCCAAAGTGCTGTGATTATAGGTGGGAGCAGCCATGCCTGGCTTTGTTTCCCTTACATTTAAGTGGACAGTCGCTGCCTAGGGTTCATGTGTGCAGTTTCCCTCAGTAAACGTGCACCGAGCGCCTACTATTCTCTAAGCACTCAGCATGGGCTGCCAAGCCACTAAAGGAGGAACACACACCTGGGGTCTGCGGTGACGACCACTGCTGCCAGAATTAAGGTCACGCTCGGAACCTTGGATGCCTCCGTGTTTATTTTACTAGAGACATCCGGCTCCACTTTCCTCTGGTTTTTAAAATTCTTGGTCCTGTGGTCTCTGTGGTCCAGGAGGACCTGGCTGCCACTGTGTTTTCTGAACCCATTCTGACCCCTCTGTTACCCTAGCTCAGTCTTGACTGGACGGGAATGCGCCTCTCTGGCATCAGGCGAGGGCCACCTGCCATGTCTCCATGTTTCCTTCCTAAGGAGGTTGTTTGTGGCTGGTGGTGGTGACTTGGGACCTGGGGGGCCATTCCTATGGCCCCTTGTCTTGGCCAGTGGTTCACAGGCAGCCGGCCTGAAAAGGCTTCCCTAGGACACATGGGGATATGGTTCCCGAGCCCACCTACGTCAGCTCGGGGCCCTAGGAGCCCTGTGCAGGCTCAGAAACCAGAGTATTTCCTTTCAGGCTTGCACTTGAGTCCAAGATAATCTTTGGGGTTTGCAGAAAGTTTGAACCAGGCAAGCACTTGCTGGTGCTTCCTGCCATAACGGGTTAGAGAAGTGTTGTTTGGACCATGACCAAAGCAGAATGAAACGGGAGCAGGGGGTCCTGTGAACTGGGTGCCATTACTCCCCAGACCCTAGAGCCACCTTCTTTCTTCTCTGCAGCCCCCTGGCCTCTGAGCTTGCTCAGCGGACCCCTTATCTAACCCCAGATAGAGTGGTTGGTGTAAGGGATGTGGCATTTCCAGGCTGGAAGGAAGGAAGCGAAGGGCCTTATTTACTGCCTGGCCACGTGGCTTTAGGCTGATCACTTGCTTTTGCTGAGCTGCAATGTTTCCCCCATAAAACTGAGATTTTACTACAAACCTGTAAAACATCCAACTTCATGTCTCCAATCCTAGACCTGGGCCCAGCACCCAGTGGGTGCCTCAGGCACGTTTGGTCCATGACTAGGTGAACACAGTGTCTCTGGACCTTCCTTGGCAGGCACTCCTGAGAATCGGGATAAGCGTCACCCACACTGTTGTTCAATAACAAGCACCAACCCTGAGTATTCCCTGGAGGTCAAACTCAGGAAAGGGATGGAAGCTCAGATCTTGATGGTGTCCACTGTGGGCTGGCCCAGTGGGAAGTGAGTTCCCGGTCCCTTGAGGAGTTCAGTGGTGGTTGGATCAGCCACCCAGACTCCACCTGGAGTTCCTGTGACAGGTGGACTGCCACCCCTACCGTCACCACTGCCATGCCTCCCTCACCACCGTCACTTCTTTTTTTTTTTTTTTTTTTTTGAGACAGAGTCTCGCTCTGTCACCCAAGCTGGAGTGCAGTGGCACAATCTCGACTCATTGCAACCTCTGCCTCCTGGGTTCAAGCGATTCTCCTGCCTCAGCCTCCCAAGTTGCTGGGATTACAGGCGCGTGCCACCACGCCCAGCTAATTTTGTATTTTTAGTAGAGACGGGGTTTCAGCGTGTTGGCCAGGATGGTCTCGATCTCTTGACCTTGTGATCTGCCTGCCTCGGCCTCCCAAAGTGCTGGGATTACAGCCGTGAGCCACTGCGCCGGCCATCATTGCTTTTTGATACCTGCCATGCTCTGGGAAAAGTGTGACATATACTGTATCAGTTTCCTAGGGCAGCTGTAACAAAGTACCACAAACCAGGTGGCTTAACACAGCAGACATTTATTCTCTCGCAATTATGGAGGCCAGAAGTCTGAAATCAAGACGTTGTCAGGGTAGGATGTCCTCCTTCACATCTCCTCCTCTAGGGGATGGGTCTTCCTGCCTCCTCCAGCTTCTGGTGGTGCCCGTCAGTCCTTGGTGTTCTTGGCTTATGGCCACATTTCTCTCTAGTCTCTGCCTCTGTCATCATATGGCCTCTTCGCTCTGTCTGTTTCTGCATCTATTTCCTCTTCTAATAAGAACGTGAGCCATAGTGGATTAAGATGGGACTCACCATAATCCATGATGACCTCGTCTGAGCTAGTATCTGCAAAGACCCTTATTTCCAAATGAGATCACATTCTGAAATTTGTGGTAGATATGAACGTTGGGGCATCCTCTTCAGTCCTGTGTACACATATGATTGCAGGGGATGTTCCCTGTTAATTATGTTCCTTCCAATTGCATACCTCACCTCTCCTGGCTGCAAAGCATAGAGGATCCCTTTGGGGAATCCTGACCTGGGGTGTTTCTCCTGAGACCCACACAAATGCCAACTCTCAGGGCCACATGGAGACAAGAGGGTGGGAGGAGGAGGGGGACAGGTTGTAGCTGCTGAAAGGCACCCTGCCCAGGGTCCCCTGCTGTGCACTCACCCAGGCCTGGCATGCATGTCCAATACCACCCCTCCTTCTCCTGTTGCTCTTTTCTGAGATGATCTCTGACACTACAGCTTCATCTGCCCTGTCAGTGCGTCCTTCCTCATCTCTCCACTGCCTGATTTTGTATGTTTATTTTGGGGTTTTCAGAAGCGGGAAGGCCTGCTACATTCCAGCCACATCTCGGAGGAGCTGACCACAACCACAGAGTAAGTGGACCCCTGCCTTGCCCCTCCAGGCCCTGCTGCCCCAAGTGAGCGGGGCCCCAGGCTGCCACTTCAGCCAGGGACGCCGGCACACGTGGGGCTGCTTCCACTCCACGCCCCTTCACTGTAGCATGTGATTCTCATGCTGGTTCCCACCCCAGCTCTCCTCCCTCTGCACACTTTCTTCAGAGTTTTTAACATTTTAACATTAGAACTGAGTTACCTTCCACAGCCTTTGAATTTTTTCATTCCTTATCTTAAAAGGTGAGCTTTAAGAACATTGCAAGGTGGGGCAGGCAGAGAGAGTTCAGGATGATTAGAAAGACTTACTGTCTCGGTTCATTTATCCATCTACATTAGCCCCGTCAGAGGCAAGAGTTGCGTGTTTAAACCAGAACTTTCCTTTGACAGAAACTACTAAGACATCTCTTATCTCCTAGAGAAAGCCAGAGGACAGGTGTTCAGAAGTCTAAAAGTCTTCAAATCTATTGAAAATAGCAAATCAAACAGTATCTGTGGTGTGTGGTTTTAAGGACTCCTTGTGATAACCTGCTAAGAATCTTTAGAATTCACTGCATTTGTGCCTCTTGACTAAACCTGTTTCAGATGAAAGAGAACATTTAAAAATTGATTGTCTCAGCTAATCCATCAGCTAAGTTCACAGAGTGATTAATTACTGTGTTGTGAATTCGTGGATGGTATTTCAAAAATCGTAACTGACACAGGACTCGTGGCTTGCAAGCTGTCAGGGAAGATGATGGGACAGTGGAGTGCAGGTTGACGCATGTGCAGAGGCCCATGAAGAGGCCTCCAAGTCTGCCCCAGGCCCGTGAAGGGAACAGGGAGAGCTGGAGGAGGGGAGGATGAGAATGTGGTTCTGTGCCCCGCACAGTAGGCCTTTGGTAGCAGCTCTGCCTATTCAGCAATAGAAGAAGGGCTGCTCGTGAGGAACTGGGATTGGGCTGGTGTCTTAGTTGTTTATTGTTGTGTAACAAATCACCCCCAAAGCCGAGTGGCTTAAAACAACATCTGTTTCATTTGCTGCTCACAATTCTGTGGGTCAGCAATGTAGGCTGGGCTCAGCTGGGTGGTTGTTCAGCTAGTCTTGCCTGGGGTTGCTGATATGATGCAGACACCTGAAGGCTGGTTGGGGGCTGGGGGGGCCGAGATGGACTCCCCCTACCTCTAGTGGTTGGTGTTGGCCTCCCCTGGGTCTCTTTCCTCCTCACAGAGCTGGGCATCTTCCCAGGGTGCCCTCAGAGTCCTGAGAGTGTGAGAATGCAGCTGCAGGCCCCTTGAGGCCTTGTCTTGGACATCCATACCTATATCCTCAATTCTGTGAGTCAAAGTGAGTCATGGGTCATCCTGGATCAAGCTGCAGGAAACAGACTCTGCCTCCTTGTGCAGGAATGGCCTATGCACATTGTTGGGTGGTGGGCATGCTGTGATAGGAGTCTCCCTCTAGGTGAGGGGGTCCCATATGAGGACAGCAAGGAGGAGCTGGGCCCCCTGCCATAAAACTAGAATGGTCCAGAGACAGAGAATGAGCAAGTGGGTGGGAGAATGGTCTCATCTATTCACCAGTGGTAAGTGGCACCGAGGGCCTGTTGTATGCCAACCTCCCTGCTGGGTCAACAGAAACACTGAGAGGTGGGCTGAGTGCAGTTCCTCTCCTCCAGGGTGACCCATCCTGCTGATGAGAAAGGATGCATCCACAGACATGCACAGTCCAACACAGGGGCTTGTGGGAAGTGCCTTAGGGCCTTAAGGGAATTTCCAGGAGGAGGGGAGCACCCCAAAGTCAGGGCAGGGGAGATTCCAGTGGAAGCCACCTCAATCAGATACCAGACGGCCCTGAGCAGTGAGGAAGGGAGTTGGGATTTTCTAGCCTGAGTCAGCATCCCTCTGCCAGCCAGGGCCGGGATAGAGGAGAGGCTGGGTCACCTCTCCAGGCTGATGCCCCGAGTGGGTTCTCCTCAGGGCTGGTTATCCCATCCTGGTCTCCTGTCCCTTCCCCTCCCCATGGCTGCAGAGGCTCTGACAGAACATTTGAATCATCGAATGTCTGCTGAAAACCAGCAGCCCAAAGATCCACTTTCAGTTTCCTAAGGCAGCATTGCCACCTCCCATCCAGTCTCAGTGTTCGTCTTTCTCTTTCAAGAGGTGGCTATGAGGTCACCCCTTCCAGGAAGCCCTCCTGTCTGCCAAGCAGGAGTGCTTGACTTCCTGTTAGTTCTCATTGCCTCTGGACACATGTGACCAACGTTGAAATATTGGCTTACCAGGTCTCTCACTCCCAGGCATCTTGAGGGCAGGGCCACATAGTGTTTATCTCTAGGGGATATTAATTACTGTATCTGCACAGCCTGCACTTAGTAGGTGCTCAAGTAAGTGCTTATTAAATAAGATGGAGCCAAAGGACTTGAGCCTAGAGGGATTTGGGGGCAAAATAAAGACTTTCTTGCCTCTCAGGAAGGCAGTGCATGGAAAGGATCTGTGTACTCACTCACTGGGGATCTTTGAGGAGAAGCTGCTCACCACTCCCGTCTCCCTCATTGCTTCCACTACTGCCTGCCTGAGATCAGGGCCTGGCCTTGTGGTTCCCCAGGATCCTTTAGTTCCAAAAGTCCTGCAAGTACATTGTGTTTACTCCTGGAAACATGAGTAACCTGCAACCTTGTTTGTTTGTTTGTTTGTTTATTTGTTTGTTTATTTGAGACGGTCTTGCTCCATTGCCCAGGCTGGGGTGCAGTGGTGCGATCCCAGCTCAGTGCAGGCTTGACCTCCCAGGCTCTAGCGATCCTCTCACCTCAGCACCCGAATAGCTGGGACTACAGCGCATGCCATGACAGCCAGCTAATTTATTTGTATTCTTCTTAGAGGAGGTTTTGCCACTTTGGCCAGGCTGGTCTCCAGTCTTGCATTTTTTTGTTGTTGTTTTCTTTGTTTGTTTTTTGAGACAGAGTTTCACTCTTGTTGCCCAGGCTGGAGTGCACTGGCGCAATCTCTGCTCACTGCAACCGCTACCTCCCGGGTTCCAGTGATTCTCCTGACTTAGCCTCCCAAGTAGCTGGGATTACAGGTGCCTGCCACCACGCCTGGCTAATTTTTGCGTTTTTAGCAGAGATGGGGTTTTGCCATTTTGGCCAGGCTGGTCTCGAACTCTTGACCTCAAGTGATCGACCCACTTCTGTCTCCCAAAGTGCTGGGATTACAGGCGTGAGCGACTGTGCCTGGCCCAGCCTGTGTTTTAAGCATTCCATGGCTGCTGGAAGACTTGTTGTCTGCTGAAATCTTCGTATTAACCACTATCTGATTTAAGTACCTCCCCTCCAAACAACATTGACAGAGTGGTTAATGTGCAAATAGAGATGGTGATTTGCTGCTGATTTTGTACAAACGTTAATAATCCACACAAGCACCTCTCGTTTATCATTAGAGTGGGCTGGAACGTAGCACAATGTGACTTGCATTCTTATCAGTGGGCCTTTACCTGGGCAGCGAGGGCCCAGCTTTTCTGGCTGGATCTGTCCCTCATCCTCCATGTGCTGGTTGTGAAACTGCGTTCTGAGTGACCCATCTTATGGCTCTGTCTGTGTTCTTGTTTGCAGGATGATGATGGGCCGGTTCGGTAAGTAACCCTAGGGAAAGTGGGGAGACGGAGGCGTGTTAGGGCTGCCCCAGGAAGCTTCCAGAGAGTATACATGGTCATCTGGGGGAGTGGGAAACTGGGTGGGTCTTACTGCCCCCATAGTTCTGGAATCCTAGGGAAAGCTCACAGCCCTCTGCCACCTTTCCGTATAACGGGCTTGTGTCTCAGAGCTGAGAGTCGCTGGGTGGTGCTAGGAGGAGTGGGGTGGAAGGCTGGGTGACCAGCTAGGGGAGTGGGAGGAGCCTGGGATGTAACACTGGCTGGAACTGTCAGGGGCTGGTGCAAGAGTGGTTGAGGGTAAAAGGGAGGGAGGAGAGGCGGCCAGCACAGCATCATTAGCTGGTTGGAAGAGAATGGCTCAGCTCTGTGGATGTCCTTCCATATGTGTTATTTCCTCCTGGAAACCACTGGTTTAGCAGACTTCCTTAGAGTCAGGCAGCTGGGGCTCAGTCCTGGCTGGTGGCCTGTGGCCTGCCCCTTCCTCTCTGCTCCTCCTCTGTGAAATGGGAGTATAAAAGGCTCTCCCCAGGCAGGAACTGCTGTGAGGATTGGGTGCGATCACAGGTGAGTGCCCTGCTTGGCCAGGGGACAGCCCTTTATGTGGGGTAGTTTTATTAGTGTTGGTTTTCAGTGGCTATTCCCAAAGAAAGAGGCAATTACTCTGTCTTCCCCCATTAAAGCCTGAGACCTCATCGTCATCTCAGTGAGAGATGGTAACGTTTCAACCCTCAGAGCCAGGATACCCCGGCCCTCGACCTGGCCAGGCTCAGTGCTTTGGGAAGCATTTCAAAACAGAAACCTCTCGACCCCCAAATACCATGTTCTCCAGTGAGCAGGGAGGGGAGAACAGCTCTTAAAAGGAAAAATGGAAACCAAACAGAAGTTTCCCACCTGCCTCTCCAGCCTGCCAGCCTGGAGCTGATGTCAGGTGGGAGTGCCACCCCCTGAGTTCTATAGAACGAGGGCTGGGCCAGCTCGGCCATGGGGCTCTGTAACCTCAAAGTTATTATGGGGACCAGCTAGGATGCCCTTGCTGCTTATCTGTTGTATTAGGATTCTCTAGAGGGACAGAACTAATAGGATAGATATATACAAAGGGGAGTTTACTAAAGGTATTAACTCACACGATCACAAGGTTCCACAATAGGCCTTCTGCAAGCTGAGGAGCGGGGAAGCCAGTCTGAGTCCCAAAGCTGAAGAACTTAGAGTTTGATGTTTGAGGGCAGGAAGCATCCAGCATGGGAGAAAGATGGAGGCTGGGAGGCTAAGCCAGTCTAGTCTTTTCACGTTCTTCTGCTTTTTATTCTGGCTGTGCTGGCAGCCGATTAGATGGTGCCCACCTAGATTAAGGGTGGGTCTGCCTTTCCCAGTCCACTGACTCAAATGTTAATCTCCTTTGGCAACACCCTCACAGACACACCCAGGGACCATACCTCGCATCCTTTAATCCAATCCAGCTGACGCTCAGTATTAACCATCACGCCTATGGAGAGGGGAAGTGGCCCAGATCCTGCAGGGCTCGAATTGAGAAGAGGCAGCCAGTGTGTGTCCCCTTGGCTTTCTTTGCTAGACCTTAAGCTGTGCTGAGAACATTCACAGGCCTTCACTGGTTTTTGTTTGTTTTTTGTTTTTTTAAAAGGATAATTCCAGCTCTTTAAAAATGTCTCTAATATTAAAAAACAAATGCAGGAAGAGAAAGAGAAATGTCCTGTAGTCCTGTATATAGTTGCTGAGGGAGGCGAAACCACAGTGGGGTCACAGCTCATGGGGCCAGGATGAGGCGTCTCCCCATCCTGCATCTAGGTAGAGGTGCACTTTGGGGGCACAGTACCCCACTCTGTCACCTCCTCTCCACCCTTTCCTCCTGGAGGAGGTTCAGAACCCCTTTGGAATTGTAGAGGCCTAAAGATGAGGAGAGGGCCGGGTGTGGTGGCTCACACCTGTAATCTCAGCACTTTGGGAGACCCAGGTGGATGGATCCTGAGGTCAGGAGATCGAGACCATCCTGGCTAACATGGTGAAACCCCATCTCTACTAAAAATACAAAAAAATTAGCTGGGCATGGTGGCGGGCACCTGTAGTCCCAGCTACTGCGGAGGCTGAGGCAAGACAATCGCTTGAACCCAGGAGGTGAGGTCACAGTGAGCCGAGATCATGCCACTGCACTCCAGCCTGAGTGATAAAGCGAGACTCCGTCTAAAAAAAAAGAAGAAGAAAAAAAGAAGAGACTGGGTCCCTCAAGCATTTTGAGTCTTTTGGTTTTGTGGCGCTGTTACTTTTGTGCTTGGTTTGGGCCTCATTGGAGGTTTAGGGAAAAGACAGTCTGGTCAGTTCAGTTGGGAGCACATGGGCCTCAGGCTGTGTGCAGCACCCTATGGCCCGAGGGCCCAGAAGCCTGGTCCCGGAGTCCCTGCTGCCCCAGGAATGAGCTTTCGGGTCTGGTGTGCAGGGCAGTGGCTCCCTCCGTAAGAGCCAGGTGTCACGTGTGAAAAGTGGACCCAGCTGCCACTCCAGGGATGGGAGGACTGTGGAATCGCAAGACCAATTTGTACAAGAGGCCGATGGAGTTGTTCTCGTTACTTTGTAGGCTTTATGCGCTGTGCTTGAGAAAATGCAAACAGGCTATTAGTCAGTGACAGGCAATTAGTTCCGCCCCCGGCCTTGCTGCTTCTGCTGACGCAGGTTCCGAAGTTTCCTGGTTACCCAGCCTGGCACCCTCAGGCACAGCAGGGCGTCTGGCCCGGCACCCACTCCTGTGGGGGCAGCAGCACGCCTTGTCTTGGCTTCCCTGCTATGCCACTCACCTCCTTCAGCCCCTGAGAGCACCGCAGGGCGCTCTCTCCTCCAGCAACCTTCACCTGAATGCTCTCCCTCTAGATTACCCCATGGCTCACTCTTGCAACTCTGCCAACTCTTGGTTCAAATGTCACTGATCAGGCAGGCCCTCTCTGACTCCACTGCCCCAGACTGGCCTCCACTGGCTCTCCTCCCCACCCCTGCCTTAGTTCTTTCTGTACTCATGTGATGCACCAAGCAGCGAGACTTTGCTTATGGGGAAGGCCTGGCTTCTCTTCCCTGCACCACTGTTTACACAACAAAGCCTGCATGTGTCTGGCAGATACTGGTGCCAGGAAACTTTCAGGGGCGCCCACAGCCCCTGCCTTTCTCCTTTCACACATGGCTCCTTGACCAAGAGGTGCTTTGTGGGCTAGAGCTGACCTTTCCTCAGGGTGCCCCCCACCTCCTGACCAGAGCTGCCAGCCCTGGCCACAGTCTGCACACAGCTGGTGCCAGATGTTCTAGGAGCTTCTAGAAGGCTGGGCTTTGCCAGGAGCGGTCTTCTGGGCCTCAGTTTCCCCATGAGCACCCTGAGCCAGGGAGGAATGGGGGCTCCGTTCTGCCCACTCTCAATCATTGCAGCGAGGGAGGTGGCTCCACAGGTCCTCGCTGCCTCCTGACAGCATCACTGTCCTGGCCGAGGTGGGTGAGGAAGCTTCTCTCCACAGAAACAAGTCCCAGGGGGAGCCGGGGAGGTTGCAGCCTGGTCTCCATGGCAACGGGTGAGCTGGTGCAGCTTCTCCGTGGACGGCCCTTCCCCCTCCTGGGTCTGCCCTGGGCTGGAGGCCCTACCTGAGGATGAGGGGAAAGAGGGGGGAATGTTCCTTCCTCACCTTCTTCCCCCTCATTATATAACTCCTAGTAATACCCCTTCAAGTCTCTCCCATTTCTGCCAACAGGGCTTGTTCCAAAAACTCTGGCTCCGTCCCATCACCCCTGGCTCCTGACTGTGCCCTCCACAACTCCCACATTGCAGGCCACAGCCCCTGTTAACCCCTCTCACAGGCCACCTGGCTCTTGAACCTGCGCTGGACTTTCTGGCATCTCTCTCTCCTTGTGCCTCCTGCTCCCTCAGTGATGCACCTTTCCTCCTCCTCTTGCCCCAGCAAGCCTGGTTTGAACCCCAGGCTGCTTTGTGAAGCCTTCCTCAGGTCCCCCAGCCCTTGGTTCATGGGTCCGAGACTCAGGTGCCTCCAGGGACCAGGTTGATCATGTAAAAGAGGAGAGTGGCTAGATTATACAATGATAACATCATCTGCCCCTTCACCCTGGGGTGGCAGTGGGGAGTGGTGGGGTCTGAGGCAAACTGGAGAGTCCACATCCCCATCCCCAGGGGCAGCTCATTGCTGCCAGGTAGGAGTGTAGTCTCACTGTTGCCACAGCCTCCAGTTCTTCAAGAGAAGCCAGAAGTTCAGAAGTTTTGCACAAACCTTCCCATTTAAGAACTGTTGACTCTGGCTGGGTACCGTGGCTCACACCTGTAGTCCCAGCAATTTGGGAGGCTGAGGCGGGTGGATAACTTGTGGTCAGGAGTTCAAGACCAGCCTTACCAACATGGCAAAACCCCGTCTCTACTAAAAACACAAAAATTTTTATGCATGCCTGTAGTCCCAGCTATTCAGGAGGTTGAGGCAAGAGAATTGCTTGAACCCGGGAGGTGGAGATGGCAGTGAGCTGAGATCGTGCCAGTGCACTCCAGCCTGGGTGACAGAGTGAGACTCTGTCTCAAAGAGCAAAAACCAAGAGCAAAACAAACAAAACAAAGAAAAACTGTTGACTCAAAGGAAAACATTACAGGGACCAAGCTGAGCATTCCTGCAGGTTGGACCTGGGCAGCCCTGGCATGCTCAGGTTGGTTGGCCCCGTCCGGATTCCTCTTTTCTGACACTAACAGGGTTGCACTACCATAGTTTACTCTCTCTCCCAACCCTCCTCCAAGTCTGTGCCTCTTCCAAGAGTGGGGCCCCTCCTTGTTTATCCCTGTGATGTCCCCAGAGCCTGCGGAAGCTCTGGGGGACAGGACAAGAGGGAGCTGTAAAGACTGAGGGCCGACAATGCTCCTGCCAGGCTCCATGCTCCTGCCTCTACTCACTGCCCTACTTAGTTCCACACCAAGGGCGAGGCAGGGGCTGTCACAATGCCGCCTTTACAGAGGAAGAAATGGGGCTGGAGAGGGAAGGATTTGCCCAAAGGCATGGGGTGTGAAGTCGGGCAGCTAGAACAAAATAGGATCTATTTTCGTTCCCAAGGCCAAGCACATCACGGCAGTGCAGAATGCTTTCTCTGTCTCTTTCTCTCTCCCAGGTCAGGGTGGTCCCTGGGGAGGCCCCTGGGTACCCCTAGACAGGGGGGAGGAGCTTCCTACCCCACCCTCTTCCTGTCAAGCTGGGCTTCACAGCTCCCAGGGCTGCTCCTTGGGTTGGGGTCCCAGCCTGGCTGGTAACAGAGGGTCCCTCCGCTGGACTCGAGCTTCTGAGCATGCTCTGCCCCCAGGAACCTGGAGGATGGAAGTTGGGGGCCCTAGGTCCCTTCCAAATGCCCTGAGTTCTGTGCCCTGGGTCCCCAGTGCCCATTTTCAGAGCCCCCGGCCCCTCCCTGCCATGTGGACTGTGTGACGTGATGCCAGTCCCCCGGGTCCAGGGGCGCAGCAGCCGGCGGAGAGGACTCTGCGGCACCGATGCCTCCCTAAGTGGCTTGACTCTGCCAGCCCAGCGGTGGCCCAGCTAAATATACCCCGGCTGACGTCAAGCACTCTTCTGCTCCTGGGGTTTTTCTTAAGCTGCATTTATAGTTTGCGTATTGCTTTGTAAAGATTTCACTTTTTTTTTTTTGCTCCTTAGCAGACTGTCTTACTGAGTGTACTCTGACTTAGATGATTATGAAAATAACGTACAGCTGCTGCATTAGGAAGCTGGCATGTGTCCAGAGGCAGGGGTGTTTTGCTCAGTGTCGGTCTTTAGGTGAAGAAAACTTCCCTCCCCTGCCCCTAGACATGCACATACACACTCATGCTCACACATGTACACACATGCACACACGTGTACACACACATGCACACACGTGTACACATACACTTTCCTTCTCTCCTTTCCACTTCATTTCTCACCACCTCCACAAGGCCAAGGAAGAGGCTACCTGGGCTGGGCTGGGCCGGGGGGTGTGAGCTGCCTCCTGGGGCCCAGACCGGGAGGAAGGGTCAGCATGCTTCCTCTGCGAGGAGGCCTGGCCGGCTTCTCTCCCTTGGCCTCTGGCTTACCTGGGCCTAACCCCTTTCTTCTCTTTCTGGGCTCTCTTTGTCTTTCTCCTAGGCCAGGGCGGTCCCTGAGGAGGCTCCCCTAGGCCACCCCCTAGATGGGCAGGAGGAGCTTCCTACCCCCCCACTTCCTGTCAAGCTGGGCTCTGCAGCTCCCCAGCGCTGCTCCTTGGGTTGGGGCCCCAGCCTGGCTGGTAACAGAGGGTCCTTCCTATGGGCTCAGGCTTCTGAGCATGCTCTGCCCCCGGGAACCTGGAGGATGGAAGTTAGAGGATGGAAGTTACCAGCTGGCTGGTAACAGAGGGTCTCTCTGCTGGGCTTGGTCCTCTGAACATGCTTTGCCTCCAGGAACCTGAAGGATGGAAGTTAGGGGGCCCCGAGTCACTTCCAAATGCCCTCCTCCCCATCTCTTCTGCCTCGGCAGTGATGTCCCACAGCTCTGTGTCTACCTGGAGACCTCAGCCTTCTGCTCGGGGTCCAAGTCTCTGTCCCATATGCCCCTATGGGACCCTCCCTCCATGGCAGCAGGTGCAAAGGCTCTGAGGCAGGTGTGCACCAGTGTCAGCAGGAGCAGCTGGGAGGCTGGTCGGTGGGGTAAAGTCAGGGAGGGTGCGTGTAGGAGAATGATGCTGAGCCTGAGTGTCCCATGGCCTGTGGGAGAAAGGACGGATTTTATCAGAATGTCCCATGGCTCACAGGAGAGAGGATGAATTTTATTCTAAGCATGATAAGAAGCAGTTGGAGAGTTTTAGTTGTGGTGGGAATAGAGGGGGAACCAAATGATCCTGTTTGCACTTGGAAGGGTTCATTCTGCCTGCTGGGGAGAAGGGCTCAGGGGCCAGGAGTGGAGTAGGAGGCTGCAGCTGCTCCCAAGTGAGGGGCAGTGAGGCGTCACGGGGGAAGTGATCGGATTCACAGGTGACATTTGCCAGTAGACAAGGGAACAGGGAGAATTCAGGACACCTCAAGTCCTAGGACGTGGCGGGTGCAGATGCCAGGTGCTATCTACGTGTTTCATATGAAAAGGTAAAAAGCAGGTGGAGGGGACCCTCTGCAGCCTCTAGTCCACGCTGCTCCGGTTGTTCCGAAGCGCGCTTGCTCGCCTTGGTTTGGCCAGGATGGATCATCAGGGTCAGCCCTTTCGTGCTGGTAGGAATTGGAAGGATTCTAGGCAGGTGTGGGAGTTGAGGCTGAACCCCCTGCGGGATCAGAAGCTGGCAGGTCCCCGGATGGCCCGGGATTAGGGCAGCACTGCAGGTTTCCATAAATGCTCCTTCGTGTCTCTCTTTGCATGTCTTCAGAGCGGGACGCCTTCGACACGCTGTTCGACCACGCCCCGGATAAGCTCAGCGTGGTGAAGAAGGTGAGCTATTGGTGGGATGTTGGATGTGCTCTCCCGTGGTTCGTGGCTTTTTGACAGCACAAATGCCTGCTGGGAAGAAGGTGGGAAAATGTTTGAAATCTCAGAAATGTTTGCCACATGGATTGAAATGTAATTACAGTCAAAAACGTAACCACAATGCATAAAATTAGCGCCTTTTAACTCAACATCGCTGCTCCCTGGGTATCTTCCTGCCCGCCCTCTCCACTTCTGTTAAGTGAATTACCCAGCCAGCAGTTCTTTCTGACTCGAGGCCTTTTTTCAATGTGGAAATGTTTTTAAGCATGTCAGCCTGCTGCTCTTCCTGGCCTCATTACCATCTCCAGCCTGCCCAGTCAACACGCAGGCCTGTGCGGCTGAGCGGTGCCATTCGTGGATTTGGCCCGTTTCCCTCCAGACGGAGAACGGGCCCTCACTAGCCCAGGCAGCCTGCTGGTCAATCTGTGGGTGGAAAAATCTCCAAGGCTCTGGAGTTGGGGGCGGGAGTGATCAGTTTCTGGGGGATATGCCAGGGAGGCTTGTTCCCCTCAAAAGGAACTGGGGCCCATTGGCTGCTCATTAACTTATCCGAGTGCCTGCAGGCATCTCGTTCAGGAGGCTGCTTCCCTCCTTCCCATGACATCGGAGGAGCGCTCATTTCTACCCATGGTGCAGGCGAGAGAGTTCTCCTTTGTCTAGGACAGCTCACCCAAACGGCTTTCTTAGTGCAGGACTTGTCAGAACCTTTCATAGGCTGACGTATACTGTACTTCTCCAAGAGGGAGCTTGGTAGGAAGCATTTTCCAAGCTTGTTTGTTGAGAGTGGGCTTTATTTATCTACCAGTTTTGGGGTAGGACGCATTGTATTTCTGTGGAACCCTCTTTTGGAAAACGTTGGCCTGGGTTTGGACCACGAGATCATTCGTTCTTGGAAGCATTTTGCAAAAGGCTGTTGGAACTGTGCTAATGGTCCTTCTGGGACGAAGCCTTCTTAGCACTCTTGGGTGGTGAGGGATATACTAAGTGCCTCAGAGTCCCCCATCTCCACCCCATCACATGTGGTCCCCAAGGACCCTGACAGAACTGGTTCAGGGAGTGAATCAAATCCAGCTCCCTACTTATCAGCTGTGTGACCTCTGGTGAGGGGCGAGATTATACCCCCCAGCCTCAGTTTCCCCATCTTTCAAGTGGGGACAGAGATGTTACCCACCTCGCAGGTCCCTGTGAGGATAAACTGGGATTCTGTCTGTGCATGGGCTTAGCCTGCAGCGTACGGTCACTGGTAGCATTGAGAATGGTGTGGCCTGAGGTTGCTTTCGTCTCTCAGTGGATACCATGTTAATTCATTCTGAGAAAGACACATTTTCGGCACTGGAGCCACCAGCAGGGAAGAAGACGGAATCCTTTGACTTGCCTGATAGCATCCCACTCCAACCTGTCCCTTCCTCACCTCCACATTGCAAGTTTAGGTGTTTGTGGCTCTCTGTGCCCCAGAATGAAGTCAGGAGTCCCTGCCCACCTCTGCAGGTTTCTCCCTGGGTCGTCCCCTTCTACTCCTTCCCATCCCACCCACATCCAGCCACAGCCTGAAGACCCCAAAGGGTTTGCAGATGTGCCTGGGTACCCACTCGGCTCCCTCTCACCTTTCACTGGTCCACCCTCAGGTCCAGCTCCAATGCTCCCTCTCCATGGTCTTAATGGGGGTCCGCACACGTCTCCTCTGTGGCTCATGAAATCTCCCCTACATTTCGTGTTTCCCTGCAGTACCGTATCTCTTGATGTCTCCATCCCACCACTACATGCATATGGAGAATTACAGGCCCTTTGGTGGGGGCCGGGGGCGGAGCTCTCTGACTGTGTTTGTGTCCTTAGCACCAAGCAGCATGCCGGGCACATAGTAGCTGCTCAGTAAATTTGAGCAGAATGAGTAAGAAATCATATCATGAGCAGTGGTGGGTAGTATTGACTTGCCATCAAAGTTGGGTTTGGTCACTGAGGAATTACAGGTGACAGGTTTTAAGCCTGTGCCGGAGAGAAGCCAGTGCCCCTTGGTACCTACATAATAGGGCCCAGAAAATCCCCATAGCCCAGAGAGATCACCCTGGGTGGATCTCCCCATGTACTGCAAATCGATAGGCAGGCTGGGTGCGGTGGCTTACGCTTGTAATTTCAGCACTTTGGGAGGCCAAGGTGGGCAGATCACCTAAGGTCTGGAGTTCGAGACTAACCTGACCAACATGGAGAAACCCCATTTCTACTAAAAATTCAAAATTAGCCGGGCTTGGTGACAAGGGCCTATAATCCCAGCTACTTGGGAGGCTGAGGCAGGAGAATCGCTTGAACCGGGGAGGAGAAAGTTGCAGTGAGCTGAGATTGCGTCATTGCACTCCAGCCTGGGCAACAAGAGCGAAACTCTGTCTCAAAAAAAAAAAAAAAAAAAAAAAAAAAAAGTAGGTGCGGCTGGAGGCAGCACTTCCGCTCAGTCTTCTGAGTGTGCCGTTTACCGTTCCAGGTCACATCTAAGATACATTTGCAAATGTAATGCTCCTCCCCTGGCAGTTTCATCTTTCTTAAGAGCAGGGAGTGCTCTCCAGTGTGATTGTTAAATATGGCACACGTGCACAGATTGGCATATGTGTGCATGGGTTGGTGAACAGAGACATGCGTAGCCAGGATAGATGTGGGCATTATGCCATGAAAACTAGGGGCTATTGTCGGGATGTTGCGTTTGAAACATGGGCTTTTTATTTTAGCAAACAGGAGATGATGAAAGCGTTTCACAGAGCCGGGGCTGGCAAATGTCAAGCCTGGCCCCTCCAGATGGGACCCGCACGCGGGCCGTTCACGGCTCCTGTGTCTCTTTTGTTCTTGGCAGTCTCTCATCACTTTTGTGAACAAGCACCTGAACAAGCTGAATTTGGAGGTGACGGAACTGGAGACCCAGGTATGCGCTGCTTTGGCTTGAAGGATCCTTTGTCCGCCGCCGTTTTCAGTCAGCGTTTTGATCCCAGGTGGGGCGTGTGAACAAAGCTGGCGCCATTTTGTTCCTCTCACAAGGAATTCTCATGGTGCCGGCAGAAATAACCACCGCGGCCTTCTCAGCCCCTCTGTCTTCCTTTCCTGGGGCTGCCGCCACACAGCGCTACAAACCAAGTGGCTGAAATCAAGGTGGGGCCTGGGTGGATTCCCTCCAAGCCTGTGAGGAGGAGCTGTTCCTGGCCTCCCTCCCAGCTTCTGGGGTTTTGCTGGGATCTTCAGCATTCCTTGGCTTGTACATACATCACTCCCTTCTCTGCTTTCATCTTCATGTGGTGTTGTCCTTGTGTGTGTGTCTCTGTGTCCAAATGTCCCCCTTTTGTCAGGACGTGGTCATGCTGGATTAGAGCCCACCTATGACTTCATCCCACCCTGACTGCATCTGTGTAAACCCTGTTTCCAGATATGGTCACATTCAGAGGTCCTGGTGATTAGGGTTCCACTGCATTTTTTTTTTTTTTTTAAGACAGAGTCTTGCTCTGTCACCCAGGCTGGAGTGCAGTGGTGTGATCTTGCCCCACTGCAACCTCCACCTCCCAGGTTCCAGCGATTTTCCTGCCTCAGCCTCCCGAATAGCTGGGAATACCGGTGCAGCCCATCATGCCCAGCTAATTTTTGTATTTTTGATAGAGATGGGGTATCACCATGTTGGCCAGGATGGTCTCGATCTCTTGACCTCGTGATCTGCCTGCCTCAGCCTCCCAACCACTGTATCTTTTTTTGGGAGACGCAAAACCCCAAAACACCTGGATGGTGTTATTCAACCCATAACACCCTCCAGGCCTCTACCCCAGCCCACCACAGGGCCTTTGCACACTCAGTTCCTCCATCTAGAACATGCTGGCCCCTGTATCCTCTGCTCAGTGCTGCTGTCACACTGTGGCCAGGACCTAGCAAGTGTCCCCCTGGTAAGTATGTACAACACATTTCTTCTGCAATAAGTATATCAAGTCTACTCCCCCAGCCCCACCCACCACTCAAAGCTAAAGGAGCATCGTTAAATTATGTTTTTGGGCACTCCGCGAGCATTAAAGACAAAATATAATTTTCCCAGGATTAGTGGGGTGCTTGAATGCAGAGGTTTTTGAGCTCTTAGTACAGACATCCCTAATGCACAGCTGATCCTTCTTAAACCCCAGGGCGAATGCATTCATTCCCTTCTCTTTCTTTAACTTCTCTCATTTGCTTTTCTAATTAAAAAAGTAATTCAGGTTCATTGTAGAAATGTCTGAAAACGCAGATAAGCAAAACAAATAAAAATCACGCGTAATCCCAGCACCCGGAGATGACTGCACAGAGGGTTTTGTTCAGGCCTTTTCTTAACACGTACAGCAAGTCATGGACAGCGTGGGTCTGTGTGTAAAGGCATCATGGTCTGTTTTTAATGTGTATAATCATTTGTGTTTCATTGGCCAACACATTTATTGTTTTCTGCAGTTTGCAAATGCTGCACATTTAGCCTCAGATTATTTTCTGTTTGAGATGTTAGCACCCCAGAACCAGCTGAGGTGAAAAGTAAAAAACCTCCTTTTTCCTTTTCTGGGACCTCCCCTTCAGACTCTCCAGGGGCAGCTAACTGCAGTTCATGGTTGGATGTGTATTTTTCTAGATATTTTCTTTTTCTTTCTTTCTTTCTTTTGAGACAGAGTCTCGCTTTGTTGCCCAGGCTGGAGTGCAGTGGCTCAATCTCAGTTCACTGCAACCTCCGCCTCCTGGGTTCAAGCAATTCTCCTGCCTCAGCCTCCTGAGTAGCTGGGACTACAGGTGTGCACCACCATGCCCAGCTAATTTTTTTGCATTTTTTAGTACAGACGGGTTTCACCATGTTGGTCAGGCTGGTCTCGCACTCCTGACCTAGTGATCTGCCTGCCTCGGCCTCCCAAAGTGTTGGGATTACAGGCGTGAGCCACATTTTCTATGCACAAATGTATTTTTCTAAATAATGTGGATCTTACTGTCCACTGTTCTGTAATGTGTTTTGTGTCACTAAATACACTGTGGGCATCTTTTGGTGTAAGAGAAAGAGAGAGAGAGAGAGAGAGAGTGTGTGTGTGTGTGTGTGTGTGTGTGTGTGTGTGTGTGTGTGTGTTTCTGTCTGATCCTTTTTCCCTTGCTCGATCTATTGGTCTATCTATATTTTGTCACTTTTAATGGGAAGTGTATCTCATCAGCGGGAAGGCTGCACTGCACCTCATTAAACCAGTGCCTCATGACTGGATGTTTTTCTGCTCCTGTAAATAGCAGTGCAGAGAGCATCTTTGTGCAGGCTGTCTGTGCTCGTGCCTGCTTCCTCGGGATAAAAGCCTAGAAGTGGAGTCATTAGAGCGAAGCCTGTACCGCACACTTTGAAGGCCCAGGAAGATTTGCTGTGTGGGGGCCCCTGGTACTATCACAGGGCGTGTGAGGGGCGCTGCTCCTCCACATCCATACTGGCTGTCCCCACAGCCCTTCTCAGAGGTGTCTGCACATCAGTATTAGCAGCTGAGCCTCTTACATTGAGACTGTAAAATTTAATTTGTATTTATTTTTATTTACTCAGTATCTTCATTTTTTCCCCTATTAATCACACTATAGAGAGTCTTAAAAGTACATTTAACCACTGGCCCACCAGAAAAGGACACTGGCCACAGAAATGCAGGGATTTTTGTTTTGTTTTGTTGCAAAGGAATTTGGGTATTTTTATAAATACCATATACATGTGTGAAGACTGTAAATCATGAATGTCTTGATGCCTTGGGAGTCGGAGAGGCCCTGGTTTAATTTCTTCCATTTCTGTTTGTGTGTATGTGTGTGTGTGGTTTATGTAGTCTGTGTGGTGTATGTGTGTGTATGGTTTATGTAGTCTTGTGTGTGTGTGTGTTTTATGTAGTCTGTGTGGTGCGTGTGTGTGTGTGGTTTATGTAGTCCTGTGTGTGTGTGTGGTTTAGTCTGTGTGGTGTGTGCGTATGTGTGTGGTTTATGTAGTCTTTGTGTGTGTGTGTGGTTTATGTAGTCTATGTGTTGTGTGTGTGTGTGGTTTATGTAGTCTGGTGTGTGTGTGTGGTTTATGTAGTCTGTATGGTGTGTGTGTGTGGTTTATGTAGACTGGTGTGTATGTGGTTTATGCAGTCTGTGTGTGTGTGTGCGTGGTTTACATAGTCTGGTGTGATGTGTGTGTGTGTGTGTGTGGTTTGGTTGTCTGGTGTAGTCTATGTGTTGTGTGTGTGTGTGGTTTATGTAGTCTGGTGTGTGTGTGTGGTTTATGTAGTCTGTATGGTGTGTGTGTGTGGTTTATGTAGACTGGTGTGTATGTGGTTTATGCAGTCTGTGTGTGTGTGTGCGTGGTTTACATAGTCTGGTGTGATGTGTGTGTGTGTGTGTGTGGTTTTTGTAGTCTGTCTGGTGTGTGTGTGGTTTATGCAGTCTGTGTGTGTGTGTATGTGTGTGGTTTACGTAGTCTGGTGTGATTGTGTGTGTGTGGTTTTTGTAGTCTGTATGGTGTGTGTGTGTGTGTGTGTGTGTGGTTACGTAGTCTGTGTGTGGTGTGTGTGGTTTATGCAGTCTGTGTGTATGCAGTCTGTGTATGTGTGTGGTTTACATAGTTTGGTGTGATGTGTGTGTGCATGTGTGGTTTTTGTAGTCTGTGTGGTGTGTGTGTGTGTTTTCCCTCCTTTTCCAAACCATTCTTATGTTGTGGACAGCGTCCTAGCTCTGTGATGGTGAGTGAGCTCCTCAGCCTCCCTGAGCTTCTGTCCACAGGATTAAACTGGAGGCGATGGGCAGTGTGAGGACCGAGTGAGACAGCACGCTGAGATCAAGTGGGCAGGGCTTGGCAGGGGTTAGCACTGCGGATGAGGAGGTGGTGGTGGGGCCTCGGGGCCTCCATGGGGGATTCTGCTCCCTGCTGAGCTACACAGCAGGTTGCTGAGCGAGGGCACTGCCCTGGGCGCTTGTGAAAGTGGAGGGTCACCGCTCACAGCTGGGCCCCCCGGCCCTGCCCTCTCTGTGTGGCTGTCCTCCCTCCTTCCTGTGACCCCGTGTGCTGGGACAGTGAGGAGACACCACAGAAAGAAGAAAAGACTCAGCGGGCTCAGGGCCTGCGGGTGCAGCGATGTGGCCACCCCAGACTTCCTGGGGAGAGGTATGGGGTGGTGCCTTCATTCATGCGGCAGCTTCCATTCCCTGGAAGTGAGTCCACGGAGATGCGGACATGCCGGCTCAGTGTTGTTCTGCTGGGAAAATGCCAGCACACTTGACCAGGGTGCTGTGGGCATGAAGCTTCCGTGTGGAGACACACTTAAAAGAACTCTTCAGGCCGGGCGCGGTGGCTCAAGCCTGTAATCCCAGCACTTTGGGAGGCCGAGACGGGCGGATCACGAGGTCAGGAGATCGAGACCATCCTGGCTAACACAGTGAAACCCCGTCTCTACTAAAAAATACAAAAAACTAGCCGGGCGAGGTGGCGGGCGCCTGTAGTCCCAGCTACTCGGGAGGCTGAGACAGGAGAATGGTGTGAACCCGGGAGGCGGAGCTTGCAGTGAGCTGAGATCTGGCCACTGCACTCCAGCCTGGGCGACAGAGCCAGACTCCGTCTCAAAAAAAAAAAAAAAAAGAATTCTTCAAACCTGTCTGATCTCCTTAATGAGAGGAGTGGCTGGCTGCTTCGTGGTGTGGAAGGCCGAGGGCATGTGACATGGAGGTCAAGTGCCATTTACCCATCAACTGACAGCGCGTTGAATTCGGGGCCCAGACCCTGTCCTGAGTCCCTTGAGGGACTGTTGTCTGCTGGCACTTGCTTTATGCTTTACAGCTCTAGCTGCAGCTCCCCCTGCTAACGGCCAGGGCTTCTGATATTGGATGTTTGTGATTTTGACTTCTCATCTTTATTTTATTTTATTTTTTAATTTATTTTTTGAGATGAAGTTTCGCTCCTGTTGCCCAGGCTGGAGTGCAATGGCATGATCTCAGCTCACTGCAGCCTTCACCTCCCAGGTTCAAGCGATTCTCCTGCCTCAACCTCCCGAGTAGCTGGGATTACAGACATGCGCCACCATACCCGCTAATTTTTGTATTTTTAGTAGAGACAGGGTTTCACCATGTTGGTCAGGCTGGTCTTGAATTCCTGACCTCATGATCCACCCACGTCAGCCACCCAAAGTGCTAGGATTATAGGTATGAGTCACCTCGCCTGGAAATTTTTAATTTTAATTAATTGTTTTAAAAATTCAAATGTAAGAATTCTGGAGATTGTTTATACAATAATGTGAATGCACCTAACATGATTGAACTGGACACTTACAAGTAGTTAAGATGGTAAATGTTATGGTATATTTTACCACAATTTAAATTAAAGAGAAAGGTCAGCATAAGCGAGACACAAAAAGACAAATGGATATGAGCTTCCACTTACGTGAGATACCCAGAGGAGTCAAATTCATAGAGATGGAGAGCAGATTGATTGGTGGTTCTCAGGGGCTGGGGGGAGGGTAGAATGGGGGGGGACAGAGTCTCACTTTGGGAACATGAAGAAGTTCTGGAGATGGGGGTTGGTGAGGGTGGTCCAACAGTGAGGATGTACTTAATGCTACTGACTTGTGCACTTGCACACGGTTAAGATGGTACATTTCAGCTTATGTATATTTTATCACAATAAAAAATAAGTTAGCGGCCGGGTGTGGTGGCTCACACCTGTAATCCCAGCGCTTTGGGAGGCTGAGGTGGGCGGATCATGAGGTCAGTAGATCGAGACCATCCTGGCTAACGCGGTGAAACCCCGTCTCTACTAAAAATACAAAAAAATTAGCCGGGTGTGGTGGCGGGCACCTGTAGTCCCAGCTACTCAGGAGGCTGAGGCAGGAGAATGGCATAAATCCGGGAGGCGGAGCTTGCAGTGAGCCGAGATCACGCCACTGCACTGAAGCCTGGGCGACAGAGCGAGACTCTGTCTCAAAAAAAAAAAAAAAAAAAGCAACATTCAAACAAAAACATTTTAATTTCAATAGCTGCATGAGGCCATTGGCTATCATGTTGAAAGCAGCTCTAGATCCCTGGAGGCTGGGGCCGCACTCACTGTAGTCTCTGCTGCAAGACAGAGTGGTGAGGGCCACCAGGTCCTGGCTCTGCACCCTGCAGAGCTGAATGAATCTTTCCAGCAGCTGATGCTGATGGAGCACTCACGTGTGCCAGGTGCTCCGTGCCTGCCATCTCACTGTGTCTTCATGACAGCCCTGAGTGATGGGAGTCAGTATTATCTCTGGGGTCAGCAGTGGGGGACAGTTCCAGAGGCACGGTCCTAGCCAGGCAGCTGCACTCAGCTCCACACACTCGTCATTTTTGGTCTTTGCAGTGCCCCATGTGTGAGAGCCCACCTCTCCTTTTGCTTTTTTCTAGATTAGGAGCCAGGTCTCAAAAGACTTCACGTTCAGGCCTTCACTTGATTCCTGATTCTCCTGCCTAAAGTGAGAGCAGGGATGGATTGCTTTACTAGAAAATATTTCCAACTGGGTGCAGTGGCTCACACCTGTAATCCCAGTACTTTGGGAGGCTGAGGCAAGCAGATCACTTGAGCCCAGGAATTTGAGACCAACCTGGGCAACATGGCGAAACCCTGTCTCTACAAAAAATACAAAAATTAACTGGGTGCAATGGTGTGTGCCTGTAGTCCCAGCTACTTGGGAGGCTGAGGAGGGAGAATTGCTTCAGGGAGGATCACCTGAGCCTGGGAGGTCGAGGCTGCAGTGAGCCTTGATTGTATCAGTGCACTCCAACCTGGGTGACAGAGTGAGACCCTGTCTCAGGAGAAAAATATATGCCCCCCTTGAGTTTGTGCAAAGCATTTGCCAACTCCTTACCCTGCCCGGAAACATCACAAGTCTTTCTCTGCAGTTTGCAGATGGTGTGTACCTGGTTCTGCTCATGGGCCTTCTGGAAGACTACTTTGTTCCTCTCCACAACTTCTACCTGACTCCAGAAAGCTTCGATCAGAAGGTATGTGCCTGGTCTCCGTCCTTGGTAGTGGCTCAAGAAATGCTCATTGAAATGCAGAGCATAGAATATCCCAGCAGCTCTTTCTGCAGCCTGGCTGCATTCTTCAAAAAGGAAAAATTGCACAAGTGATATTGCAATTAGGTGTAACTCTCAGCAGAGGAAATAAGAAGCCCATCAGGTGTCCACAACGCATCTGAGTTTTGTTTGCCACATTTTCTTTGGGGTCTTTTTCATGGGGCCATGTAGTTTTTAATAATTGTGGTCACATCCTTCCCCCATTCTGCTGCAGCTCCAGCACCTGTGGTTTTCTCTGCTGCTTCCCAAGCTTCCCAAATACCATCTCCAGTGGCGGCACAAAGTTCCAAGGATGATTCTGTTACCAGCGTCTTCCCGTTCCCCGTTCTCGGGCAGTCAACTTGAACGTGTTTCTATTTTTTTCCCTACAGAAACAACAGAGCATCTTTTTGATATAGATTTTTTTTTCATTCCTGTGGATTGTTTTCTTAGAAAAATTTCTCAAATAGGGTCATTTAGGTCATTCCTTTCAATCTAGGCTGGCCCACGCCACTCGGTCCTGCTGTCCCTGCCCTTGGGTGTGGGCCCCTCCCTGCTGTCTGCCCTCTGTCCAGGGCTTCTCGCAGTCAAGCCTCTCACAGCAGTGTTTAGTGCATTGCCTTTAAAAACTTGGCCATGGATGGTCTATGTTGCTTTGGATTCACGGGCATCTGTCATTTTATTTTCCCGAAGTGTTAGACCCATGAGTCAGGGAGGCAGACAATGTAAGCTGGTGGCGGCAGCCAGAGAAATAGCAGAAATGGGGCCAGTGTTTATCAATCTGCCCACTTCTGGCACATTGCAGTCTGTTTGCTTGTGGCCAAATGTTGTTCCTGTCTTGCATGCTGAGATGGAATCAGGACAGATTAGAGAGGTCTTGGCACATGGAGTCCATGTTGAATCGAGAGAGAGAGAGAGAGAGAGCGAGAGAGCGAGAGAGCAAGAGGGAGTGCAGAGGGAACGAGCAGAATTGTGCAGAACTCACCAGGAAACATGGGTGCCTGTGCTGTCATCCTGGAAATGAAAGGGCAGACCATCCAGCGAAGAAGTGTATGCATTTCCAGGCCCCGACGTGGCTGGTTGCAGACACATTGTTTTGGAGAGAGCTTTTCTTTGTTCAAATTAATAAGAACACTGGCGAGAACAGTGAGTTTAGCCAGGAGACCTAGAGCTGGTTTCTTTCCAAGACAAGGCTTTGTACAAATGTCAGAGGCATCATCTCCTGGGCCCTGGCCTTCTTGCCTTTGAAACTGGGATGAAAGTCTTTGACAATTGCTGCCCTGGCCTGCGAGGCTTGAGGAGGCTTGAGTCATCCGCCTTCCCCTCTGAATCGGAGCGAGGAAGGGAAGGCTATTTTCAGGTATAGCACGCAGCACGCCATTCATCCTGTTCACTCAGGAGAAAGGGAGCCTTGGGTGGTGGCGTGGCTCTGCAGGCGGCTGGAGCACTCTCCTTCGGAGGATGTCAGTAGTTCCTCCTCCAGCCCCTGCCTTTTTTCCCTTTCTCCTCATGGCAGCTGCTGGCAAAGTCTTCGTGAGCCCATAGTATTTATTATCTACCTTATAGTCTTCACGACCCCTGCTGTGGAGGACTCACCCACTTCAGGCTGGGCCCAGCACCCGTGTGCTCAAAACTGCTTGCAGATGGGACGTTGGTGACATCCCCTGCTAATGTCTCCTGTGGGCTGAGACCCCAAGGTGCGTTTGCTCTGGCTCTGGGAATCCTTACAGCTGCTCCGTATTTTTGGAGGAGGGACTGAGGTTCAGTGAGCAAAACCAGAGATGCGTCGTGAGCTGCTGTCCCTGTGGGTAGTGATGACTTATGGTTTTAAACAATTGCATTGGATTTAAAAAATACCACACTGGACAGCTCAGGGCCTGTACGCTCATGCCCCGTGAGCTACCTCAGACGCGTAAGTGTGGCCTTCGTGTTTTTGTTGCAAAGCCACTGTTTGAGTCTTACTCTGCAGTGGCCGCATGCTGAGCACCTTGCACCCATCGGTCATCATTTTGGGAGACTCTGCAGGTTCCTTGTCTCTGTGGAGTGGGGTATATCCTGAAGACTTGGAGATCACTCGTAGAAGACACGAGTTGCTTCCCCGTCAGCATTACTGGACGAGGACAGGGAATCTCGGGAAGGCTTAGAGACCAGCCCAGGGTTGCACGGCCAGCAAGGGCAGAGCCAGGAGGGTCGACTCCTATTCCAGAACCCTCTATTCTTTTCCTCACCTGGCCAGGTTGACTAAAACCTTTTGAATTACAGAGAGAAAGGATTTCTGCCCATGTGGCTGGCTCAAAGCAGGTGTGTATATGGCCTGGTCTCCGCTGGGCCTTGGGGGCTCCCACTGCAGTCACGGCTGGGGTGAGCGGTCCCCAGGCCTCGCCAGGAGCTGCATGCTGGGTATCCAGGGGCCTGGGCTCACACTTCTCTGCCGGGCATGAATGAGGGCTGGGGGCGGAGGCATGGCCCTGAGAGATAACAGGCATGGGAGGGTGGCAATTTCCTGCCTGGCATTTCCTCAGCCTAAGAAGAAAGCAGAAGGAAAATCTCACTTCAAAACCAGTTACTGTGGGGCCGAGTGGTTGCAGAGCAGTGAGGCTTGGAAAGGGCTTTGCTCTCCCCTTAAACTGTTCTCTCATGAGGCAGCGGTGACCACCTCGTCACCTGATGACACTGTCCAGCGGTCTCTGAGTGTCTCTGTGTGTCACGCATCTCACCCCCAGCTCCTCCTAAGCATCCGCTCCCTCTGCGCGGAAGAGGATTCCTCAGGCTTAAGAGGTGCACGGGAGAGCCACATAAAAAGACCAGTCTGAATCGGTGCTGACTTTTACAATGGAGAAGAATCTTTTCTTAAAAGAAAAATCTTTTCTCGCTCTTCCCCCTCTTTGCTATCCTGTCTCCATCTCCATTTGGGGTCAAGCCTGTTGTGTGTTTGAGTGTGCATGTGCATACGTGTGTGTGAGCTCATTTGATGATATGGACAGTGGTCAGCTAAAGGAACCTCTGTTGCTAGGGGGAGTGGAGGTGGGAGGCTCTTAGAGAACAGGCATAGATTCTGTTTCAGTTCTGGTTCCATGCCTTTGAGCCCTGTGCCTTTTCTTTTTTTTTTTTGAGACAGGGTCTCACTCTGGACTCTGTCCAGAGTGCAGTGCAGTGGTATGATCTCGGCTCACTGCCACCCCCACCTCCTGGGTTCAAGCGATTCTTCTGCGTCAGCCTCCTGAGTACCTGGGATTACAGGCACACGCCACCATGCCTGGCTAATTGTTGTACTTTTAGTAGAGATAGGGTTTTACCATGTTGGCCAGGCTAGTCTTGAACTCCAGACCTCGTGATCCACCTGCCTCAGCCTCCCAAGGTGCTGGGATTACAGGCATGAGCCATTGCATCTGGCCGCCCGGTGCCTTTTTAGGGCACCAATGTCCTAGCCCGTCTCAGCCCAACGCCCTCCTCTGTGAAAGAAGATGATAGCCACCTCGCACAGGGCAGGGAGGGGAAAGGGAGCCTGTACCAAATACACAGACCCCATGGTGGGTGCCCAGCACCCGCAGGTCGCTCCCTGCTCTCTCCTTAGGGGAGCTGTGTTCTGCACCTTCCACACGGTCTGTTCACACTCCTCCCCTGTTGCCAGTGTTTGGCCATCCTCAGGCTCAGCCCTGGTGCAGCACTCCCCCATCTCCAGGCAGGCTGCCCTGCAGGGTTGGGGTATCTGCCATGTTGCCCAGTGTTCCCATTGGCAGTTTCTGAGTTGGCCTCTGGAGCAGGGTCTCGGTCTGCTGCGCCCCCGCCCATGGGTGGACGTGACCTGCCCTCCTGCCAGGCTGCATCTTCCCCACTGACCCCGTGACTAGCCAGACCGTCTCGCGGTTGGTGCTGGCACGTTATTCACCCCTCTGCTTCTCCGAGCACAGGCTGTGTGTGCTGTGGAAGCTTTTCCAAAGCTGTTTTCCAGTGCTGTGCATTTGATTAACCTGGGGAAGCCTCTTCTTCCAGGTTAATTATTAAATTACATTGCAAGTAAAATTGTTCATGTTTCTGATTCATTGACCTCAAAATCATGAAAATATGATTGTTGAAAGAATTTTTTGTCTGTTTTTGAGACAGAGTCTTGCTCTGTCGCCCATGCTGGAGTGCAGTGGTGCGATCTCAGCTCACTGCAACCTCCGCCTCCTGCGTTCAAGCGGTTCTCGTGCCTCAGCCACCCAAATAGCTGGGATTACAGGTGCGCACCACCAAGCCTGGCTAATTTTTGTATTTTTAGTAGAGACGGGGTTTCACCACATTGATCAGGCTGGTCTCGAATGCCTGACCTCAATTGATCCACCTGCCTCGGCCTCCCAAAGTGCTGGGATTACAGGTGTGAGCCACCGTGCCCAGCCAGGATATTTGATTACTAAGAGCCCTGAAGTCCCTTGCACTATGACATCTGTGTTTGTTTGCTGTTTGATGGTTTGATGTCCCCTCCTCCCATCAGCCTTGTCTTGCGGCAGGTGGGTGGCTGGATGTAATCTAGTTCATCGCCTGCATCCCTCTGAGTGGTCTTTAAACACAGCCCAGAAGGCTGTTATTTTAAACCTATTCAGCCATCATTAGGAGAATAAAAGCTTCAGGTACACTTGGGGGCTGAGGAGTAATAGACCCTTTAATTTCAGGGGAAGTCATGGTCGGGGGGAGGTGGCCACCTTTCTGCAGCTCTAACAGGACCAAGGCCCTGCAGGTTGACGCTTGCAGCCACCATGGGTCTGACTTCCGTTCTGACCGGCCCACTGTCCCTACTCAGTGCTGGGGCCCTCCCTCCCCTGAAGGCACCTCATCCTGCAGAGAGACACACTGCCCTTCCTGAGGCAGTGCCCAGGCCTGCGTGCCTCTGCACGGGACTCATCCTCTCTGGGCCTCGGTTTCCCTGCCTGTAAAATGGGGTCACTGTGGGCCAGGTGCGGTGGCTTATGCCTGTAATCCCAGCACTTTGGGAGGCTGAGGTGGGTGGATCACTTGAGTCCAAGAGTTAGAGACTAGCCTGGCCAACATGGGAAAACCTGTCTCTAAAAAAAATAAAAATAATGCAAAAATTAGCCGGGCACAGTGGTGCGTGCCTATAGTCCCAACTACTGGGGTAACTGAAGCGAGAAGATGGCTTGAGCCTGGGAGGCGGAGATTGCAGTGAGCTGAGATCTCGCCACTGTGCACTAGCCTGTGCTCTAGACCCTGTCTCAACAAAAGTAAGTAAATAAATAGATAAAATGGGGTCACTGTGACTTCTCATCATGTGGCTGGCATCTGGGGCAGAGCAGGCTCTTGGTGGCCGTGAGCCCTCGAGAGCAGACCGGGCACCTCATCCTTCCATCTCTCAGCCCAGATCACCAGTGTGAGGGGTGAGAACTGCCTAGTGAGTACATGTGACTCTGCAGACTTGGCCACCCCGTCCTCTGCCCACCCCCTGTGGCCTGCCCCAGGCTCACTGGGTCCTTGTGGACGTCAGCGTTGCAGAGGTTCGGTCCTGTCCATGCTGGCTGTCCTCCAGCAGTGGGCAGTGGGTGGGAATGACTGTTGGACCCCAACACTGACCCACCCGCTTCCTTGGCAGGTCCATAATGTGTCCTTCGCCTTTGAGCTGATGCTGGACGGAGGCCTCAAGAAACCCAAGGCTCGTCCTGAAGGTAATGCCCCTGGCTCAGGTTCCCCCGGGAGGGTTGCACATGGAGGGGAAGAAAAGCGGGTCCTACAAGTGGCTGGAAGGCTGGCGTGTTGTTCCTCAGATGGGCCCCACGTCTCTGGCTCTGGGGCAAGGGTCTGCCAACCTCAACTCCTCAATCTCCTCATTTTGGGAACCAGGAGGACTTCGCTAGTAGAGCTGGCAGTGCCGGTTCTTTAATAACCACTTGACTTTGAAGGACGTGGCCTCTGCCCACGGACCTCAGGATTAAGTGTGTCTCTAGCTGGCCACTCAGGCTGGAAATGCAGCTTTGTGCCCTGAGAAGATATTAAAGGCTTACTCAAATTTAATGACTGTTGGGGTGGAGGTCCCCTGATGCTCAGCCGAAGGCAGTGCTTGGGAGCAGAGATTTGGCACGCTCCTGCTCTGCGTGGGTTGGAGCTGGAGGCAGAAGGCTAGCAGAGCTGGGGTGGGCGGTCACTTCCCTGTCCCCACCTGGCTCCTGTGCCAAGTTACCTATAGGAGGACCCTCTAAGCTGAGTGAGCATCAGAATTCCTGGGAAGGCTTCTTCATAGGTGCTTGGGGACAGCCAGGCTCAGCAGAACGTGGGTGGCACTGCCTGTGAACCCTGCTGGAAAGTTACAGGGCAGAGTTGAATATTAAGGGCTTTGACAAGTCCTGTATGAAGACATCTCTTTGCCTCCATCAAAACCTTTGCCGTGCAGGAGAAGCCCACAGAACTCAGACACTGTGGGTTAGTGCCCGTGGGCCCCCCCTTTGACCATGGCCCCCTACCTAGCCCTGCTCCCTCTCCTGAGTCCCCCATGGCGGTATACGAGTTGGGGGTCCATGATGCTTCCTGCACCTGTTGACAGCATCTGCTCAACGGCGGGCTTTGTTGAGTTTCCAGAATAGCTAGAAAATGGATCCTCGCTGAGACAGGAGAATGGCGGGAACCCGGGAGGCGGAGCTTGCAGTGAGCTGAGATCCGGCCACTGCACTCCGGCCTGGGCAACAGAGCAAGACTCCGTCTCAAAAAAAAAAAAAAAAAAAAAAAAAAATGGATCCTGTCCCTTCCATCCACCCACCGCAGCCTCTGCCTCCTGCCAGTCCACGCAGAAGGCTCCTGGCCGGTCCCTTCCTGCCTGTTCATCCTCCTCTCAGAGTTTCACAGGACAATTTCACACCCTCCTGTCTCATTGTGTGTGTGGCTGTTTATTCTTTTTTGTTTTGAGACAGAGTCTCACTCTGTAACCCAGGCTGGAGTGCAGTGGTGTGATCACAGCTCACTGCAACCTCTGCCTCTTGGGTTCATACCATCCTCCCACGTCAGCCTCTCGAGTAGCTGGGACTAAGGTGCATACCACCATGCCCGGCTAATTTTTTAACTTTTCTTTTTTGTAAAGACAAGGTCTCACTATGTTGCCCAGACTGGTCTCGAACTTCTGGGCTCAAGTGATTCGCCTGCCTCCCATTACAGGCGCAAGCGCCCGTGCCTGGCCTTATGTATTGTTTAGTGTCCCTCCCTCCCCACTAGAATGGAAGCCTCAAGGGAGCAGGGCTTTGTCCGCTGCATGCCGGTGCTGAGAACAGTGCCTGGCCTGGAAACCGCTCGACAGCACTGGATCAAAGCACACGTCCAGCAGGGAGTGTGGCAAGCTGCTGCCCGTAGAGGCCGGCCCGGCCTGGGTCTCTGGGACTCCTTGTTGCTGCTGCCCCTCAGCCCTTTTGTTGCTGCGAGGCAGGGGCATGAGGGAGTGGCTAGGGGCACGAGGGATGCTGCTTTGCCTCTCCCCAGCTGTGCGTCTTCGGACAGGTTACTTTGCCTTTCTGTGCCAGGGCCTCCTCCTCCCTCATCTGTGCAGGGGAGTGACGACGGCACCTGCCTCCGTGCGTCTCATGGGGTCGCTGGGGGGGTGTGTCACACAGGACTTGTTAGAGCCTTCAGTGTTCGACTCTGCTCTGTAACTTTCCAGCAGGGCTCCCGGGCAGTGCCACCCACGTGCTGCTGAGCCTGACTGCCCCTGAGCACCTATTCGGCTCAAGTGAGCTGCTCCTCTGAGCAGTGCAGAGGGTCCTGCCCATGGAACACGCCAGGTCCCTGCTGATGGTGGCTGCCAGCTCAGCGTTCGTGTCTGGTGGGCTGCACACTGTCAGGGAGGAGAAATCCTTGCTCATGTCTGCTGTGGGCTTGGCTGGGGCTTCCTTTGGTTTCCTGTAGCCTAAAGCCTGGGCCCTTTCTGCAGCACGGGCTGCTCCCCTGTACCCTCACAAGAACCCCTGGCGGCCCTTGGCCTCCGAGCTGCTGAGGGAGCCCTGGTTCTTTGTCCTCCCCAAACCCCTGACCTTTTTTTTTTTTTTTTTTCCTGAGACAGTCTTGCTTTGTCACCCAGGCTGGAGCGCAATGGCACGATCCCAGCTCACTGCAATCTCCTCCTCCCGGGTTCAAGCAATTCTCTTGCCTCAGCTTCCCGAGTAGCTGGGATTACAGGCACACGCCACCACACCTGGCTAATTTTTGTATTTTTAGTAGAGATGGGGTTTCACCATGTTGGCCAGGCTGGTCTTGAACTCCTGACCTCAGGTGATCCACCTGCCTCGGCTTCACAAAGTGCTGGGATTACAGGTGTGAGCCATCGCGCCCAACCCTTTGTCCCCTTTTTGAGGAGTGAGGGAGGAGCCTGTCCAGAGGCCAGGATATCCTCTGACAGGCCGGTCTCCGAGCAGCGGGTTTGCCCCTGAGCCCAGATGTGTTTCCTACTCATCTGCCGCTGGACAGCACATTAGGGAACCCACCATGGGCACATGGAAACCAGGCCAGAGGCAGAGGCACCACCGGCCCAGGGCAAATAGCAGGTTCTGCAGCCTCCCAGGCAGGGTCCCTCAGGTGTCCCAGGACCTCTGTCCAGCCCAGGCAGGGGACAGAGCTGGTCTGCAGTGCTCATTAGCACCTTCACTGGGCCAGCACTGGGCAGGGGCCAAGCCGCAGAGATTTATGAGACGGGGTCCCTACTGGGCCTCTTTATTTTGTGGCTGATGCAATGAATGAGAGATTTTTCCTTCTTCATTCAAAACCATCTGGGGAGCAAGAATCAGGAGGTAACAGATGAGAATGACATGGAGACTGCAGCGCAGTGGCTGTGGTCTCCCTGACGCCCTCCTCCAAGCTAGGCAGACTTACCTGGGTACCCAGGGCTGGTGGAGAGGGAGGCAGTGGCTGTGACCTCCTCCCCTGCGGGCCTGAGACTGCCCTGTTGGTCCCCACTGGGCATGTCTCATGCCCCCTGCACGTGGGCGGGTCTGAAGAGCCAGGCCCACACCTGGTTCCCCAGGCCCCGAGCTCCAATGGGCATCCTGGCCCCTACCCCCTTGCGGGGACCTGGCGGAGACTCCAGTGGGGTCCCCGACCCTGCCCGTAAGGAGGCCCCTTGCCTGGGAGAAGGGCTTGTGGCTCGCTCGAAATTCACAGAGCTGAGTGCCGGAGGTGGATGGTGGGGTGGGTGTTTGGGGAGCACAGAGGGACTGAGGTTCAGGAGTCACAGAAGGGGAGTCCTATCCCTGGGCACAGGTGCTAAGGGGTGGCCGTGGTTAGCAGGGTCTGGCAGGGCTGTGAGGGTTGAGTTCTGTTTGTCCAGCGAGGCTGTCTCGAAGTTCTCAGAGCTCAGACCTGGGGGCTGTTGTGTGGGGGCATCGGTGCCAGGCTGCTGCTCTGGTCTCCCTGTGAGTCCACCATGGGAGTGGACTCAGAGGGGGCCAGGGAGTGACAGCCCCCACCCCTGGGAGCTGCTCTGTCCCTGCTGCCCCCCCTCACCTTGGCCACCTCCAACTCCGTGGCTGCCATCCTCCCTCCCCTGCCTCCACTGGGCTGTGGGAGCTGGGGTGGATCCTTCAGGCCAGGGGGAGACCCTGGGATCCCCGACAGAGCCCTGGGTGTGTTCCCAAGCCCACCGAGCCGAGTTCAGCCCTGCTTTTGCTCTGACAGCACACTTGTGGGCAGGTCATTTCTCCACAGTGAGTCTTGGTCCTCTTTGTAAAACGAGAGGGAAGGAAAGGAGGCTGTGCGGGCTCTGATGAGGGTGTGCAAGTTGAGAAACTCCACGCCTGGTGACAAGGACAGTTGCTGATTCTTAGCATCCACCCCACCTGCTCTCTCAGTAACAGATGTCGTTTCTTGCTCTTGTGATCAGGGCTAAAGCACAAGGTCATCCTGTGGCTGCTTTTGGATCACAGGGAGTCAGGACTCAAAGGGCCTCGAGCATTATCTGGTCCAGGCCCATTTTACAGATGAAGAGTCTGAGCCCCATATCATGGAAGTCACTTAGAGGTCACAGAGCAAGTGAAATGAACAAGGTGTCTGATTCCCAGGAAGGTTCTTGGCCACCCAAAGAAAGTGGCCCAAGACTTCCAGGGCCCCAGAGGGAGCCGTCAGGTCCATTAAGTGTTACTGGGGTTTTTGGTCCCAGTAAGTGTCATTAGCCATGTCCCCCAACCGGTCCTTAGACACATCCTGATGCCGATCCAGGACGGGCTGTGGAAGTGTCTCTGTTTTTGTCACCCCAGGTGCCTGTCCCGCAGGGTATCAGCCCGCATTGGGAGCTCTCACACAACCTGTGTGTCTGGGGAGACGCTGCCCACAGCGTCCTGGATGTGGTGGTGGCAGGTCTTTAAGGGGAAGCACTCTGTGTGGACGCGGCAGCTGGTGTCATGCTGGAGACATGGCTTCTGAGAGTACCTACTGCAATGACAGGAGGATGGCTGGGTCTCTGAGGTTTCTCTGTTTCCTTCTGCAGACGTGGTGAACTTGGACCTCAAATCCACCCTGAGGGTTCTTTACAACCTGTTCACCAAGTACAAGAACATGGAGTGACGGGGGAGCTGTCGACGGTGGCAGGAGTGTCCCAGCAAGAAAGGCGACATCTGTCTGTGCCCTGTGCCTTTCCAGGGAGCCAGGTGCCATGGGCTTCTGGTCCAAACTGTGTTGACTGTCATCCCCACCCCACCCCTACCTCAGGCCTGCACCACCCCCTGCCTCTTTTGGTTGTTGTTCTTAATCTCCCCTCCATGTAATTCCCAGTGGGCGAGAGTCTTTGAAAATGCAGGATTCTAAACACCCGTGCTTGCGTTTGAGGCCTCGCGTCACTCAGTTGCGTGGGATGATGAGTCCGTTATTGTCTGCCTTGGCCGAAAGATGGAAAAAAGCCTGAAGCCCAACCCACAGCTAGTTGAGAGCACCCTGCATTCCACCTGATGGTGCAATTAGCAATCACAGGCCTTCAGAAGTACAACATCAGCTCAGCAGCAACGCCAGCTCCCCGAGGACCCAGGCTTGATGATTCACCGGGGATCCCCGGTGATCTCCTGGGCTGGGTTCTCCTTCCAAGTGACGCCTACTTAATAAAAGGGTTTTGCAGTTTGAAAAACTTTAAAGTCCCGGAAGCTTAGATGTGACATGAGTGTCCTCCACCCACATTCCTGTGGCTTCTTGGCCACTCATTGTTGTTTTAATGTAGCTTTCGCACGAACATCTGAGACTCAGGATGGCCCAGCTCCCACAGGCATTGAAAGGAGCTGTTTGCTGGGGATGTTTCTTAATTTCTTGCTGTGGTTGAGGGGCTGGGTCTGGAGATGGCTGTAATTGTGCTGCTTGAGATAGCTTGCACCCCAGCTTTCTCCTTCAGAGGCCCTTTTTGGGAACGAATGCGTCTTCGGAAACTTTAAAATGAGTTGGTGCGTTGGTTCACTGGCTCTGTGTAGTCAAGTGCCACAGGTGAGGGGCTGAGACATCAGAGAGTTACATCCTCAGGCCTTTCGCCTTGGTGTGTAGATGCCGGCTTCCCCCAGTGTCTTCACACGGTCTCCCCTCTGTGTGTCTGTGTCCTCACTACCTCTTCTATTTTATTTATTTATTATTATTTTTGAGACGGAGTGTTGCTCTGTCACCAGGCTGGAGTGCAGTGGCGTGACCTCGGCTCACTGCAACCTCTGCCTCCCGGATTCAAGCCATTCTCCTGCCTCCACCTCCCAAGTAGCTGGGACCACAAGTGCATACCACTAGGCCCATCTAATTTTTGTATTTTTAGTAGAGATGGGGTTTCACCGTGTTGGCCAGGCTGGTCTCGATCTCCTGACCTTGTGATTCGCCCACCTCAGCCTCCCAAAGTGCTGGGATTACAGGTGTGAGCCAGCGTGCCCATGCCCAGTGTTTTTTTTTCGGAGGGGGGGACAAGGTCTCACTCTGTCACCCAGGAGTAAAGTAGTGCCACCTCAGCTCACTGCAGCCTTGATCTCCTAGGCTTAATTGATCCTCCCACCTCAGCCTCCCAAGTAGCTGGGACCACAAGTGCATACCACTAGGCCCATCTGATTTTTGTATTTTTTATAGAGACAGTATTTCACCATGTTGCCCAGCCAGGCTGGTCTCAAACTCTTGGGTTTGAGCGACCCACCCACCTCAGCCTCCCAAAGTGCTGGGATTGTAGGCACTAGTGGCCATGCCCAGCCCGACCCCCTCTTCTTAGAAGGGCTGCAGTCCTATTGGATTAGGGCCCACTTATATGACCTCATTTATCTTGATTACCTCCATAAAGACCCTGTCTCCAAATACCATCACGTCGGAGGGGCTGGGGTTAGGACTTCAGCATGTGGATTTGGAGGCGGGGGGCATAATTCCCCTTGTAACGGGAGGATGTGAAGTGTTCATCTCACTCTCCCTGTAGCCCTGAGAGCATCTCCCTTTAGAGTATCCTATAAAAGGAGTTGCTGCTCACTCAGTTATGAGCTGTTCACCCCCTCGCTCACCGCAGCTCTGCAGAGAATTGGGGATCCCATCGGCCATGCTTTCTGGGCTGGCCTCTGGTCGCAGTGGCTCCCTCGCTGTGGCGCCCCCCTCCCCAGCTCCTTCCCAGGGTTATGGCCCACCGACCCCCTGGGATGCACCTGCAGCAAAGCAGCCCCCTTCCTTGGCATCTCTCAGCATTCTCTGTAGTGAGCCTGGCCTTTCTGATCTTGTTAGCTTTTGGTCTTCCTGCCGCAGATCAGAGCTGTAGAGTAAGTTTTAATATGAAATTGAATGCCAACACTGAAGTTTTAGAAAACAGTTTAATATTCCCCCTCAGTTCCGGCTGTTGCTAGGCTGGGGATGGTTTCAGAATAGCCATTTTGATGGAGGTGATTTCCCAGCGGGGGAAAGAAATAATTAAAACAGCATTACCGTGTCTCCTGCGGGATGCAGTGACATTAAAGAGCCACACTGACAAAAAACCTGGGACTGGAACGTTCTGTGCTGCCTGCATGGCACGGACAGGATCACGGCCCCCTGGAGCTGGTGGAGCGGCCCGGCCTTGCCCTGCTCCCACGTGGGCCTGGAGAGGGCGCTGTGCCTTCCTGGGGTTCGGGATTTGAAAAGAACAGAGCTTGGCCAGGCGCATGGCTCATGCCTGTAATCCTAGCACTTTGGGAGGCTGAGGCAGGTGGATCACTCGGGGTCAGAAGTTCGAGACCAACCTGGCCAACGTGGTGAAACCCCGTGTCTATTAAAATACAAAAATTAGCTGGGCGTGGTGGCACATGCCTGTAGTCCCAGCTACTCGGGAGGCTGAGGCAGGAGAATGGAATGAACCTGGGAGGCAGAGGTTGCAGTGAGCTGAGATCGTGCCACTGCACTCCAGCCTGGGTGACAGAGTGAGACTCCGTCTCAAAAAACAAACAAACAAACAAACAAACAAAAACAGAGCTGCAATTTTCAGCCAAAATGAGCAGTCCCGGCCCATTCTGTGTCATCAGAGGGGAGAGGCCGGTGACTCTGGGAGGGGGCTTCTCCTTCCCAGGGAGGTCCTGGCAGCCCCCATCTGGGAAACACATGTCCATCCTCGTGTCCATGTCCACACTCTTCTGGGTTCAAGTTGAACAGTTAAAGGAATCATAAGATCTGTAGGGAAGCTACACAGGCCTCGTGTTTCACAACAGGGACCCTTAAAGGCCATGGTTCCAGCAAAGGATGGGATTTTTTAAAATTTTGAGAGAAGGTCTTGCTGCGTTGCCCAGGCTGGAGTGCAGTGGTCATTCACAGACGCACCTGTAGCAGACTACAGCCTTGAACTCCTGGGCTCAGGTGATCCACCTGCTTCTGCATCCCGAGTCCCTGGAACCGCAGGTGCATGCCACCATACCCGGCTTGGATGTGATCTTTTGTTCACATTCTTTTCCAGTTGGTTCAAAGGTGTAGGTGTGCCTTTTGCATACCTGGGGAGGGTCCCGTTAGGCTTGACTTCTCTCATTTTTCTCCATTCACCCTCAGTTTGAGTCCGAAATCATAGCATGGCCTGGACAGATGCGTCAAGGGGCCGGTTCCAAGGCAGAATTTAGGGTGAACTCGATTCCTCTAGGCTCGGGATGAATGGCTGCTGGGACATGAGGCTGGGTGTGAGATGCCCTGTGTGCTGCTGCTCTTGGTTCTTAGTTCAGAGAAGTTCTGGGACCCTTCCTCCTCCCAGCACCACCTTTTCAGTGAATGGTTCTTTGAAGAGGATCCCTGGTCCATAGGAACTAAGTGAAAGCAAGGCCGTGTATGTCTACTCATGGGGACAAACATCCAGTACAAGGGGGTCTCAGGTCTGCAAGGCCCGAGTGGACGCTCGGACAAGGGCAGGAAGGTATTTGCTAGTTCTCCTTCTCCGCGTGACATGTCTCTCAACCCACACCGGCTAGCGGAGCCTCCCGCAGCTTCAGTTCCCCTTTGACACCCACACAGTGTTATGCAAGCACTGAGCCCAGAGCCCCGCTGGGCCGTGGTGTCCTAATTGGAGGTGACAAAGAGCAATTTTATTTTAAAGCGACTGAATCCTTTCCCCCTGTTTTGTGTGCCAGTATTTTGCTGTCTTCTTAATTGTTTTAAGCAATGTTTACTTCAGATTCCTGGATGTTAAATAAAACCCACGAAAACCCTGGCCATGCTGTTGGTCAGGCCCACCTGGCTGACTGCAGGAAGCAAGCGCTTTTTGGGAGCTCACTGCAACACCAGGCAAACACTTCTTAAGCCAGAGATGCCATTAGGACAATGCCACGTGGCGTCACAGTATGCTGTTATTTATTCCAATAAAGAACTCGTGAGCATGGGCCTGTCCACCATCTTTGTTTGGCTGCTGTTTTTATCTTTTATGCATTTAGCATTCATAGGTGGTGCCAGCCAAGTAATAGGTGCCAGGGCCTTGTGACTCCACCCAGCCCTGCTTCCCGGGGCCTTCCAGTTGGACAGGAGCTGGGGGAAGAGCCGGTTCACAGCCCTTTGTGGGGGATGCGACTTTGGGAACCCTAAGCTTCCGCTGGCACCACAAGGAGAAAAGGGCAGCAGAGTCACAGCTGCAGGTGAGTAACAAAGGCTCGTCTGCCCCTCTGCCTGGGTCCAGACCATACACACACAAAGCTAGCAGCCAAGGGCACAGGCTGCATGAACATGTGGAGGTGGTCTCCTTACTCTTCATGCTGTGATGTCACAGGGCCTTGCATGCTGACCAGTAATTGACCGCTCTTGACCCTGCAAGGCAAAGGACCCCTGTGTGACAGAGATGGTGGCCTGCCCTCCGTGCTGGCCCTGCCGTAAACCCTCCTCGGCACAGGTCATAGCAGGCTTCAGGCGCATCAAACTTTATGAAATGATGATAAAATTGTGACTATTCCAGGATGGGTAGACTGGAGAGAAAGGCAGCCATACTATTAAAAAAAAAAAAAGAAAAAGAAAAAACTAACAATTATAAATTGCAGATGGAAGGAATCTGGGCTTTGGAGAAGTGCCTGAGTTTGTGTCCACCTTTGTCCCTGTGTGACCGTGACTGCAGGGAGCGAAGTAGCCCACACCTTCCAGCTGAGGGTTCTGAAGGACAAAGTCAACCTCCTTCCTTCAAAGTCAGCCATCCTCAGCAGAGAGGGAGGTTCTGCCCCTTGGGGGATCTTTGGCAATGTCTGGAGACAGTTTGGGTTGTCACAGCTCGGGAGGAGGCATTCTGGGCAGGTAGCTGGTGGGGCCCAGGTTACTGCTTAACGTCCCGCAGTGCCCGGGACAGGCTCCCTTCTCCCCAGCAAAGAATCACCTGGCCCCCATGTGCACTGTGCTGAGGTTGGGAAGCCCTGCTTCCCAGGTCCTTGAGCCGGCCTGTCTTCGCCTGTGCTTTTATTGGGTAGGACTCAACTGTTACTATTGATGGGAATAAAATATTGTCCACTGAGATGCCGAGTCTTTGAGGCCAGCAATGGTGCAGAACCTTTTGGGGATCTTCCAATTGGTTCTGTTCAGCAGTCATTTACTAAGGGTCTGGTTTGTCCAAAGCTGGGGCAAGTGGCCAGTGAGAAGAGTGTCCCCTGCCCTTGAGCCGGTGGAGTGAGAGGCAACGCCCAGAAAGGAGGGGTGCGGGTGGGGCAGGGGAGTGGTTACCTGTCTGGAGAGGGACAGCTGAAGCCTGGAGACGGTGCGGTGGAAGCCAGTCTTCGAGAAGGAACAGGACCTGGGTGCTTCAGGTGAACTGGAGTAGGGACTAATCCAGGTGGCTTTAATTCTTTGTCTATTATAAAAATTGGTTTTGGGCTGAGTGTGGTGGGCTCTGACTCACGCCTGTACTCCCAGCACTTTGGGAGGCCGAGGTGGGTGGATCACTTGAGGCTAGGAGTTCAAGACCAGCCTGGCCAACATGACAAAACCCTGTGTCCACTAAAAACAAACAAAAAAACCCACAAAAAAATAAAAATTAGCTGGGCATGGTGGCACACACCTGTAATCCCAGCTACTTGGGAGTCTAAGGCATGAGAATCACTTGAACCCGGGAGGCGGAGGTTGCAGTGAGCTGAGATCACCCCATTGCACTCCAGCCTGGGTAACAGAGTGAGACTGCCTCAAAAACAAAAAAGAAAAGTGTAGGTGACATAGGACAGTTCTGAAGATGCTCTTAGACTGACCTGATTCTCCCACCTTTCTCACTTGTTGTTCTCAAATATAACTGCGGTCTGGTCACAGTGGCTTACGCCTGAAATCCCAGCACTTTGGGAGACTGAGGCAGGCGAATCGCCTGAGGTCCGAAGTTCAAGACCAGCCCGGCTAACATGGTGAAACCCCATCTCTACTAAAAATTTAAAAATTAGCCATGCTTGGTGGCAGGTGCCTGTAATCCCAGCTACTAGGGAGGCTGAGGCAAGAAAATCACTTGAACCCAGGAGGCGGAGGTTGCAGTGAGCTGAGATTGCGCCATTGCACTCCAGCCTAGGCAACAAGAGGGAAACTCAGTCTCAAAACAAAACAAAACAAAATTGCTTCTGTCCCATTCTTTCAGGCCGATGCACTGGCATGAGCTGCATGCCCCCAGGAAGGCCCCCCAATTCAGTCGTCACCTCCCTAGGGGGCTGTGGTGGGGAAGGGGCTCTCTGCTTAGGTCAGGGCCCCTCCTTTCCTGGTGGCCAGTCTCTGGGGAAGTGACATTCCACTGCCACTTGCTCTCAGATGTGGCAGAACTGTCAGAATCTGAGAATCTCGAGAAGGAAGGGACCTTCTGAGGTCACCTCCGTTCATCCTTACCCAGGCAGGAGCTCCCGGCCACTGCCGGCCCGGAAATCTCTGTTCCTTCTGCAAGGACAGTGCCCTGAAGTTGGGCAGCTCGGAAGTAGTGAGGTTTTCAGTGGAAACCTGCTCTTTGGGGTTTAAATTTGACTTAATACATCATCATCATCTTCACCAGGGTGAGGCTTTGCCCTGGGGCAGGGGGCAGGGAATCCCTGTGTCCAACACAGTAGGACCCTGGAACGTTCATTTGGTCAGTGCGTTTTGGGAGCCTGCTGTGTGCCGCTGAGGTATTGGGCATGGGGCGGTGGGGGTGTGCTAGGGCACAAGGACCGGGAGAGAGTGGAGTGGCAGGGGGGCAACACATCGAGGCCAATGAGGAAATGCAGCTGGGGGCAGGTCTGGGATGAAGATGCAGCAGAGGACTGCATCTATGCATAGAGGTGGGTAGGGAGGTCTCTGACACCAGAGAATTGGGGCAAAGGCCCCGTATTCTTCCAGTCCCCAGCGCCTCGGATTTAGGTGGTTATGTGGCTGGTGCCAACAGCTGGGATGTGGTCACGCCGGACAGCTTTTGTCACTTCTTAAGGCAGACCATCACCTTAAAGTATCCAACACCTTTGTGGATGTTTGGTGTGTTTTCAAAACATCCACACAGGGTTCTGATGTTCTAGATGGCTTTGGAATGTAGTGCTAGATTTCCTTCCACAATCCCATTCTTAAAAAAAGTATTGCCAAGGTGAGCCTGAAACACTGTTTCAGAAAGCAGGGAAGCACGGTTATCCCTGGTGTCCTCTGTGGAGTGAATCTGGGACCCTGGAGGATACCAAAATCTGAAGATATTGAAGTCCCTGATATCAAACGGCACAGTATTTGCATATGACCTATGCACATCCTCCTGCATACTTTAAACCAGCTCTAAATTACTTATGATACCTAATACAATGTAAATGCTATGTAAATAGTTGTTACACTGTATCACTTAGGGAATAATGACAAGGAGAAAAAATCTGCATGTGTCTGGTACAGATGCCATTGTTTCTTGATATTTTTAATTCATGGTTTGTTAAATCCATGAATGTGCAACCAAGGACATGGAAGGGGTCAACTGTACTCAAGGAATGATGGGGACGTGTCAAGAGGACAGAGGCACAAACAGCATCCACATTTTGGATACTTCAAGCATCTGAAGGAGCAATGTGGAGTATAACACATTGGACTGGTTTTTAATTCATGCACTTAGAGTGATATTAAACTAGGATGAGAGCAAAGGCTTTTTTTTATTTTAACATTTTACTTTTAGATAGTTTCAAACTTGCAGAAAAGTTGCAGGAATACTACAAAGACTTCCTATGTGTATTAATCCATTCTCATGCTGCTAAAAGAGACATACGCAAGACTGGGTAGTTTTAAAGGAAAAAGGTTCAATGGACTCACCGTTCCACATGGCTGGAGAGGCCTCACAATGATGGCAGAAGGCAAAGGAGGAGCAAAGGCATGTCTTACATGGCGGCAGGCAAGAGAGTGTGTTTAGGGGAACTGTCCTTTATAAAACCATCAGATCTCATGAGACTTATTCATCATCATGAGAACAGCACGGAAAACCCCGCCCCCATGAGTCAATTATCTCCCACCAGGTCCCTCCAATGACACGTGGGGATTATGGGAGCTGCAATTCAAGATGAGATTTGGGTGGGGACACAGCCAAACCATATCACTATGTTTACCTGGAGACTCATGAATGTTAACATTTTTACTTTATCCTCTTTACTCTCTGTCTATCCCCGCCTGTCTGTCTGCCTCTCTCTTGATATAATAATAATGATATATATTTCTTTAGACACACACATTTACCTGGTGATAGATACATTTTCTGAATCTTTGAGGGTAAGTTGTAGGCACTATATCCTCTTCACCTCTAAATACATCAGTGTATGCTTCCTAAAAGTAAAGACCTTCTCTTCCATAATCTCAGTATGTGTCCAAATGAGGAAATAACATTGATACAATGGCATTGTCTAATCTACAAACCTTAATTATGTTTTTTTCCAATTGTCTCAGTGATGTCCTTTATACCAAAATAAGAGGCAGGACATGGCATTGAGTGAGTTGTCCTATCTCTCCAGCCTTCTGTAGTCTGGAGTGGCCCTTCGGTCTTTCCTTATATTTCATAGCCTTGACTCTTTGGAGAATGCAAGCCAGTTATGTTCCACAATGTGTTGCAGCTTGGGTTGGTCTAGTATTTTCCTTGTGATTAAATCCAGGTTATGCATTTTCGGCAGAAGTGATGTGTTCTTCTCGGTGCATCGTTACCAGGATGTCATGTTGATTGGTCTAATTTCTTTTCTTTTTTTTAAATTAAGTTCTAGGGTACATGTGTACAATATGAAGGTTTGTTACATATGTATACATGTGCCATGTTGGTGTGCTGCACCCATTAACTCGTCATTTACATTAGGTATATCTCCTAATGCTATCCCTCCCCCCTCCCCCCACCCCATGACAGGTCCTGGTGTGTGATGTTCCCCTTCCTGTGTCTATGTGTTCTCATTGTTCAATTCCCACCTATGAGTGAGAACATGTGGTGTTTGGTTTTCTGTCCTTGTGATAGTTTGCTCAGAATGATGGTTTCCAGCTTCATCCACATCCCTACAGAGGACATGAACTCATCCTTTTTTATGGCTGCATAGTATTCCATTGGTCTAATTTCTTATGATGTTCATTTTGATTACTTAGCATGTGAGCACACGTCTGTGGTCCCAGCTACCCGGGAGGCTGAGCGGGGAGGATCACTTAAGCCCAGGAGTTCAAAGCTGCAGTGAGTCTTGATCACACCACTGTACTCCAGTCTGTATGACAGAGTGAAACACTGTTTCTATTTTTAAAATATATATATTAGTAAATATAGTGTTTATCAAGTTTGTATACTAAAAAATGTAATTCTTCTTTGTAATCAATCAATATTTATGAGGAAAGAATTTTCACTTTTGGAGTTACCTTTCCGTCAGGAATAACTAGGAACCTCCACAAAACATACGAAACAGTTACTTCAGACATTGGACATGCCTTTGCTCCCCCTTCAACTTCCACCATGATTGTGAGGCCTCCCCAGCCATGGTGGAACTGTGAGTCCATTAAACTACCTTTCTTTATAAATTACCCAGTCTTGGGTGTGTCTGTTTTAGCAGCATGAAAACGGACTAATAGACATAGAAACTCTTTGTGCTTTCCTGCAGCTTTTCTGTGAGTTTGAAACTATATAAAAGTAAAATATTAAGAGGCGAGTCAGATCTGTGATCCCCAAGAAAAGGGTGGCAAGTGAGGTGAGCCCTACCCTGCCCTTAGCTTTCTGCTTGGACATAATTCCTGGACTGTGCTGTAGTCAGGGGGACCCAGTAAGTGCCTGGTCTCACTGATTTGAGGAGACAAAGATCAGAGCTTGAGGAGATGACGCTTATTAAAAAACAGACATCGAAAGAATATTTCTACCAGAAAAATTCCAACACTTCTTAAAGAAATACAACAAAATTCAGCACCCAACAACATAAACATTTAATGTCTAGCATTCAATAAAACATTCTTATACATATAAAGAAGCAGGAAAACGTGACCCACAATTGGGAGGAAAATCAGTCCACAGAAGCAGACCAGCAAATGACAGAGGTGGGAGATGCTACAGGACAACTGACCTGATGTTTAAAAAATGTTAGTGTCATGGAAGATTGTTCTAGATTGAAGGGCTCTAAAGAGACATGAAAACCAAATGCAATCACGTGTGAGATGTGATCCCTGAATGGATCTTGGAGTAAAAAAAAAAAAAAAAAAAAAAAA
>NW_016814226.1:1594513-1611989 GCF_001698545.2 Rhinopithecus bieti
GATTTTGGGGAAAAAAAAAAAAAAAAAAAAAAAAAAAAAAAAATACAGCTGTAATAGACACTTTTTGAAGCCTTGGTGAAATTTGAATGTGGATGAAATATTAGAAAACCTTCTATCAATGCTAGTTTTCTTAGGCGTCATAATGGTACTGTGTTATGCAGGTGAATGTATTTGTGTTTGGAGAAACCTTCTGAAGTATTTCGAGATATCATCCCTAAAGTGATATGATCCCTGCAATTTATTTATTTTATTAATTTTTTTAAAAGTTTTAGTTGTGGTTAAAATACATGTAACACAAAATTTACTGTCTTAACTATTTTTAAGTATACAGTTCAGTAGTGTTAGGTATATTCGCACAGGTATATTTCATACTGTGTCTCTGAAATAAAAAAGACTGGAATAATTCCCTTTTATCCATGCCTTTCTCTTAATTGGGGTTTGGGGGTGCTTGGACTTATCTCTATGTTACTCTTCCAATTCTTAGAGTCCCTCTCTTCCCCTAAACAATGCTCTACACACAGGAGGCTCGGTGAGTTGTGGATTTAGTATGTTGTAACTCTACACCATACAGGATTAGATTCCGCATTGATTTTTACATCAGCCCTGCAGCCCCAAGAGATAAGAGATGCTTTGAGGGCTATCAGAGAACTCCCTGTATTCTGAACATACCTTGAGCTGAGAATGTAAAGCCCTGGGACTGTCCTTTTCTTGCTTTAAACTCTTTGGTGTGATGATAACAAGCTCAACCCACAGTCCTTAGATAACCTGTGCTTGTATTGCGTATGGAAGCCAAAACTCTGCCAAAGCCGCAATTTAATAGGTACTTAGTTCTGAGTGATGACAGGTAATTATTTTGCCATCACAGGCTACGATCTATTAGAACTCCATTCTCTAACAGTTACTAGGTCCTCACTGCCTTTAAATCAACCAGAACAAGTAACCAATCCCAGTTCCCATCCTGGAGGTCGTGTTGCCTGCAGTTGTTTCTGGTAACAAATCCAAGGTTAATTGGGATTCCATTGCCGATGATTAGGGCCTCTTCAGTTGTTTGGAGGAGAAAGGAATCTGATACGGGAAACTTTGTGATTCTCAAGCCATTGGAAGGCTGGAGGCAGCGCCTCCAGCAAGGACTTGTGGAAGAATACTGCAGAACTGGGTCCTGCAGGAAGCTGCCGAGTGAGGCTGGCCCTAGAAGCATGCTTTCTGGGTTAAATGCTTTAGGTTCACCTCTGCAGATCCACTCCCCACCATTTTCTCTCCTGACATTTATGGACCACAGCAGGGGACTTCTTTTCTCTGGCTCCTGGCTGGATGTGGCCAGGGAGGCCCTGGCAGGAGGGAGGAGAGTGAGGCCTGGTCATTGATTCACCCAGCTGTGCCCTTCTGCTGGGTCACCATGACCTGGCTGTGTCCCTCTACCAAAGGCCACAGCTCCTATCGCGAGGCCCCTCTTAGAGCTTTAGTGATTCTGTTCCTGGACTCTGCCACCCACTCCCTCCTTTGCCGTCTAGGTTTTAAAGAAGTAACGGCTCCCCCATATTGCTAGCCTGGGTTGCAGCACCGTTTCTTCTGGGTTCCTTTAACCCTGCCCCAGCTGTCCCTTTATTAAACAGTCTTCAGTTAGCACATGGGAAAGCACCGTCTCTTGGCTGCTGGGACTGGGGCTGCTACACCTACATGGCTGTGATCCAGAGTCAGAAGCCACCACCAGAACCACTGGATCCGGAGCTGGGCTGAGCCTGCTACACACACCCCAGCAAAATAGGTCCTGCATGGTGGCTCCTCTCCCCACCTGCCACAAGCCCCAGTCCAGCACGGGCACATCAGAATGGCAGGGACTGAATCATGCACCTCAGTTTCTTCCTCTGTAATATGGGGGTGATGATTGTACCTACCTCAAAAGGAAGTTTCCAGTAAAATGAAAGCCCTTAAAATTATGTTTGTTTCATCACCAATGACTCCATAAATATTAGCAACAATACCAGTACTAAGTTTTGTCATTTTTATATTAACTTCTCGTAAACAACTGTACTTTCCTGCTCTCACATACTCCTTACACCTGCATCCCACCTCATTTAGCCACTTTCTGCCTAACCTGTCAGAAAGGGTGGATAGCTTCCCAGTCACCTGTTGCTAGGGAAACACCATTTCAGCCCGGATGGTGATTTCCAGCTCGAGAGACCAGCTCGGGTCTGAAGTGTTTCTCTGACTATCTGCTGTGCTGAGATCTCTCCTTCTCGAACCCTTCTATGCCTTTGCATATGCTGTTTTCTCCACCTGCCACGTTCTCACCCCTTCTTCTACTGCAGACTTCTATGCAACCGTCAAGGCCCCATTCTCCTCTGGAAAGCCTTCCAGATCCCCTCGGCAACAACCATCAATATTTATTCACTGAGCCCACTTCGTGCCAAGCATTGTTCTAGACACGTAACCGTGATTGAGAGAGACAGACCATAGCAGCTCCTGAGGAGCAAAGGTCTGGTGGGGAGGCAGGCGTCACACACCAGCTGACCGACTAGCTGAGCCAATAATGCCATGGGTTTAAGTGCTGTGAAGGAAAGCTCCAGGGGCCATGGTAAAGAATTATAGGGAGGACCTACTTCAGGGAGGGCAGTCAGGGAAGGCTTCCCAGAGGAGGAGGCATTTAAGCAGGTGTGAAGGATAAAGACTCAGCCACGTGAAAACTGGGGCAGGGGCTTCTAGGTGGACGGAACAGGACATGTGAAGATAACAAGGCAGGGAGGCAGGTGGTCGCTGTGGCCGGGAGAGAGGTTGGGGGATGAGGACGCAGGTGTGGCTGGCAGCTTACTTATGCTGGGGCTCATGGGCTGGGTTTCACAGCCTGGATTTTATTTTAAGAGCTATTGGGCGCCGTTGGTGGGTTTGAGTGAGTGGGGACAGGAAGTGACTCACTCCTCCGAGGGCTTGTGGGAGACTCAGCTCAGGGGCAGGCAGGGGGCGTGGGGAAGACTGCAGCTCAGAGTCCAGGTAGGAGGCTCCCGCGTGGTCCCCGGAGAGGAACGGTCCTGGCCCAGGGCGGGGTGTGGAGGTGGCAGGACGGCGGTGCAGGATAGAGCGTGGAGGCCAGGCCGACAGGGTGCTGGTGGTGGGTTGTAGCGGTCGACCCCAGGCTCTGGCCTAAGTAGCTGCCATTTTGGAGGTGAACAGCCTGCGGGGAAACTGGCGTGATTTGGGGCAGGCGTGGAGAGGGAGAGAAATGGAAGCATTGAGTTTAAGTGGCCTGCAGAACCCCTGGGGCCCAGGTGGCACGGCGGGCGCTCGGGCTCCGGGCAGAGCTTTCTGGAGGTTTGTGGCAGCTTCACTTTCATGACATCCGCCCCCTTGGGCCCTGCTGCAGAGAGGAGGAAGCTCCTGCCGGCTGAGCGGGCCCTGGAGGAAGTGAGCAGCGGGGCTCCTGCCTCCTGGCCTGGTCCCCAAAGCCCCCAGAAGAACCCGGAACCTGCTTTCTTTCGGAACCCAGGGACCACACTTTGCACCCAGTAGGCCTTCGTTTTCCTGCGTGGAGAAAGCAGTTGGGTGAGTTCTGGCATCGGGGCCACCATACTTGGGTGCTGGAGGTCTTGGAGGGAGGGGCCCAGACACCACCTGGGAAGGATCCCAGAGTGCAGTCCCAGCCGAGGCCACCTGGGGAAGGGAGTCGGTAAAGTGGGACCTTGAGTCCCCATGGCCCCTCCCACTGCCCCTGCTCAGAGTCTGCTTGGAGTCCTCCCACCCTGTTCTACGGAGGAGTTACTGTCCCTGAACTTCAGCCAACCCCTCTGTCTCCAGGTGAAGAAACTGAGGCCCTAGGGCCAGGAAGGGGCTTGCCCAGGCTGCTGATCCCTTTGGGCAGCATCGAGTCCAGGCCCTCCTTGTAAGCTTGCATCCAGGACCGGAGAGGGCAGGGGGTTTGCCCAACGTCACACAGCATGAGTGAGGAAGAGCTGGCCTGGGACCCAGGCTTCCTGATGCCCAGGCCGGGTGCTTTCGTCTTCTCTGACCATGGCCCTCAGCTTGGGGATTAAGGGGCTGGGAGTCAGTTGGGTTCCCCACCACCTCCACACTACAGGGCAGGATGGAGTCTGGCGTCCCCCACCCCAGGCTGGCTGCTGGTCTGACACGAGTGGCTCCAGTCGAGTGAATGCCTCCGTCTCCCACAGCTCTGGGGGCTCCCTGCTCTGGCCACCAACTTCTGCCGTGTGATCCCCCACCCCAATGTCTGATTGAGTTTGAAAACACTGAGAAGACCCAGGGGCTGAAGAGGGAGGAAGAGGGAGGCCAAAAGGCGCCAGCCGAGCCGGCGAAGCCTTTGCGGGAGAGGAAGTGAGCCAGGGGAACCGGAAGGAGGGCTAGGCTGGCCTCTGGGTCTGCCCCTGTCCCGGGCATGTGGCAAGCCCAGCCTTCTGCCCATAATGAGGATGAGGAAGATGAACAGTGCCCCTGTCAACCCTGGCCCTTCCGGTTTATGGGATGGGCGATGTCACCATTCCACGCATCCACCTCAGCCAGCCCCACACAGGCCGACCAGGGAGGTTTCCCTTGAGCTCAACCTGACAAGCTCTGAGGAGTGAGCTGTACCTGCTTTGTCCTGACGGTCTGGGGTGGGGTGGGGGTCCCTGGGTAGAGGGCTGGGGGCTGCAAGAGCGTGGTGGGCAGCCGCTCTGCACCTGCCTGAGGAAGGACCACTTCCCCACCAAGTCTGCTTGGCTGTGTCCGCCCTCAGCTTCTGTGCCTTTTTCTACCCCGTCACCCCGCAAGGGTTGGTTCAAGGGCTCTTTCTCACAGGGCCCGTACCCCCCGCCTAGGCTGGCATGATGACGTGCCCCTGGAGCCCAGCTTCTACCCTCCTTCTCTGCCTCTAGGTCTAGAGGAAATGAGGGGCTCAGTGACTTTGGGGTTTCTCAGACCATGACGTCCTCTCCTGCCTCCTCTGTACAGGATTGGGAGGTGATGGAGCTGGAGTCCTTGTACGACCTGCTGCAGCTCCCCAAAGGGGTGGAGCCCCCAGCGGAGGAGATGCTCTCACAAGGTGTGTGCCCATGCGGGTCTGAGGGTGGAGGGTGAGGGTCTGCATGGCAAGAGCGAGCCTGGCCATGCCTGGGACATGCAGTGCCTTCCCAGCTGTCAGCTGAGTGCCTAATTCTGCTCACCCCTGCCTCCGCCTTCTGCTTTATGCTTGACCCAACTCCTCCTCCTGGAACCTTCTGCAGAGCTAGAACCTCTTCTCTCCAGGTGAGAGACGGTGTGGATTACGATGGTGAATACCGATTGCTCTCGTCCTGGGAGCCTTCTGTGTGCCTCTGCTACACCAGCACCTGTTACCTGTAGCAACTCGTTTATTCCCAAGGATGGGGGTCATTGCCTACTTTATACAGATGGGGGAAACTGAGGCACAAGGGATAATGTGCCACAGCAACAGGAGACTCTTAGCAAGTGGTGGAGCTGAGTTCTGAGCCCAAGGAGGGTGGTCCCAGAACTGGGGTTCCACACGCACCACACAGCGATGCCCACCCCACAGTGATGCCCATCAGGCAGCAATGCCCACCCCACAGCGATACCAGGCAGTGATGCCCACCCCACAGCGATACCCACCAGGCAGCGATGCCCACCCCACAGCGATGCCCACCAGGCAGCAATGCCCACCCCACAGCGATGCCCACCCCACAGTGATGCCCATCAGGCAGCAATGCCCACCCCACAGCGATACCAGGCAGTGATGCCCACCCCACAGCGATACCCACCAGGCAGCGATGCCCACCCCACAGCGATGCCCACCAGGCAGCAATGCCCACCCCACAGCGATGCCCACCCCACAGTGATGCCCATCAGGCAGCAATGCCCACCCCACAGCGATACCAGGCAGTGATGCCCACCCCACAGCGATACCCACCAGGCAGCGATGCCCACCCCACAGCGATGCCCACCAGGCAGCAATGCCCACCCCACAGCGATGCCCACCCCACAGTGATGCCCATCAGGCAGCAATGCCCACCCCACAGCGATACCAGGCAGTGATGCCCACCCCACAGCGATACCCACCAGGCAGCGATGCCCACCCCACAGCGATACCCACCAGGCAGCGATGCCCACCCCACAGCGATACCCGCCAGGCAGCGATGCCCACCCCACAGCAATGCCCACCCCACAGCGATGCCCACCCCACAGCAATGCCCACCCCACAGCGATGCCCACCAGGCAGCGATGCCCACCCCACAGCGATGCCCACCAGGCAGCGATGCCCACCCCACAGCTATGCCACCAGGCAGCGATGCCCACCCCACAGTGATGCCCACCCCACAGCGATGCCCACCAGGCAGCGATGCTTTGCAGAGTGTGGGGCTCCTGATGTGCTCCCCTCACACATGTGGGTCTCTTTCAAAAGGGGTGAGCATAGGATGGAGCAATTCAACAAGTGTGGGTCACCCTTTCAGCAAAGCTCTGTGTCATGAGCTCTTTGCGGGGTTGGCGGCCACAGTCCCTGAAACCTCCCTTCTAGGAGATGGCTCAAAAGAAGGATGGGTGCAGGTGCCCAGAGCTGTCCCCTCCCTGTGTTCTCTGAAAGAAACGAACAACAGCACAGCAGGAAGCAACCAGATGGCCCAGGGGGAAGGGCTTTAGGTGAACTCATTGGAATTCCTGGAACCACAAACACGTAAATGTGCTGACAAAACGTGTGAAATAATTGAAGGGAAGGGAACAGAATGCAGCTTTCTCCAACTCCTGTGAATACCGCCTTTTAATTTTTATTTATTTATTTATTTCTTGAGACAGAAATCTCGTTGTGTTGCCCAGGCTGGAGTGCAGTGCCACGATCTCGGTTCACTGCAGCCTCTACCTCCCAGGTTCAAGAGATTTTCCTGCCTCAGCCTCCCAAGTAGCTGGGATTATAGGCACCTGCCACCACACCTGGCTAATTTTTGTATTTTTAGTAGTGACGGGGTTTCACCATGTTGGCCAGCCTGGCCTCAAACTCCTGACCTCAAGTGATCCACCCGCTTCGACCTCCCAAAAGTGCTGGGATTACAGGCGTGAGCCACCACGCCCAGCCCTGAATGCCACCTTTTAAGTAGGTGTTATGGAGCGAGAACTCCAGCGCCAACAGGGTCGCTGGTGCAGCAGGTGAGACCCCAGAGGGGACAAGCTTGGTCCAGAGTCACCTGGCTGGCTTCTTCACTGTCCGGTATTCTGTGTTTAAACCATTGAAGATTAGAAAGTGTCCTGAGGAAAGTTGCTGAGTTAGGATAGTAGGACTTAGTTACTACAAAAAAAAGAAAAAAAGAACTTTTTGTTTTACAATTGATTTAAGATACTTAAAGTTCTGGCAAGCAGAGCTGGGATATTGGATGATTCAAGTGGCAGGAAGTCTGCTCCAGGAAGGGACAGCACCATTTTCATTCATTCGTTTGTTCATCATTCATTCATTCATTCACTCACTCACTCACCTGCTCACTAGCCCAAGCATTGGCCCAGAGCCTGCCCTGTGCTGGGCACATCAACCCATGATGCTGTTGCCTTCCCATTCGTCAGAAGACACGGGGCTGGGTAGTACTTGAAGGTTTTCCGAATGTCTAGGAAAAGCCTTTATTGGAGTCAGGTGAGAGACAATGCATTTTGTGAATTTAGGCAAGACAGTCCCCACTGCTGGCTCAGTTTCCCCCCAGGTACGTTGGAACTAGTTGATCTCAGAGGTCCTTCTCAGCCCTGACATATTGTGGGTTCTGTGAGTCTAGAATGTGGGCAGATGCTGGGCCTCTAAGGGCTGCCCCAGGGAGTCTGACTACTAGAGGGGCCATGGAGGGGCCTGGCAGACCTGGGGTAAGTCCCACCTTTGCCCCTTAGAGCCTGGTGAGCCTGGGTACCTCCTCCCTTCTCTGGCTGGGGTTTCACTTGACCTAAATAGGTAGGGTTCCCAGATAAAACATAGTATTGCCTAGTTCACTTTGAATGTCAAGTAATCAAGAAATAACTTCCGAGTTCATGTCTCAAAGTATAAATGCCGCGGTGTCTGAGGATGAGCTGGTGTTTGTGAGGGAAATGAGGGAAAGCACGCTGGGGCGGAAGTGGCAAGGCCAGTGCACCTGGGGCTGTGGTGCCAGACTCTGTGGGTGACCTGCAGGGAGCGTGGCCAAGCACCCCACAGGGTCCCCACGCGCTTGTCATACCCACTCTGCTTCCAGGAGGAAAGAAGAGATACCTGCCACCCACTTCCCGAAAGGACCCCAAATTTGAAGAACTGCAGAAGGTACAGCAGCGTCCATAGCCCTGACTTCCCTGGGTGCCTCTTCTTGGCAGACCAGGCAGCGGCCTCCATTCCTTGACCTCAGGCTGGGGTGTGGCAACCCCCAAAGACCCTTGGGAGGCCTGTTGAATGGAGCAAGTCACCCACAGAGCCTGCATGAACAAACATCTATTGAGCACCAACTGTGTGCCTTCACATACACCATCCCAGCAACCTCATGCGATTTGAGGGGAATCTATTGTCCCCTACATCCTGGGGACAGGACAGACAACGAGGCTTAGACAGGTGACCTGATCTGTCAGGGGCATGCAGCTGCCCATTACGGAGCTGTGGTTTGACACGAGCTGCCAGCCCCTAAGCCGGTGTTCCTCCCCAGCTTGGCTGCCCAAGGTGTAGGAGAACTGGTGAGGTGGTGGCGGTGGGCCTGGGTCACCCGTGCTCAGTTCTCTCCTTGGTCATGGGTCTGCTGCTATGGCCACTGGACCAGCTGGGCACAGGTGGGCTCCAGGCCTCTGTTTCCCTCAGCCTCTGTGTCTTCAGTCTCCACATGGCCTCTCTGTTGCCTCCTCCAGGGAGGCCTCCTGGCCTACACCATCTTCCCTACCCAGAGGCTTTCTGGGCCATTTTCCATCATCCTTCCTATTCCCTCCATCCACCTTTCCCACCTTTGGCCAGCACACCTGGCCCAGCCCTGTGCCTGGCACTGGGGACACCATCCATGGTCTTGCCTGGAAGACCTGGAGGGGTGCTGACCCGTCATACCAGCTCAGGCTCCTCCAGAGGCTGATCCTGAGACAAGGATTTGGGTGCCAGTAGTTGAGTTGGGAGGTTATGCCAGGAGTCATGGGAGGGAAGGGGCCAATACATGGTTAGTGATGGAGCTGGTTGTGGTTCTGGGGGCTGAAGCCTGCTAGGTATCCTGGAACCAGCATAGAGCAGGCTCAGAGCATTCCTTCCCGAGGGGCGATGGAGCTGGGGTGTTTATACACCACCCCCTGACAACCTCCTGACAACCTTTAGTGAACAGCTGCTCTCTGAGAAAGGGCTGGGTCTTGATTCCCTGGCACTCTGACCTTTTGAGCACAAGCAGAGTGGGGACAGCTTTGAGCAGAGCTGCAGGTGGGAGCTGGGCCAGTAGGTACCAGTCAAGGAAGGGGCAGGGCATCAGCAGTCCCTGCATTAGCTTCCTAGGGCTGCTGTAACGTGAGTGCAGACTGGATGACTTAAACCACAGAAACCTATTGTCTTACAGTGCTGGAGGCCAGAGGTCGTCAACCAAGGGGTTGGCAGGATCAGCTCCTTCTGGAGGCTCTCAGGGGCCCCTGTCTCCTCCCTTCCCCCCCAGCTCTGATGGTTGCAGCATCCTGGGCTCTCAGCTATGGATGCATCGCTACAATTCCCACCTCCATCTTCACGTCCAGTGTCATGTCTCTCATTTCCTCCTGGGACCTCAGTAGGAACACCTTTAACATCCATATTTCTGCAGGCTGGGCGCTGTGGCTCACGCCTGTAATCCCAGCACTTTGGGAGGCCGAGGCAGTTGGATCACGAGGTCAGGAGATCGAGACCATCCTGGCTAACACGGTGAAGTCCCATCTCTACCAAAAATACAAAATATTAGCCAGGCGTGGTGGCGGGCACCTGTAGTTCCAGCTACTCGGGAGGCTGAGGCAGGAGAATGGCGTGAACCTGGGAGGCGGAGCTTGCAGTGTGCCGAGACCATGCCACCGCACTCCAGTCTGGGTGACAGAGCGAGACACTGTCTCAAAAAAAAAAAAAAAAAATCCATGTTTCTACTGACCATCTCTTCAGGGCAGTCTAGGCTTTTTCTATCAAGTGTTCATTGTCCAGTTCTTTCCATTCCCCAAGCCACTTCCCCATTTTTAGGTATTTGCTATGGTAGTTTAGTTCCTGGTACTAAAACCTCATACATGATAATGACAGCCCCACGCTGCTCAGGTTTGTGATGAAGAGAAGCAGGGAGTCTGCAGGAACCCAGAGCAGGCCCCTAACTCAGCCTGGGAGATCAAGGAGGGCTTCCCAGTGGAGGTGACATTTGACCAGGTCTTGAAAGATGGGTAGGAGTTGGCAGGCGAGAGGCAGGCATTCCAAGCCAAGTGTAGGGCCAGGTGAGAAGCCCCCATCCCCCCAAAAGTTGTCCCCTTGGGGCCTGCAGGTGCTGATGGAGTGGATGAACACCACTCTCCTCCCCGAGCACATTGTGGTCCGCAGCCTGGAGGAAGACATGTTCGACGGGCTCATCCTGCACCACCTATTCCGTAAGTGGCTGTTTCTGGGGCTGCCTGGGCCTTGGCCCCATCCCCCTGACCTGGCCCCTCCAGGCCCTACAGCTGGGCTCTCTCCCTCAGTCCCCACAATGACCCCGGGTTTAGGGACCCCTGTCTCACTTTCTAGATGGGCCTGGGCTGGGGAGATGGAGGCGCTGTCCATGGCCCATGAGTGAGGGGCCGAGCTGGGGCTCAGGCTGGGGCTCTGACACCTGGGTTGGTGACCTTTCCACCACACCACACTGCCTCTCCAACACTTATTGAGTGCCTGCTGTTTTGAGGTGCTGGGAGGTAACAAAAGAACCCATGGTCCCTGCCCTCGGGCTGTCCCAGGCTGCTGGAGAGAAAACGGGCAGTCCTGGGTGGCTGGGGACAGGGCTGGGCTCCTGCCTCCGTGTTCCTCCTCAGTCTGGAAATCTCCAAGGGGTTTGCTGGGGGGTGTGCATTCTCAGGGCCTCTTCCTGGCCCCGGGCAAGTGTCCCCACAAGCCCCAGAGTTATCCTCTCCCTTTGCCCTTGTGTGGTCATGTCTGGTCTACGCATCTCTTCTGCACACAACTGTGGTCTTGGAGGCTACAGATAGGAGTCCTACAGATAGGACATGATTCCATGTCCTCAGCACTTCGCCTGGGGCCAGACTCCGCAGTGTTCACCGAGCTCTTTGGAGATGGGCTGTACAATTCCACTCATGCGGCTAGCACTTCCGGTCATGTCCCATGTAGCAGGCGCAATTCATCCCCAGAACAGCCCTGTGCTGTTACTATCCCCATTTAACAGATGACTAAAGTGAGCCTCTGAAACGCTCATAATTTGTCCAAAGTCTCATGGTTAGGGAAGCAGGGGGTTCAGGATAGAAGCCTAGGAGTGTAGGCTTTAACCACAAGGCCACACTGCCCTGCAGAGATGAAGTAGACACAGCTGTGCAGAAGAGCAAGGGATGCAGGCACAGGCTGATCAAGGTGAGGTGGGCTGTCTCAACCAGCTCAGGGGGCTGAGACTTGCTCATATCATGTGGCCTGCCTGCCCCACCAATTCCTGGGAACTGGAGGGCATACCTGGTTGAGGCTGTGGGTGTGGCCCAGGGTCCAACACCAAGAATGAGCTCTCCAGACCCATGTTCTCTGAAGCACCAGGCAGGCTCAGCCTCCTGGAGGGTCCCCAGGTACTCTCTGAGCTGCCCCCAGCCAGGGGCCCTCACCACCCTCTCCTGCCTCCAGAGAGGCTGGCGGCACTCAAGCTGGAAGCAGAGGACATCGCCCTGACAGCCGCAAGCCAGAAGCACAAGCTTGCGGTGGTGCTGGAGGCCGTGAACCGGAGTCTGCAGCTGGAGGAGCGGCAAGCCAAGTGGAGCGTGGAGAGTACGTGGGCCACAACCTGGCCACCCCGGGGGAGTGTGGGGCCGCTGGGGTCCTTCTGCTCCAGGCTTCTCACCAGGAAGGCGTGCTCATCCTCCTCCCAGCAGGGGTACAACCTGGGAGTCAGGAAGGAGGTAGAAGCCTCGGGCAGCCACAGTCAGTCATCTGGCAGAGCAGCCAACAGCCCAGCACATGTCTGTGCCCCGGAGGGTGTTACTGCAGCAAAGTGCAGCCCAAGGATAGCAAACGGTCTCGTGGAGAATGACAGTCACTGCTGAGTTCCAAGCACCATGGTCAGCCCATCCTCACTCTCATTTCATTAAAGTATTGGAATATCTGCAGGCCCTGCTTGTACAAAAAAAGAGTGTGCCTGGCCGGGCACGGTGGCTCATCCCTGTGATCCCAGCACTTTGGGAGGCTGAGGTGGGCGGATCACCTTAGGTCTCAGGAGTTCGAGACCAGCCTGGTCAACATGGTGAAACCCCTTCTCTACTAAAAATACAAAAATACAAAATCAGCTGGGTGTGGTGGCAGGTGCCTGTAATCCCAGCTACTCAGGAGGCTGAGGCAGGAGAATTGCTTGAACCTGGGAGGCGGAGGTTGCAGTGAGCTGAGATCGCGCCAATGCACTCCAGCCTGGGCTACAAGAATAAGACTCCATATCAAAAAAACACCAAAAAACAAAAGAGTGTGCCAAACACCTAAAATTCCCTACCCCACCTGGTTCATAGTTTGGTATAGATTTCTTTCCCTTCAATTCTCTATATCCCCTCAACCCCCATCCCAGGTGAGAAAACTGAGGCTGAAAGAAGTTAAGCAGCTTCTCCAAGGTTGGGCGGTGAGGATTTAACAGAGTCAGTTTTCAAACCCAGGTTTTGTTGGCTCACGTGCGCCTGCGTTCGCAACCTGTAAAGTCTCACAATCAGTAATTGATGTTGATGAAATCAACCTTGAATTAAGTCACATTGAGCTGAAACCTAATGATCGTTCAGCCAGTGCCTTCCCAAGGTCACTTGGTTTTTTCCAATTGTAAACAGTGCTGCAGTGAACATCTTTGTGTCTAGCGCTCCTTCCACAAGGTAGATCGTACCCCTGGGCTGTATTCTAAGAAGAGGGATGACGGGGTGAAGTGTGATGGTTTTTAGGTTCTGAACATGTATCCCCAGATCTCTGCTCTGCAGAAGGCTGGACACAGACCTCCTTCATCTGCAGATGGTTGTTCTGACAATGAGGAAGGCTGCATTTGGCTGCACGTTTTGGCGGCCCCCTGGGCTCTGACCTGTCTCCACTCTCTTCCCAGCCATCTTCAACAAGGACCTGCTGTCCACCCTGCACCTTCTTGTGGCCCTGGCCAAGCGCTTCCAGCCCAACCTGTCCCTCCCAACCAACGTCCAGGTGGAGGTCATCACCATTGAGGTAGCAGCTGGGCCCTCAGGGATTTGTAAGCAGCAGCTGAACGTCTTGGGTCCTCATTGCCCACCCTGCATGGGTGGAGTTGGCTGGGGCGGGGTTCACCCAGGGTGAGTTTCAGGGAACCCTGAGAAATGGAATCCGGCCAGGACGGCCAGGGGATGCTGTCTGGAGCTGGGGACAGGCTGATAAGAGTCTAGTGGGGCTGGCAGAGGCCTGGGGACATGAGGTCCATGGCCAGCCAGCTCCATTTGACCTCAGCAAAGGGCATCTGGTTGGCAGAGGCTGAGGCCAGGGGTTGTCAGGCTATATCCCTGAGCCATGTGTGGCCGTCTGTTCATAGCCACAGGGAGCCTTCACACCCCTGAGGCAAAACTACTACTGTCACCGTGAGGGTGCTGTCTCTTGTTAGATCACTGATGACTGTGACAGTGCCCCGTTCTCCTCTTTCAGGAAGCCTTCCTAGGTTTCCCCACCCTCAGATGTTCTGTCTAGCGTGTGGCCTGCCTGTGCTGCAGTTAATACCCAGGAACCCATGCTTCCCTCTCCAGACAGACTCTGAGCATCATAATAGGGGGCCCCACCTGCTCTTTGCTTCCCATGACCCCCCTGCCCCAGCCCAGCCTTGGGTCCCTCATGCAGAGGGGCTTCGTGTCTGAGAGCTTACCTCTGACTTGCCCCAAGAGAATAAGCCAAGTTTGGCTAAACCTAGTCAGAGTCATTTCTACTTTTTTTTTTTTTTCTTTTGAGATGGCGTCTTGCTCTGTTGCTCAGGCTGGAATGCAGTGGCACAATCTTGGCTCACTGCAACCTCCACCTCCCCGGCTCAAGTGATCCTCCGGCCTCAGCCTCCCAAGTAGCTGGGACTACAGGTGTGAGACACTGTGCCTGGCTAATTTTTTGTATTTTTGGTAGAGATGGGGTTTCACCCTGTTGCCCAGGCTGGTCTCGAACTCCTGAGCTCAAGCCATCCACCTGTCTTCATCTCCTAAAGTGTTGGGATTAGAGACATGAGCCACCACACCTGGCCTTCTACTGTTTTTTAAAACCATTGATTATCATTCCCTACGAAGCAGTTGTGTGCCTTGGTCTATACTGCCAACATAAATCAGAGGTGACTTCATTGATTCACTCCTTCATCATTCATTTGTTCATAGCCACATGCCATTGATACGGCCCTCCTCCCGCCGTGAGACTCTGGGAATGCCTCGGGGAGTGAGGCAGACACATCCCCAACCTCAAGACTCCTGGGGAAGAAAGACAATTAAGCCAGGAGGCTGTCCTGAGGAGAGATGATGCAGAGCAAATGGGACACTGGGGCTGCTTTGGGCCCCACAGTTTTCTGGATTATTTAATTTCCTTCCCCTTTATTTTTCTTAGAGCACCAAGAGTGGTCTGAAGTCAGAGAAGTTGGTGGAACAGCTCACTGAATACAGGTGAGGGAGGACGAGGGCCCATGGGTGGGGCTGGGGCTCACAGCAGTGGACGGGGGGCAGGGCGGGGCCGGGGCAGATATGCCCGACCTTTGTGGGAAGGGCCCTCACACTCTGTGGCTTTCTCTCAGACCCAAAAAGGCTGCACTGACCCCTCAGTTCCACGGTAGCACACAGGACCCCTTTCATTCCAGCCTCCAATCAGGTCCCTGCCTGGCCCCTCCCAGCCACCCTGCTTTGTTCTCTAGGGTGGGGGCCCCTGGGTTTGGGGCACAGGAGCCAGTGAATCTGTCTCTCTAATATGAGCAGGATGTTCCTCTTTCCTTGCAAAGCTGTAAGAGTCTTAGAGGCCCCTGCATGGCCAGGGGCTGGCCGTCTTACTCCCCACCCACTGGGGGGTGTGGCCATCCTGCTCCCTGCCCACTGGGGCATGGCCACCTGCTCCCCACCCACTGGGGCATGGCCATCTTGTTCACTATCCACTGGGGCTGGCCATCCTGCTCCCTGCCCACTGGGGCTGGCCATACTGCTCCCTGTCCACCAGGGGTGTGGCCATCCTGCTCCCTGCCCCCTGGGGCTGGCCTTCGTGTTCCCCGTGGAGCAGAACAGGTGGGGCCTGGAGAGGGATGGGCCCCAGGGGCTGCACAGCTGCCAGCAGGTCCACCTTTGCTGGCTTCCATGTGACGCTGACTCACGATCTCTCACAGGGATGCAGCCAAGTTGCTGGCCAGGTGGGGCTGCCATCCTCTGAAGGCTTGGCTAGTGCTGGAGCTGTGTGGACAGCACACAGCGTCTGTCCCTCCTGGCAGCCTTGGTGTCTGTGCTGAGCTCAGGTCTCTGTCCCAGGCTGCTGGGCTCTGNTCCCTGCCCCTGGGGCTGGCCTTCGTGTTCCCCGTGGAGCAGAACAGGTGGGGCCTGGAGAGGGATGGGCCCCAGGGGCTGCACAGCTGCCAGCAGGTCCACCTTTGCTGGCTTCCATGTGACGCTGACTCACGATCTCTCACAGGGATGCAGCCAAGTTGCTGGCCAGGTGGGGCTGCCATCCTCTGAAGGCTTGGCTAGTGCTGGAGCTGTGTGGACAGCACACAGCGTCTGTCCCTCCTGGCAGCCTTGGTGTCTGTGCTGAGCTCAGGTCTCTGTCCCAGGCTGCTGGGCTCTGCCCCGTGGGGTCCAACTCTCTTCTGGACGGCTGTGGTTAGACTCGGCCTGCCCTGGACCTACAGAACTTCTCTTCTATGGGGTAGGGGTGGATCTAAAAACCTGACCAAAAAAAAAAAAAAAAAAACCAAAAAAAATTGTTCAAAACAAAAAAATGGGGTGAAAGAAGCCAGACCCAAAAGAGAACACATGGTATGGTTTCATTTTCACGAACTTCCAGGACAGGCAAAACCAATAGATGGCAAGAGAAATCGCAGCTGTGGTCAGTGTAGGGAGGGAGGGGATGGAAGGGAGAACACGGTGGGGGGCGGGGGGTGCTGGGAGGGTCTGCAGCATGTAAGTGGGGGTGATCACACAAGTGTGTATGTGTGAAACGCACAAGCTGTAAATTTACGACTTGTGCACTTTATGATAGGTGTGATGTATCTCCCTCAGAACAAAGCAGGAACCACAAAACCAGCAAAATCCAAATGTCTCTAGGTGTGGAAGCCTCAGGGAAGGGCACGAACCTGTTTCTGTCCTTTGCTTCCCGCAGAGACCTTCTCTGCTATCTGCCCTACCTACAAAGCTGGCAGGAAAACCACAGCATGCCAGTTTCTTTGCAACCTTGCCAGCACTGATGCTTGTCATATTGAGACATTGTAGGTTTGCAGGGTTTTTTTTTAACCATTTGTTTGCTTTTTCCACCCCCTGCACAGCACAGACAAGGACCAGCCTCCGAGTGAGTACTTTCTTCATTTTTGGAAATCTGTTCCTATCTGATGCGTGTTAATGCAGACGAGTCTTGATGGAGGGTTAATTGCTGAGCATTCTCTCATTTGCCCGTCGCCTGCTGTTTGTATCTCAAACCTCATTCTTATTCATTTGTCCCTCTTTCTGTCTGTCCATCATGGAGCTGGCTGCTCTTTCTCATTATACCGTTCCTGTGGGGAGAGAGATTTATAATTCACATAGGCGGTGATGGTGGAGTCTGGTAAATGTGTGGGCTCTGGAGTCAGTGGTCTGTGCTCAAACACCAGTTTTCCCAGTCATTAGCCACTTAAGTTTGGGCAAGTACCTTAACTTGTCCGTGCCTCAGTTTCCTCATCTATAAAAGGGCACTCACCTTTTAAACTGGCAGTGAGGGTTAAAGGAGATAATTTGTGAGTGTGTTCAGCATGTGGGCAGTGCTCAATAGTGAGTGGGCAATAATGTGGCACCTACTCTTCTGACAGGGCAATAATGTGGCACCTACTCTTCTGACAGAGCTGTTCACCAGTCAGTTGATTGATCTACTTGCTACTTCTTTCATGCATCTATTCCTTTGTCAGTGGTCTGGCCAGCTCTTCACCCACTCATCCATTCATCCATTTATCCATCTATGGATCCATTCTTTCTTCCATTCATCCATCTACTCACCCACCTATCCACCTACTCACCTATCCATCCATCCATCCATCCATGCATCCATCAACCCATTCTTCCATTCATCTATCCACTCACCCACCCATCCATTTATCCATCCCTCCATCCATCCATTCGTGCTTCCATTCATCCATACATCTATCCACCCACCCACCTATCCATCCACCCACCCACCCACCCACGCACCCAT
>NW_016814226.1:1614194-1617838 GCF_001698545.2 Rhinopithecus bieti
CACCCACCCACCCACGCACCTATCCATCCATCTTGCTTGGAGTCACACAGCTGCTGAGTGGCAGAAGCCACAGCAAACTCAGGCCAGTCTGTGTATTTGGTGCCCAAGGACCAGTGTCCCCATGGGAGGTGTGTTAGCTGCAAATAGCAGGAATCGAGCTTGTGCACAAAGGGCATTAGCCTGAGGACATGAGGCGCCTGAGACTGGACCCCAGGGCCTGAGCCGCTGTTCCCAGACCCCAAGGGAGTGAATGAGTTGCTGAAAGAGCTGGCCTTTTGTGGGCAGCAGATTCAGACACTCTTGGGGGCGGGGGGAGGCAGCAGGGAGGAGCCCTCACTCAGCCAATTTAAAACCAAGGGGAGGAGACTCATGGACCCTGATCACCCACCTGTAGCAGCTCCCGTGGCCCTGGGGAGTGCAGCAGGGCCCTGGGAGGAGGGAGGACCAGCTGGCAGATAAAGGGCTGCAGCTGTGCCGACGCAGTAACAGGTGTTGGCTGCAGGAAGCGCGGCTGTTTATGAAGTCCTACTGTGTGCCCGGTCACTGTGCCGTGGAGCCAGGTGTGTTATCTGCTATCGAATTCCATCTCTGCAACAACCCCAGCTAGGGAGGCACAGAGAGAGAAGGTGACTCCCCCTGGGCCACACGGCCAGGAGACCAGTGACTCAAATCCAGGTCTATTTTATTTGAGAACCATGATCTAAAACGACAGCTCCCTCTGGACTGGTTATTCTAAGAAACTTTTGTGAAAAAAAATTCCCTGTTTGGCACAAAGATAATAGCATCGTAATGAGGTGTTTATTGGATCTGTGTCTGCAGAGGACGTCTTTGATGAATTATTTAAGCTGGCTCCGGAGAAAGTGAACGCAGTGAAAGAGGTAGGAGAGATCAAAGCTCTCAGCAGCTCTCGGGCCGCCCACCCCACCCACCGCCCACCTGCGCTGTAGGAGGGAATCACGGGTCCTTGCATCACACCTGCTGCGTGCTAGGCCCGTGTTCTTCCCTGGTTAGGCCATCGTGAACTTTGTCAACCAGAAGCTGGACCGCCTGGGCCTGTCTGTGCAGAATCTGGACACCCAGGTAGGGACTGAGCTGCGGCGTCCCCAGGCAGGGCAGGGCCACTGGCTGTAGGAAGGAAAGAGGGTTCTGCAGGCCTTGGGAACCTGCTGTGTGGTGGGGGTCGTATCACCTCTTGGAGGCTTAAGGTCTCGCTCCCCAGTGGGACTGTTGCTGGCAGGCAGCACTGGCCACCAGGGACACAGTGGGATCCCGGGGGTGGGGGTGTGGGAACACTTCACAAAGCTGGAGTCACCTCGGCTGTCACTGCTTCTCATTGTTATAATTTTATTTTATAATTAATCTTAGACTAGCTGATGCCAAGACTTGAAGCACATGAGTCTTCCCTGCGTGGTTGTGTTCGCCCAAACAGAATTTATTAGATTTGCGCCATGTGCCAGGCGTAGGTGACAGCGCAGCCCCGCCGTCTGCAGGCTCCATGTCTCTCACAAGCACCCTGAGGAGCCCAGCCCTCCCCCAGCTGACTGAAGCTGAATTTTCCCAGGAGCAGGAGCAGAATCTCAGGGGGTCAGCACCCACCGTGGGCTGTGGCTTTCCACAGTGAAGCTGTGTCCCCATAGGCTTCCCACACTGCAGCGGGGAGCAGGGGGTGCAGAGGAGCAGAGCAGCTGCCAACCCCAGGGCCTGCAGAGTGGGCATGGAGTCTGCTGGATGCCAGTGGCCTCAATGGGACATGATGTAGGCATCTGGCCACCTGGGTTGTGCTAGGGTCTGGGGTGGGGAGGGAGTCTGGTCCCAGATGGACCAGTTGGCTCATGAAGCTCGTAGCCAGAGCTGCTGACCTCTCAGAGAGACTCTGGATGGGCATTGGCTGGGGAGGGAGGGGTTAATGTACTCCCATGTCTAGTCACTAAAACCAATAAAGCCCTCACTATGTGCCAGTACCCAGGCAAAATGCTTTCCATGTTAACTCATTGAATCCTCCCCATAATCCTCTGAAGTGGGAACTATACTACCCTACTTACAGAGGAGGATGTTAAGGCACAGAGAGGTTAATTAATTTGTCTAAGGTCACACAGTGATAAGTAGTGGACCTGGGATTTGAACCCAGGCAGCTGGGGCCAGAGTTTGTGCTTATAACCACCTCATACAGTGGCCACGTGAGAAGTGTGTGTGTGATATCGTGTGGCAGCATGGCAGGGTGGAAGCAGCAGGCTCTGCAGCCAGATAGACACACATTTCCCTTCTGCCTCCACCACTTCGGGCCCTGGGCTCTGCTGAGACCCCTCCACATTTGCTGTGTGAGCTTGGGTGAGTTACTGGACTTCTCTGAACCTTAGGCTCTTCTTATAAAGTGGGTACAAGACAGCAGCTTGGTAGAGTTGTGAGTGATACATGAGCTGGTGAGCCCCACATGTTTGGTATATTACCTGGCACGCTGCCGGCATGAAATAAATGAGATTTGTAGTTTTATTATATTTCATGTGGGTATAAACAGGATGATTTCTGAGATTTGCATTCTACCTGTTCCATCTTTATCTCTCCCTTGGTAAAATAATGGGTTTTAGAGACTCATGGCATGTGCAAAGGTGGTATTTAGAGACTGTTCAATAAAATGGGGTAAGGAAGTCCCTTGCATTCCAGTTGTATTACCAAGGAATAGCAGCGGAAAAGATTTCAGGCCCAAACTAATAACATCGAAACAGGCTTAATATGAGGAAATTCCATTAAGGGCTTCGAATGGCAGTTTCTTTCAATATCCCATCCTGTGTTTTGTATCTTTGAAGAGATTCAATACGATTATATTAACATATGATATGCTGGTGGCAGGGACGACAGCTTTATCTCTGAACATACAGACAGAACAGACAGAAATATTAATGTGGCAGCCGGCGAGATGAGCCCAGTGTGCTGCTCTCTGCCTTTTCTGATGGAATAATTTTACACTTAACTCTGTTTTCCCCTGTGTTTCTGTAGCTTGTGAAACAAGCGTGCTGTTTAAAAACTGACATGAGGCTATTCTGCAGTAAGTTTAGAAAGTACTTTTTTCACTGAGCATGTACTGTGTACCAGGCAGCCTGAAACCACTTTTTACCTGCAACGCTGTGAGGTCAGGAATGTCTTCCCCACTTCTCACCAAGGAACCAGAGGCTCAGAGAACTTGTACGACTTCCTTAGGGCCACACAGCCTGTAAAAGACAAAGTGGGCTTCCCCAGACTTCTTCCATATGACAGTCTTCAGTTCCTGCCTTTGTAGTTTGCAGATGGGGTCATCTTACTCTTGCTGATTGGACAACTTGAAGGCTTCTTCCTGCACTTAAAGGAATTCTACCTCACTCCCAACTCTCCTGCAGAAATGGTAAGTTTTCCAAAGATTTTTCTTGATGGTCTACCTCTGAGTGAACAGATATACAGAATTGACATGACCAATCTATTTATTCACTTCCAGGTGAAGTGAAGGGTGTAGGGGAAGCTTGTTTGTCTGTATGTCTGCCCATCCATCCATCCATCCATCCGTCCATCCATCCATCCATCCATCCATCCATCCATCCACCTATCCATCCATCCATCCGTCCATCCATCCATCCACCCACCCACACACCCACATCTATCCATCCACCCACCCA
>NW_016814226.1:1618015-1630635 GCF_001698545.2 Rhinopithecus bieti
CTCATCCATCCATCCACCCCTCCACCCACCCACCCATCCATCTATCTATCCATCATCTACCTATCTATCTATCCCCATCTACCTATTATCCACCTACCTGTCCACCTAGTAGCCCTTCTGTTCACCTACCAAGCCACCCACCATCTATGCACACATCCATTTAACTGCTCACCTATCCATCCACCTACCTGCCTGTCGATGCACCTATCTTCATGTTTATTCATCTACCCAGTCCATCCATCCATCCATCCATCCACCCACCTGCCTGCCTGTCTACCCACCCATAGGAAGTTTATCTATATGTCTGTCTGACCATCCATACATTCATCCATCCACTTGCCTACCTGTCCATTTACCTGCTTGTCCTTTCATGCTACCTGATTGCCTACCTGTCCATTTACCTACCTGTCCATTTACCTGCTTGTCCCTTCCTGTTCTGTTTATTGATCCACCCAATCTACCCATACACCTGCCTGCCCATCCACCCACCTGCTCACCCACCCATCCCCTACCCACACGTCTGTTCCCTCATTCCCTGAGGGCCTGTTTAGTGCCAGGCCCTGAGCTGTATGGGATGTTAAGATGATGCAGCACAGCTTCTGCTTTCAGGGACCTCTCAGTCTGTGCCCACTGTTCTCCTAGTGACATGTGGTCTTGCAGGGCCACAGCAAAATGTGTTGGTTCAGATGCCTGGGTCAGAAGAGGGACCTGGAACAATGAGGGGTTAGAATAATTTCAAGGAGTCAAGAAGGGCATTGCATCAGAGGCGAGCTGGGAGGTTGGTTAGGGATTGGTTTGCACAGTTATCCAGGAAGGGCTCGCAGAGGGGAGGGAATAGCGTCAACAAAGGCTCAGAGTGGGGCAAGAACAGGAATGGGTCAGGGAGCTGTCAGTGCTTCACTCTGGCTAGAGGGGCTGGAAGGGTGGGGCCTGACCTGGGGGGCTCAGCAGTTCCCACGTGGACCCTAGAGGCTGGTGGACTGGCTGGGAGCTGGCTGCCTGCATCCAGGCACAAGGGCTGCGTCTTGACCTGAGGAAGAAGGACAGAGAGAGTGATGGAGGTGAGGTGGGAGGGCAGTTCCCACTGCCTCTTCCCCAGGTACAGCCTTCAGTGCCCACTGGCTAGTCCTGCCTCCGCCCCCACCAGGCCCCTGTTGTGTGTGCTGCCACTTCCTCGAGCTCCCTGGGCTCTCCCACCTCTGGGCTTTGGCACAGGCTGCTCCCCTGTCAGGAGCGCCTTTCCTACCTGGTAGGCCTGGCCCATGAGAAGGGATTTTACTCCTTTCCAAATAAGGAAACAGAGGTCCACGGGGGGCCAAGGCTTACCCAGGGTCAGTGCCAGGCAAGAGGCCTGGGTCTTGTGCTTTTCACCACCAGCTCCCTGCCTGCCTGGACCTCAGGTTTTCTGTCTCTGAAAATGGGCTGACAATGCCTGCCCCCCACTCAGGCCACACAGGTAGTAAGAAAGAGTTTGGAGAACCATCGAGGAGTAAGCATTGAGGGACATGTGGTCCCTAGTACCCCCAGCCTTGCCTCTCACAGGAGGTGACATTGGAGGCGTGCATCCCAGTGGACAGGCTGGAGGGTTGGTGGCTGGTGGCATGCCCAGGATCCTGGGCAGCCAGCTTATCTCCATCCATGCCAGGGTTCCTGTGGCCCGGGGTAGGAGGACCTCTTTATCTCTCTGCAGCAGTAGCATTTTCTGAAGAGATGAAGCAGGAGGCAGGCCCACATGCCCAGTCCCAGGGCCAGCCTTTGGGGCTGTTTCTGGGAGAGACAAAGGCTTCCATCCCTTTCACATGCCCAGGGCGTCCCTGGCACTGGATCAGGCCTCTTGGCCTATCTGGGGCCCAGTAGCAGGTGAGGTCCCCCCTGGGCCCCTACCAGACTGCCCCTCCACCTGGACCCTTCTTCTGGGCCCCTCCCCTCAACCCTTCCTGGACACCCACCCCGTGCCTCTCCCCTGCTTTAAGTGGACCACCCAACTGCCAAGCCCCATCTGCCTCCCCGGCCACGTCCCCTCCTCTCTTCCTGCCGACTCCCAGCTACAGCCACATGACCTCTGGCCCGCTTCCAGCTCTCCAGGGCCTGGTCCTCCCCCATTCCCTCGTATCCACACAGGCTGTGCTCTCAGCCCAGCCTACCCCGGCTTTGCTTCCCACCTGCTTCCCCGGGCGGGCGGCCAGCTCTGCCCACCTTCTCAGCTCCTCTGCAGTCCCTCAGTGCTCTGTGGGGCCCTGAACCACAGTCCACACTCCCTTGGGGTTAGCTCCCTGCACTTTGCCTCTCCTGGCCCTCTCCCCCATCCTACCTCCATGCCTCTGTGAGGGCGGGGCAGGGTTGCATCTCCATTTTACAGAGAGGAGCCTGGAGCCCGAGAGGCTTACCCAGGACCACCCAGCTGCTCAGTGGCAGCCTCATGCCAGGACAGCCTACCGCCCGCAGCCTGCCGTGTCCCTCGCCCCCACGGGGATGCATCTTGAGTGGGTGTGGGCTCCATCTTCCCTAGAGGCCAGGTGCTCTGGACTTGGTTCCCAAGAGCTAGATGCTGGGTCAGAGCAGTGAGGCCGGGACAGCCAGTGTCTACGGTCCTGGTGGTCGTGGCAGGCAGAGTGGCCGCTGCCTCCTAGGTTCTTCCATTTGAAGGAGCTGCATCGGCCAGCCGTTGCCACAGACGTGCTGCTTAACAAACCACCCGAAAACCTAGGGGCTGAAAACCACGCTCATTTCTTCCCACGGACCGGTAGGTCGACTGAGTTTAGCTGCTGGAGGCTCAGTTAGACTTTGTCACTCCTCCGAGGACTGGATGGGGATCAGGCTGCCGTGGCTGGGTGGCTCGGCTCTGTGCCACAGCCTGCCATGTTCCTCCTGGGACCAGCAGCTGGCCCAGGCACGCTTTCCTCCTGGCAGTGGCAGAGATACACGAGAGACCAGACAGAAGGCATGAGGCCCTGGCTTGGAATGGGCAGGCTGCCACTTCCATTGGAGCAGGCCCTGTGGCCTTGGCAGTGACATGGGACAGCCCTGCTAAAGTGTGTGGGCACAGAATTGGGCCGATGGTGGGATCTCCCACAGGCGGTGTGGACAAATGTGCTAGCAAGTCCTCACGTTGGCTCTTGGAGTTAGGAACTCTTCCCATCCCCATTTCCACACAGGAAACAGTTCAGAGAGGCACAGAAGCATGGCCCAGAGCACACAGTGAGTTAGGGACCTCCCTGTTTCCCTCCTGTGGAGCCAGCGTGAGCCCCTGGGAGCTGGAGGGTGCCAGGGCTCAGTGGGGTTGAAGCCAAGGCTGAGACTGGGTTCTGAGCCTGCCTCGGGAAGGCAAGGCACTGAAATGTGAGTGGTGAGGAGAGAAGGTGGAGGAAGGGGGCAGGCGGGACCACCTGTGGGCTGAGGGCCTGGGGCTCGGAACCCAGCTCAGAGCCACTCTGGGGCGCCCCTGGGCTGCAGGGCCTCTGCTCAATCTGTTGCACCATCCAAGCCCCAGTTACAAGATGGGAACAAACGTGCAGACTTCCATGTTGCTGTGTGCAGCCGCTTTGCTGAATCCACTGATTTTAGAACCTACTTCTGAATATGAGTCAGATTAGATGTGGGGGAAGAGCAGCAGCCTCTTAGCTCAGACCCCAAGAATGAATTTTTACAGCATATTGTGGGCAATCTCTGCTGCAGGAATGTGTAATCGAAATGCTGAAGAGGTCGTCAGCGGAGGAGGGCAGGAACACCAGCCCTTGCTGAAGGTGGGCCCCTGCGGAGTTGTTATCTTGGCAGAGTAGCCTCTTGAAATTGGATTTCTCATTATCAGACCCTCTTTGCGGATGGTGTTTATGTGAGATAGTCATTCGTTATAGGCACGGAAGTTAAGGACGGGGGGAGAGAGGATCATTTGCTCCCAGAAATCAAATCCCTGGAGCCAGGAATCCTTGGCGTCCTTCCACATTAAATTATTCTTCCCCAGGAGGATTTGCACGCATCCTCCCGGGTTGTGACCTTCTCTTGGCTCTGTGGAAGGTGGTAGTTTTATCTTCATCTCAAACTGTAAACGGAAGAAAAACCTCTGGACAGAGCATCGTGAGATAGCTCTGCAGTCAGGGTCAGCTCTTCTGGGAGATGATCTTTTGTTTGGATTGAGTGTCATTGAGGAGGAGTGTGACAAACAGAAGCAGATGTCATAATTTTCAGTGTTGATAGCAGCTCGCAAAGCATAAGCTCCATGAGGGCAGGGGGTCTGGTCTGTTTTGGGCACTAGTTGCATGGCTAGTACATAGTAGATGACAAGTATTTTTTAAATAAGTGAATGAACAAAGTTATTCCAAAACATTGGTCCCAGGAGGTGCTCTGTGACGAATGGATTCTACGAATAAATAACTTGGGGAAACATGTCTAGTCTTGAAGGTTCATGAGACCCACTAACACGTTCAAGGTTTTGATAAGTCCTGCAGTGAAGGACTTCCATATTATTTTATTTAATCCATCAGTTTCTAAAAATGTTTGGCCACAGATATCCCCTTTCCTGTCCATCCTAGATCACAGTTTGGGAGATTCTGACTCACTGAGTATATCAAAGGCAGGGCTTTGAGGCAGGAGAGCACAGTGTGGGATTGAGAACCTCAGGTTCCTCAGGGTCTTGTTCTCACTCCGACATTTACTCTCCGTGTAACTGCAAATAATTTTCATAATGAGAATGTGAACAGTAGCAACAATTGCAACCCTAGTTTCCCAGAATATTCCAGGCTAGGAGGAAGAACTGGGAACACAGTGATGGGAACTTCTGGTGATGCTCTGGTCTATCCACTCAGAGCTTCCCGTCCATCTTGGTCTGGACAGCCTCAGAGCTTCACCCCGCATTGGCACCTGCAGCGTGCTGCAGCATTGGCTCCGTGTGATAGCCTTTGTTCCGCTCTGTCTCCCAGGCTGGAGTGCGATGGTGCAATCTCGGCTCACTGCAACCTCTGCCTCCTGGGTTCAAGCAATTCTCCTGCCTCAGCCTCCCAAGTAGCTGGGATTACAGGCATGTGCCACCACACCCAGCTAATTTTTGTATTTTTTAGTAGAGACAGGGTTTCACCATGTTGGCCAGGCTGGTCTTGAACTCCTGACCTCAAGTGATCTGCCCGCTTCGGCCTCCCAAAGTGCTGGGATTACAGGAATGAGCCAACGTGCCTGGCCCGTTTCTTCTTGTTGGCTGACTATAGAGGAGCGGCCTTGCTGCTGCTGCTGGGCACCCTGCCCATACACTCCTTTCCATCTGGGACCCGCCCTCCATCTTTGTGTCCCCAAGTGGAGAAGGACTCTGGTAACCCACTTCCGGCTCCTGTGCCTTCATCATCCTCCCCTTCAAATCTTGCTTTGTGGCTTCAATTCTGTGTCCGTCATCACATTGGATGCGCATGGCAGCCTTGGAGAGGCAGGCAGACAGATGCATCATCCGCATGACACAGATGAGGCAGCTGAGGCCCACCCAGGATGTGTGACTTGTCTGAGGTCAGACACTTAGTGGCAGGGGTGGGGGTGGCAGTGCACAGACATCCAAGCTAGATCCCAAGAGTCCTCTTGCTCGGACCCTCCAGGAGATGGCTGGAGGTGGCCTGGGCCAGGCTGGCATTCTGGATGAGTCTTGCCTGGCCTTGCTCATCCAACGCTCAGCCAACCTGGCTTCTTGGCCCCTGGCTGGGTTGCCATGGGAACTGCCTTGCCCTGGTGGGACTGCTGTGGCCAGGCAGATAGGGAGGGAATGGGACGAGGCACGGCTGACCCCTGAGCTGGGATGTCCAGCCCCTCTAGTGGATCTACTGGTGGCTAAGGCAGAAGGGAGGACCTGTTTGAGGTCACAGTGAACCAGGAGTTCGTCCCTCTTAACCCACACCAGGCTGCTGCCTTAAGGCAAAGGGCTGGGACCTACTCTGGTTGTAGATGAGGCCCAAGGGAGAAGCTAGAATGGAAAGGGAGGGGACCCACTGCGGGAGGGCCGGCAGGGCTCCTGCACTCTCACCGTATCCTACAGCAAGGCACAGGGGAACTGTGGCAAGCCCACTTTGCAGATGAGCAGAGGGAGGCCGCAGGCAGGGACCAAACTGAGGAATGAACCCCTGGGGGACCTGACTGATGCCCAGGCGCCCTCTACCTCTAAAGGGAGCCATCTCTGAGACTGCACCCCAGGCAAGGGGTGGCGGAAAGGACAGCCACTGGGTGGGGACCACTCCAGTCTCCAGCCTGCTTCCCATGGGCATTGCAGTGGACACACCTGGTTTGAGCACTTTCTGTCTCGTGAGCTCCAGTGAGCCCCTTGGTTCCTCCGAGCTCGATTTCTTCACTGTGCTTTGCCCTGGGAAACAGCTGTTCTCAAAAGGGCTCTGCCACCCCAGGCCCTTGCTCCTTTCTCTGGGTAGTTTTCCCTGCCTGGCGGGACTCACAACCAGGCATCACCTCCACCAGGAAGCCTTCCCTGATCCCTACTGGGTATCCTCTTTGGTGATTGTCTTTTTCAATGGCAGTGACCCCTGGATGCGTGTGTGTTCCCAGTGTGGTACAGCACCTGCTCAGAGTGGGGCCTGTGAGTGGCTGAGGAATGAGGCATGGATTGTTTGTGTGACGGAGTGAGCTCCCCATCCTTGGGGGCTGTAGGGAGTTTGGGCTCATGATGGACATGGCAGACAACAGGAAGGTCTTGGCACTTGGGACCCAGGGCCTGGCCTGGGGCGGCTGCTTGTGCCCACATCTGACAGGGCCTTGTCATCATAGCTGCACAACGTCACCCTGGCGCTGGAGCTGCTGAAGGACGAGGGCCTGCTCAGCTGTCCCGTCAGCCCTGAAGGTGAGAGTGCGTGGCCGATGCCCACATGGTGGCCAGCCCTGGGTGGCCGCCTCGTGCAAGAGCCACAGAACAGGGTGCAGGGCGCTAGGGGATGAGCACGCGTTGGCAGAGTCCTCTTGCCTGGCAGGGGTGGAGAATGGGTGCTTGCCGAGGTTTCCTGGGTGGGGGTACTGCAGCCCCAGGAGAGGAGGTCCTGGGGTGGGGGAGACCAAGGTCTCTGGGGACAGGCTGTCCAGAGAAACCAGACCTTGAGGAGTTGCTGTGTTGGAGGCACCACAGAAGGGTTCAGGGGAGGACTGGCCAAGAGGAGGAGGCAGGTCACACAGCGGGCATGGGACTCAGGCCTGGAGTGACCAGCTGTCCTAGTTTCCAAGGATTCTCCTGGTGTTAGCACTGAAATCCTGAATGCCAGGAAACCCCTCAGTGCAGGGCACACCGGGATGGTCGGTCACTGCCACCTAGGCCTGACCGGCTGCTCTGCCCTCCTTTGGTCCACAGACATCGTGAACAAGGATGCCAAGAGCACACTGCGGGTGCTCTATGGCCTGTTCTGCAAGCACACGCAGAGAGCACACAGGGACAGTATGCCCCGTGGAGCCCCGAATTGACCCTCACTGCCCCCAGAGCCTGCCTGTCAGCTCAGCTCAGAGGGCCCAAGGCCACAGGGGGTCCTCCCGCAGTCCCGCTGTTTCCTGTGCATTCATGACCTGCTTTCCTCCCACCCTGTCTCCTGTCTCCATCATCAGATTATCTCTGAACCCCCTTGTGTGGATCATTTTGAGCTGCCTGGCCTTGCTCAGTTTATTTTAATAAAAGTATTTCTGGGAGGGATTCTGGGAACTTGCCAGGGTGCTGTGGAGGGCCCTTAAACCCACAGCCTCCCTCCCGTGGGGTGAGTGTGGGTCACATCAGTCTCTGGGCCCAGGCTCGTGAGAGCCCAGAGAGGTGGCATCACTCAGGGCTGGAGGCTCTCAGGGACAGGGCCCACAGCCCCAGACCCTAACCTTTCCAGCCCAGCTCCCTACACTGGCCTGCTTCTCACTCGGGATGATGGGCCCCAGAGTCACCCTTCAAGGCAGGAGCCCGCGTGGCTCCATAGCCACGCCCCCACCCACCCACCGGGAGAAGTGGATTCAGTGACTGTTAAAGCAACACAGGCCGGGCTGAGCCCTGCAGCTGCCCTCATGAGTTTTGCCCAAAAGTCACAAAGGAGCAATCTTCATGGTTGGTTAGTGGGTTCAGCTCGTCTCCAGTCTGTCCTCGGGAGCTGTGGTTTCCCACTCGCTCCAGTGAGACTTGGCGTTTTCTGCACATAAGAGTTGCGTGGGAGAATTGCGCATAGTCGGTCCAGGGCTTCTGGAGTGGGGCTGAGCTGATGGCTGATGGGAGCAGAGGAGGAGGCTGGCGGGGAGGGCTGAGGCAGGCAGGGAGGTCTGAGGCTGGCGGGGAGGGCTGGGACTGGAGGGAAGGGGTGGAACTGGTGGGGAGGGCTGGGACTGTGGGGGGAGGGGTGGAACTGGTGGAGGGCTGAGGCTGGGTGGGAGGGGGGGGGGGGGTTTTTGAGCTGGTGGGGAGGGGAGGTTGGGGGAGGGTGGGACTGGCCGGGAGGAGTTGATGGTTGGTGGGGAGGGGTGGAACTGGTGGGAGGGCCTGAGGCTGGGGGGAAGGTGAGGCTGGTGGAGGTGGGGTTGGTGGGGAGGGGTGGCGGTGGGAGGGGTGAGGCGGCAGGGGCTGAGGCTGGTGGGGAGGGTGGAATGGCAGGGAGGGGTGAGGCTGGTGGAGAGGGCAACCACTGCCCCAGGCTGCTCCTCCTCCTTGGACCCTGAAGAGGCCTTTGGGTCTGGGATTTTCACAGTTTGACAGCTGTGGCCTTGGGGAGGGGCTTGAGAAGGGGTTAGGGGATAGGTCATCACTGACACCCACTAGGGGCGCCTGGGCAGATGTCCTTCGGGAGAGCAAGATGGGAGCCAGGGACGCGGCGCCAGGTCAGCCCTGAGAGCTGGTGTCTGGGTGTAAGGAGGCCTTGAGGGGTCTTCCCTTCACCTAGCCTCCCATCTGCCTGCCCCTCTCAGCTCCCAGTTCACAGGGCAAACCCAAGCCCATGAACGGGTTCCATGTGAGCGCTCAGATGCACCCCTCTTCATGGATACCCACCCTACGCCAGCTGCCTCTGGGAAACGTGCATCCTCCCACACCAGGTACCTGGAGCCCAGCTCCTTCCACCTGCTCAGGTGCCCCCTCCATTGAGATGCCCCCTCCAGCGCCTCAGGTCCTCTTCTTGAGCTTCTGGGGACAGAGGCTCAACTTCTCACAGCTGGCTTCATCCCGAAAGCCTGAAATCCAGCCCCACTTCTTGGGGTCTTTGCGTCCTCACTTGCTCGGGCCCCACCCACTGCAGGCCGGCTCTGCCTGGCTGTTCCACATCCTCACTCTTGCTCTATTTGACAGCAATTAAAAAAAAAAAAAAGTGACTTATTTAATTTCTGTAGCTTTATTGAGGAATAACTTCCCAGTTTGAAGTGTACAATTTGATGAGTTTTGACAAATGCATGCAGTCAATGTAATCACCACCATCGTTATCCAGACATGGGACATTCCCATCACCATGCAAGTTTCTGCACCTGTCTGTAGCCAATCCCCTTCTCCCAGCCCCTGGCCCTGGGGACCACTCATCTGTTTTCTGTCACCATCATTTAGCCTTGTCTAGAATTTCTTATAAACTGTGTCCTATGGTATGTTGCTTTTTGTGTCTGATTTCTTTCACTTAGCATAATGCTATTGAGAGTATCTCCATTGTTTCTTTTATCAACCACCCATGTCCTTAGTACAGCACCATTATATGGGTACACAGCAATTTGTGTATGCGTTTGCCAGTTGATGGCCCTTTGGGGTTCTTTTGGGGTTTTAGTTTTTATGAGTGGCATTGGTATTCATGTTCAAGTCTTGGTGTGGGGCATATGTTTTCATTTTTCCTGAGTAAGTACCTAAGACTGATGTGGCTGGGTCATATTAGTGTATATTTTACTGTATAAGAAACTGCCAACTAGGCTGAGTGTGGTGGTGCATGTCTATAATCCCAGCACTTTGGGAGGCTGAGGTGGGCAGATCACCTGAGGTCAGGAGTTCAAGACCTGCCTGGCCAACATGGTGAAACGCCATCTCTACTAAAAGTACAAAAATTAGCCAGATGTGGTGGTGCACACCTGTAATCCCAGCTACTTGGGAGGCTGAGGCAGATAAAAACTCTTGAACCTGTGAGTTCAAGTGAGCTGTGAGTGCTTGAACTTGTGAGTAAAGTTGCAGTGAGCTGAGATCGCACCACTGCACTTAAGCCTGGGCAACAGAGCAAGTCTTTGCTTCAAAAAAAAAAATAAATAAAAATAAAAAAAGACTGCCAACTCTTTTCCAAAGTAAATGTGCCATTCACATTTCCACCAGCAATGTATGAGAGTTCCAGTTGCTCCACATCCTTGCCAACACTTGGTACTGTCCATCTTTTCCATTTCAGCCATTCTAGAGGGTACATGGTATCACATTGTAGTGTTAAATTTATTTCCCTAATGACTAATAGTACTGAGTATGTGTGTTAGTCAGCTTGGGTTGAAGAATACCATAGAGATGTATTCCTCACAGTTCTGAAGGCTGGTAAGTTCAAGATCAAGGTGCTGGCAGATTTGGCTCCTGGTGAGGCTCTCTTCCTGGCACACAGATGACTTCCTTCTCTCCGTCCTTACAAGGTCAAGGGAAGAGAGAGAGAGAGAAGGGGAGAGAGAAGAGAACAAGAGCATCAGAGTGCTCTGGTGTTTCTTCCTCTTATAAGAAAATGAATCCCATCATGAGGCTCCATCCTCGTGACCTGATCTGACCCTAATCACCTCCCAGAGGCCCCACCTCCAAATACTACTACACTGGGAGTTAGAGGTTCAACATGTAAATTTTGGGGGTACACAGACATTTAGTCCATAACAACGTCTTTTCATGTATGTTTCCATCTGTATATCTTTGGTAAAGTGTCTGTTCAAATCATTTGCCTTTTTTTTTTAATCTAGAAGTTTTGTAATTTGAGCTCCTATATTTAGGTCTATGATCCATCTTGAGTTAATCTTTATATATGGGGTGAGGTAATAGGTCATTTTTAAAATTTTCTTTTCTTGCCTGTGTATGTGTATACACATATACATATATGTGTATATATATAAATGCATAATTGTTCCAGTACTATTCATGTAAAGATTTTCCTTTCCCATCAAATCACATTGGCACTTTTGTAGAAAATCAATTTGCCATATATATTTAGGTCAATTTCTGGACTCTCTATTATGTGTTATTCTGTTCTGTTGATCTACACAATCTACATCTTTATGTGGATATGTGTATTTTTATACCAATACTATAGTGTTGTGATTACTGGAGGTTTATAACAAGTCTTGAAAGCAGGTAGTATAAGTCCTCCAATTTTTTTTTTTTTTTTTTGAGATGGAGTTTCAATCCAGGTGGATCACCTGAGGTCAGGAGTTCGAGACCAGCCTGGCCAACATGGTGAAACTACATCTCTACTAAAAATACAAAATAAGTCCTACAATTTTGTTCATTTCAAAATTATTTTGGTTCTTCTAGGTCTTTTAATTCTTTTGGTTTCTACATAAAATTTAGAGTCAGTTTGTCATTTTCTCTAAAAAGTCTGCTGAAATTTTGAATTGAATTGTGTTCTTTAGATCGAATTGGGGGAAACTGACATCTTAAATATATTGGGGAGCTAAGATCATTGATTTGAGAACATTCTTCTTTTATATAAACATTTAATGCTGGAATTTTTTTTCTAAGAACAGCTTTAGCTGCATCTATGAAAATACTATATGTTGTGTTTTCACCTTCATGAAGTTCAGAGTATCTTCTAATGTCAAATGTGACTTCTTCTTTCACTCGGGTTATTTAGAAGTGTATAATTTCCAAATATTTTGGGATTTTTTTCCAGCTATCTTTTGGCACTGGGTTTTGTTGTGGTCAGAGAACATACTTTGTATGATTTAAATCATTTAAAATGCATTATGACTTGTTTTATGTACTGGATTATGATCTATCTTGATAAATATTCTGTACGCACTTGAAAAAGAATGTGTGCTCTGCTGTTGTTGGACAAAATGTTTCATAAATGTCAGTTAGTTGGTTGATTATGTTCTTCAGATCTTTTATATCCTTACTAATTTTCTCTCTACTACTTCTATCAATTACTATATATGTAAATGCAATTATATATATATAAATGCATAATTGTTCCAGTGTTAAAAGAGAAGTGTTAAAATCTTCCAGTGTAACTGTATATTTCTCTATTTCCCCTTTCAATGCTATCAATTTTTGTTTCATAACTCATAAAAGATTATAGTGTCCTTTTGTCTCCTTTATCCCTTGTAATATCTCTTACTCTGAAATCTGCTTTGTCTGATATTAATATAGCCACTCAATCTGTTAGTATTAGCATGGTATATCTTTTTCTATACTTTTAAACCGAGTCTATTTAAAGTAGGTTTCTTATAGACACAAATAACTGTGTCTTTTTATACAAAACCTCTGCCTTTTAATTAGAGGGTTTAGTCCACTTACATTTTTTATTGTGGCAAAATATACCTAGCATAAAGTTAACCATTTTAGTCATTTTAAGTGTACAATTCAGTGGCATTAAGTACATTCATACTGTTGTGCAAGCATCACCTCCATCCATCTCCAAAACTTTTCCTTTTTTTTCCCCTTACAGTTCTGATTGAACCAGTTTTATTTTTATTTTTTTATTTTTTTATTATACTTT
>NW_016814226.1:1634605-1738191 GCF_001698545.2 Rhinopithecus bieti
CTGTCACCATCATCACTATCACATCACCTCCATCATTATCACCATCATCACCACCGCTGTCACCATCATCACTATCACATCACCTCCATCATTATCACCATCATCACCACCGCTGTCACCATCATCACTATCACATCACCTCCATCATTATCACCATCATCACCACCACTGTCACCATCATCACTATCACATCACCTCCATCATTATCACCATCATCACCACCGCTGTCACCATCATCACCATTACATCTCATCATCACCGTCATCATCTCATCATCACCTCCACTGTCACCATCACATTGTCATCACCTCCATCATTATCATCAGTCACTATCATCACCATCACATTATCATCATCACTATCGTCACCACCATTACACCATCACCATCATTACTGCTACATCACTATCGCTACCATCATCATGTCACCATCACCATCACTGTCACCATCATCACCACTATTGTCACTATCATCACCATCACATCATCATCGTCATCACCATCATCACTACCATCATCATCACCATCACAGTCATCATCACTACAGGCACAAAAACAGTGCTGGAAGTCCCTCCTCCATAGGTCCAGGTGAGGATGCAGTGACATGAGGTTTGTGAGGTTAGAGGCCTGGCACGCCTCTGGCACTCAGAGTTAGGCACTAAAAGACCAGCTCATCAGATGAGTCTTACCTGGATTTTGTGTCTCAGCTTCTAGGCTTTGCTTGTTGGAGACCCACAGCAGCACCTAGCCCTGGATAAATACTTGTGGACTGACCCACTAACATGACCTCTTAACTCTCCTGGGTGAGTCAGATCTAGACCTGCTGCTTCAACTTGCAGCCCACCCAGCTGGCCACCCCAGCACTCCAGGATGCCAGTGTTCAAGCAGGGCTCAGCTCTGACTTGAGCCCATCTTCTCGGCCCCTGTGCTGGGCTGGTAGGCTCACCAGCTCAGCTGAAAACACAGGGGCAAATGGAGAACCTATGGCTCCATGATCTCTCTCTTTTCCCCGGCTGTCTGGAGTAAGAGGCAGGTGTGTGATATGGGAAGTCCTGGCTCCAGTCTTACTGGGCCCCTTAGCAGCTGTGTAGTTTTGGACCAGTCCCTGCTCCTTTTGAGCCTGAGTTTCTTCATCTGTAAAATGGAATGATCCTGCCTGATTAGTTCAACCCCCAGGATGGGAATCCGTCTTAAGGATGAACTGCAATAGTGGTGGGCAGGGTTTTGAAAAGTGCTATCAGCTAAACAATGGCCATGGCTAGCACTGACTGGGGTCTTTACCTTTCTTCAGCAGCCATGGCCCAGATGGCCTGGCCACTCACCAAGCCCATCTCCTCTTCCTGCTGGGCACGCAGCTGGACTGCATGCCCCGCCTTCTTTGCAATCCCACGTGGTCATATAACTGAGTTCTAGTCAGTAAAATGTAAATCAAGTGAAATACAACATTACTGAGCCTGGTCCTCAAACCTGGTCCCCTGCATGACCTGATACTCTGATACTCCCTGATGCTCTGGTGATGCCGACAAGCCTGGTGAGATTGGAAGCCATGTGCTGAGATGCTGGAGCCACAGACAGAGTCACCCTGGGAGGAGAGCTGCCTGCCAGTCAGGAGCACTCATTTTGAACTGTATATGAGTAAGAAATATTTGAACTCCTACTCATTTGGTGTTTGTTATAGCGGTGGTGTACAAACACTGTAGCACTTGACTAAAACAGCTGCATCAACTCTATTTAATCGTTCATTTTATTTCAATTAGATTTTTTTTTTCCTTTCTAGAAGTTTTATTTGCTGCTTTTCAAAATATCTTGGCCTTTTGTAGTCTGTTCTTTATTCATATTATTTGTATTTTTGAACCCTTCCTTTGATTCTTTCTACGGATTATCTTCATGTTCTGTTCTGTGTCTGATGACGCTAATATCCAAACCTTTGCAGCTTCACTGTGCTGTCTGTCGTTTACCTTGATGCTTGCTCATGGTGCTTTTTCCCTTGTGGGTCTTTGTGGGTTTTGATTGTGGTCCTTTCAAATTAATTGTGGAGAATTCTTCAAGGCATAGGTTGAAAATGGGAAGCATCAGAGATTATTCATGTCTGCTTCTGCTGGGTGTGTAGGGTCACTCCAATTTGGCTCTTTCATATGCAAATCCTAGCCTAAGGATTTGGGGGTCCACACAGCTAGTGTAAAACCCATATTACGGCTGTGGTTATGAGCCCTGGCTGAGCCCATCTGGCTTGTGGTTATGACTCTTTAGGGGAGGTTTTTATTCATTTTTTACTCATGTCCAAGATTGATATAGACAAGTATCCTTGCTTTCCCTTTCTTCAGCCCCTCCTTCCCCATCTTATTTCAATAATGACAGCACAGTCCTTTGGGGGATACCAGCTTTATGTGGGGTTTCCCGATCGTTTTTCGAGACAGAGTCTCACTCTGTCCAGGCTAGAGTGCAGTGGTGCCATCTCGGCTCACTGCAACTTCCACCTCCTGGGTTCAAGCGACTTTCCTGCCTCAGGCTCCTGAGTAGCTGAGACTACAGGCGCCCACCACCACGCCCAGCTAATTGTATTTTAGTAGAGATGAGTTTCACCATGTTGGTCAGGCTGGATTCGAACTCCTGACCTCTAGTGATCTGCCTACCTTGGCCTCCCAAAGTGCTGGGATTACAGGTGTGAGCCACTGCACCCCTCCAGGTTTCCTGATTTCCCTTGCTGGGTGGGCCCTGGCTTTCCTCCCATGCCCAGGGCCATATGTGGTCATTACAAAGGAAGATCAGGTAACCAGGCGTGGCCGAGGTCCCCCAGGCAAAGCCAGCTTTGGCAACTTCTCACCTCTTGGGATTTCACTTTCACTTGTAGTTCTCTGGTTTGTGTTTTCCTTGTTCTTGCTCAGCGTGGTGCATTTTAACACATACATTATAGATCTCTCTGTATATATGCGCATATAAAATACATTTATATACATACATACATATAAATTATATTTTCCGTTGCTTTGCAGTGGGACTCTTGTTCAGCGATTAAGTCTGCCATACTGTGGAAAATAGAAGCATTCTCTGGTAGCACATAGTAGATTTTTAATAAGCAGCAAAAAGTATCTTTAAAATCCTCCCTCTCCATTTCGAGTCCCCACGTGGAAGCATCTGCTCTCCCACCATCCTCCTCCATTCAGGAAAGCCCTCCCTGTGCCTAGCTCTGTCTCCCAGCCCAGCCCAGCCCCTGAACCAACCAGACAGTGGAGGAGGGGTTGAATTTGTCTATAGATAGTCTTCTCCATCACGTCTGTACAGTCGGCCTTCAATGTCTGCGGATTCCACATCTTCAGATTCAACAACCTTGCATCAAGAATATTCAGAAGAAAGGCAGGGCATGGTAGCTCATGCCTGTAATCCCAGCACTTGGGGAGGCTGAGGCGGGTGGATCACTTGAGGTCAGGAGTTTGAGACTAACCTGGTCACCATGGTGAAACCCCATCTCTACTAAAAATACAAAAATTAGCCAGGTGTGGTGCGGCAAGCCTGTAATTCCAGCTACTTGGGAGGCTGAGGCAGGAGAATCACTTGAACTCAGGAGGCGGAGGTTGCAGGGAGCCAAGATCATGCCACTGCACTCCAGCCTGGTGACAGAGTGAGACTCTGTCTCCACACACACAAATAATAATAATAATACAAATTTAAAAATATAGTATACTATTTACTTAGCATTTACATTGTATCAGGATTATAAGTAATCTAGAGATGATGTATAAGTACAAGGGAGGATGTGTGTAGTTTATATGCAAATACTAGGTCATTTTATATCAACGACTTGAGCATTTGTGGATTTTAGTATCCTCGGGGGGTCCTGGAACCAATCCCCAGGATACTGAGGGACAACTGTATACACCAGCCAGAAAAGGCTTTGGTGCTTTCTTCTCAAGGACACAATTAGTGTGGGGTGTGCTGGGAGATGGAATCTTCTGGAAGAGCTGGTCCTGACTCTGCTGGAGGGCAGAGTAGGCTGGGGTAGCTGTTCTGGAAGAAGGAAATGGCCTGAGCCCCAGGGGCTGAGGGAGGCAAGAAACGGGTGTGAGGGAGCCCACAGCCTGAGACGGAGACTCAGCTTCCCTGTGGGCTCACCTGCGGGAGGCAGAGGCCCCAGCTGACCCAGCGCAGCAGGCAGGTTCTACATCAGCATCAGGCAGAGCGGATTTTTTTTTTTTTTTTTTTTTGACAGGGTCTTGCTCTGTTTTTCAGGCTGGAGTGCAGTGGTGAGATCATGGTTCACTGCAGCCTCAACCTCCTGGGCTCAAGCAATCCTCTCACCTCCGCCTCCCGAGTAGCTGGGACGACAGGCATGTGCTACCATGCCCAGCTAATTTTAAAATTCTTTTAGAGATGGGGATACACTATGTTGTCCAGGTTGGTCTCAAACCCCTGGCCTCAAGTGATCCTCCTGCCTCAGCCTCCTGAAGTGCTGGGACTACAGGTGTGAACTACTGTGCCTGGCCAGACAGAGCTTTCTAATGGGCAAGAATGGTATCCATGGCCTTAGAGGCAGTGAATCTCCATAGAGAGGGGTGTCAGCAGAGGGAGGAACCACCTTCTGGGGAGTCTGCACAGGGTTCCAGCCTCCAATGTGCAGGGGAGAATGAGGTGCTCCTAATGGGTTGGGTTCCACACCCTGGGTCAAGTGCCTTGTTCAGACCACCTTGGGCACAGACCCTATGCCCTGTCCTGTCTGCTCCGGCTGTCAAAATCTGGGCTGTGGTGGTCAGACAGGGCCCATCAGCTGATGTCCATTCACCATTTAGGAGCTCCTGGGGACAGGTAGGATGTCATCGGGACCAAGGGTAAGACCAGAGTCCCTGGGTCGCATAGAAAGCATCGGTCATGCTATTCCCACGATGCCGCTCAAACCTAATCACACGTCTAACTCATCTAGGGGGTACAGGCAGACTGACTCCGAGGGGACAAGGCCTTTCCCCACTCATAGCTTCGGTCTCCCCCTTCCTTTTAGGGCAGGAGGCTCTGACCTTGAGATTCCAGGGCATCACCCTCCCTGTTCTGGGCTTCTCAGAAGCAACCGCCCCACCGACCATCCGCAACACACACACATCTCTGGCCAATTTCCCTGGGAGCAGCAGCTGACAACAGGGTTCTGCGGTGCTGTGACAGTGGGCCGGGTGTGATGTAGTGATGGTTTCCGGAGCAAGGGGCAGGATCCCTAAAGAGCAGAGTGGACTTCCTAGGAGCTGGGGAAACCTCAGAGCTCCTCCCTCCCTCACACGGCAGCTTCCAAGGTACTGGGAGGGCCCCAGTCATGCATGTGCAGTGGCATGGTCTCGAATCACTGCGACCTTCGCCTCCTGGGTTCAAGCGATTCTCCTGCCTCAGCCTCCTGTGTAGCTGGGATTACAAGCTCCCGCCACCACACTTGGCTAATTTTTGTATTTTTAGTGGAGATGGGGTTTCACCATGTTGGCTAGGCTGGGCTTGAATTCCTGACCTCAGGTGATCCGCCTGCCTCGGCCTCCCAAAGTGCTGGGATTACAGGTGTGAGCCACCTCGCCTGGCCCACATGGTGTAGTTTCTATACACCTGGTAAGAGGAAAATATCTTTGGGTTTCTTTATTTAAAATGACAAATGGGGCCGGGCGCGGTGGCTCAAGCCTGTAATCCCAGCACTTTGGGAGGCCGAGACGGGCGGATCACGAGGTCAGAGATCGAGACCATCCTGGCTAACACGGTGAAACCCCGTCTCTACTAAAAAATACAAAAAACTAGCTGGGCGACGTGGCGGGCGCCTGTAGTCCCAGCTCCTCGGGAGGCTGAGGCAGGAGAATGGCGTGAACCCGGGAGGCGGAGCTTGCCGTGAGCTGAGATCCGGCCACTGAGATCCGGCCACTGCACTCCAGCCTGGGTGACAGAGCAAGACTCCGTCTCAAAAAAAAAAAAAAAAAAAGACAAATGGTAGAAGTTTTGCAGCCCATAATGCCTGAACCTGGACCCGGAGCTATTGAAATGGGGTTGCTCCAGAAAAGCTATGCTCTGAGACCCCCGGGGCTGGGACACTCGGCAACTTCTTTCCAGTGGAGACCCCGAGTTCCCGCTCCAGACCTGACCTGCCTTCCCACAGCTGGGGGATCCTGCAGGTCTAATCAGGTCCCTGGACTTCACACCCAAGCTGCCCTCTAGCAAGGTAGCAGCTGCGTACGGACGGCTGTGTTCAAATCCCTGCTCCTGCTTTCCCTGCGTGGCCACTGCACCAGGGAGGCTTCCTCATTGTGGGGGTGAGGATTCTGATGCCAACCATAACAGCTTCCCGTCTTTCCTGCCTTCCAGTTTCCTCCAGCTGCCTGATAAACCTCCGTGCATGAGAGAACCATGGTTTTGGGTCTTGCTATGTTCCTGGCCTCTCTGGTTGAGGAATCTGGCCAGGGGCTGGCGGGGGGTCTCAGGTGGGAAGGCTGGACAGGCAGGAGGTGACCGGATCCTGGGGCTGCACTCATCCTGGGGCGGTGGTTCACTCCCACCTTGGGTCCCAGGTGGACTTGGCTGGTGCTGCCAATGGAGCAGGGGGGCACAAGTGGCCTCCCTGTGTGCCTTGGGCTTCTCAGGGCATGAGAGCCGGGCTCTGAGTGTCCCAGGGGTGGTCATACTCCCCGGCCTCACCGTGCTTTATGATGGAGGCCGTCACAGCTGCCTTGTCCTCTGCAGAGTCCCGAGGTGGTACAGGGCATCACATGGTGAGGGGCTCAGTGTGTTGGCTCAGGTCTCTCTTCCTTCTTGTATAAAGCCACTAATGCCACTCTCGTCATAACCCATTAATTCATTAGCCCATTCATCTATTAAGCTTCTAATCTGTGAATGGATTAACCCATTCAAGAGGGCAGAACCCTCATGATCCAATCACCTGTTTTTTTTTTTTTTCTTTTTGAGATGTAGTCTCGCTCTGTCACTTAGGCTGGAGTTCAGATCTCAGCTCACTGCAACCTCCGCTTCCCTGGTTCAAGCAATTCTCCTGCCTCAGCCTCCGACTAGCTGGGATTACAGGCGTCTGCCACCACACCTGGCTAATTGTTTTGTATTTTTAGTAGAGACGGAGTTTCGCCATGTTGGCCAGGCTGGCTTTGAACTTCTATCCTCAAGTGATCCACCACCTTGGCCTCCCAAAGTGCTAGGATTACAGGCATGCGCCACCGCACCCAGCCCCAATCACCTGTTAAAGGTTCCACTTCTCTTGGCCGGGCACAGATCACCTGAGGTTGGGGAGTTTGAGACCAGCCTGACCAACATGGAGAAACTCCGCCTCTACTAAAAATATACAAAATTAGCCAGGCATGGTGGCGCACACCTGTAATCCCAGCTACTCAGGAGGCTGAAACAGGAGAATCGCTTGAACCTGGGAGGCAGAGGTTTTGGTGAGCCGAGATGGTGCCACTGCACTCCAGCCTGGGCAACAAGAGCAAAACTCCGTCTCAAAAAAAAAAAAAAAGAAAAAGAAAAAATGGCTCCACCTCTCAACACTGCCAAATTGGCAATTAAGTTTCACGTGAGTTTTAAAGGGGATCAGTGGGCCACTGTGGCCTCAAGAGCCTTGTGGGGTTTGAGATGTGAGAGCTGAGGACCACCAAGGAGAGGGGGCCGCGGAAAGCAAATGATGGATGACCCAGAAGGGGATTGGACCTCATGCAGGCTCTGTGAGCAGCTGGCTGTGCAGAGCTGTTCCCTGCTGGGCAGGCAGCTCAGATCCTCTCTTGAGTGAAGACAGAACATATTTCGAATGCAGCTTTCCTATGGGCACAGCTTCTGTCTCAGAGCAACTCCTAGGACAATGTGGCCTGTCCGGAGGGAGCCGGGAGGAGGGCACTGGTCAGGTCCTGGGCCTTTTCCCTTCCAGGCACCGGCAGGGAGCTCCACCCTGGCAGGCGTGGGGAGAGGCCGGAGCGGCAGGCACCGTGACCAGCTGGAGTGGGGACGCGTCTGACAAAAGACTTCCCCCACCCCCTGATTTGTGAATCTAATTTTAGGAAAAATTTTACACAGTGTAAAAGCCTTTAAACACACGTAGCTACACATTTTACAAGCTGCTTCTATCGATAAGAATAAAATTACATATAAGAAACATTAGCTTCAAGCAAAACTACCCTCCATTCGAGGACACATCTCACTGGGGTCACTTGCTATGGAGGTGGAGGCGCACTGATGCGTTTGCATCATGGCTGCTCCTGACAGTTTGCAAGTATTATTTGAGTTCCCACACACTCATTCGACAGGAGCCCAGAGCCGCCAGCTCACAGCCACAGCCTGGCTGAGCTGGGCAGGGTGGAGGTGGCGGTGGAGGGGGGGGAGGAATTCAATGGGATGCCCTGGGGCCAGGGAGGGATTCAGGAATTGGAGCCAGATGCTGAGAGTGGCCATGACCTTGCAGTGTTAAAGGAAAGAAGGTATGGGGTGGGGGTACCCCACTCTTCAGGACCAGCCTCTCATCCATGCATCCCACTCATATTTATGGAGTGCCCATCACCTGAGTGGATTTGATCTCCCTGTGAGTTAGCTCAGGGTTACCATAACATATGACCACAAACTGGGTGGCCTAAATCAACAGCAATGTCTTCTCTCACAGTTCTGGAGCCCAGCATCCGAAATCTAGGTGTCGGCAGGGTTGGTTCCTTCTGGAGGCTCTGAGGGTGAGTCTGCTCCGGGCCCCTCTTGCCCAGCCTCCAGTGGGTTCTGGAAGCTCTTGGCATTCCTTGGCTTGTGGCCACATCCCTCCCCTCTCTGCCTGCAATGTCACGTGGCCTTCCCTCTGGGTGCCTTCTGTGTCTGAGTGTCTCAAACCTCCCTCTCCTTTCTTTCATGAGGATGCCAGCCAGTAGATTTAGGTCGAGCTTTGTCTTAATCACATCTGCAAAAGCCCCATTTCCGAATAAGGTCACGTTCACAGCTCCTGGGGTTAGGATGCAGACGTGTCATTTTGGGAGCACTGTGCAGCTCACTGCAACCTCAGAGAAGGCCCAGGAGGGATGGAGTTTTCCTTGAGGTCTCTGCAGGGCTGCCCCCCCGGTGAGGGAAGCTGGCACAGGGGCCCAGCAGAGGGATCCAGTGGCTGAGGGGAAGGAGCCAGAGGGGCCTCGGTCCCAGGAGGAGCTGCCTCATAGTTTGGCAAGCACAATAAGCCTGGGGCCTCAGGGCCTCCATAGGTCTGGGAGCAGCCAGACCCGGTGCCCCAACTCGGCCCCTTCTCTGTGGGTGTCTTATTCCATTTTTTGTTGCTTATAACATAATACCTGAAACTGGGTTTTTTATAAGGAAAAGCAAGTTACTTCTTACAGGTACGGAGGGTGAAAAGTCCAAGGTCAAGGCACTGCATCTGGTGAGGACCTTGCTGGTGGGACTCTCTGCAAGAGTCCCAAGGTGGCACAGGGCATCACATGGTGAGGGGCTCAGCGTGCTGGCTCAGATCTCTCTCCCTTCTTGTGTAAAGCCACTAATGCCACTCTTGTCATAACCCATTAATCCAGTAGCCCATTCATTTGCTAAACTACTCATCTGTGTATGAAACTAATCCTTTCACTCACAAAGGCAGAACCCTCATGATCCAATCACCTCTAAAGGCTCCACTTCTCAACACTGCCAAATTGGCAATTACATTTTACATGAGTTTTTTGAAGGGTGCAAATATTCAAACCATAGCAGTGAGCCACTGTGACCTCAAAAGCCTCCTCAATGTTTCTGCCCTCTGTGATCCCAAGCCCACCCAGACTCTCCTCCCGGCACCACTCAGAGCAGACGGGAAGGCCAAAAGACCTATAGTCGGTGGGGGTGGGGAAGGTGGGGAGGTGACCTGGGGGAGAGGCTGCTCAACAGGGATGCACACCCAGACAGGTGGCCTGTACCCTGCCAACAAGTGCCCAATTGCCTTACTCCAGTTTTTTGGTTTTTATTTGTTTTTTCAGACAGAGTCTCACTGTGTTGCCCAGGCTGGAGTGCAATGGCACGATCTCCACTCACTGCAACCTCTACCTCCCAGGTTCAAGCAATTCTTGTGCCTCAGCCTTCCGAGTAGCTGGGATTACAGGCATGCGCCACCATGCCTGGCTAATTTTTGTGTTTTTAGTAGAGATGGGGTTTCCCTATATTGACCAGGCTTGTCTTGAACTCCTGACCCCAAGTGATCCACCCCCTTTGGCCTCCCAAAGTGCTGGGATTACAGGCATGAGCCACCGCGTCCAGCCCTCCAGTTTTTGATCCTGGGACTGACTCTTCCCCAGTGAGAATGTCAAAGGTGCCTGCCCACCTCTGGGAATTCCCTCCCCAGTCCCGTCCCTTTGTTAAGAATGCTGCTGTCACTTGTACCCACACATAGAGCTCCTTCCTGTCACCCAGCTGTCAGCTTAGTTGACACTATTCAATGTCAACTAATGCGAAAAGCCCCATTGCCCTCTCCTGTGGCCTTGTGTCCTCCGCACTGCGTAAGCAGGAGCTGGAATCTCCTCCCCCTCTTCCCTGCGCTGCTGGGTGTAGGTTCCTATTTGTTTCTCCACTGACGGCAGGGACCCTGAAGGGACCAGTTCACGACATCCTACGTCTAGAAAAGTGCTCAACACATTACAGGAATTCAAGAAAGAAGTTTGTCAAATGAAGGAACTTTCTGACATTCTGAAGCGACTAACGATGGCATGGACCACTTGGTAGTAGTGAGCTCCCTGCCATGGGTGGTATTTAAGCAGTAGTTGGATGACACTCAGAGGGTGCATTAGAGAGACAAACGCGGGAGGTAGAGTTCAAGCTTAGGGCAAACACAGATCCTTCTCAGGGTCTCTGACCATTCAGTGTCCCCTTCCCTGCTACCATCTTGCCCTGAGACCCTGGGGGATGCCTCTCTTCTCTCTGAGCCCCAGTCTCTCAACAGTTCTAGAAAACAAAAGGTGGCAGCATCTATTTGGCTGAGCCACCTAGATAGAAAAGACTTTGGAAGGAAAGGCCAATATTTATTCGTTATCATATTCAGCAATTAGACTGGGGAGCCACAAATAGATATTTCTAACAAGAGCCCGTCTGTCCCTGCCTCTCCGGCTCATCCTTCACACTCCTTGTTCATGTCACGTCTTGCTGCCTCCCGCACTGGGGGTTTGGCTTGAATATTTGCCAGCTGCTCAGTTATTTTCTGGGGTGATTCATGGGAAAGTGGGACGTTCAACTGCAGTTGGGATGTTCTTTTAAAAGAACATGTGCCGCTCCCAACGGGGCCACATCTGAGTGAGGCACAGGGCTCGCTCTTCTCTGGGGATGGGCGTGCAGGGGTGGGGAAGAGCTAAACATGTGCCACGGACTGGAAGGGGCTGCATCAAAGCCCGGGCTTCCCCAGGGAGCAGTCCGTCTGTTTTGTGCCCTGCCACAGGTGCTCCATTCCTAGCATCAGCATTCATGCATCTGCTGTTTCTCCATCTTATTTTATTTTATTTCATTTTATTTTTTGAGATGGGGTCTCACTTTGTTGCCCAGGCTGGAGCACAGTGGTCCGATCACCGCTCACCACTGCCTGGAGTTCCTGGGACTACAGGCAGGCAACACCATATCAGGCTAATTTTTACAATTGTTGTAGAAACAGGGGTCTCCTTAGGTTGACCAGACTGGTCTCAAACTCCTGGTCTCAAGCAATCCTTCCTGCCTCAGCCTCCCAAAGTGCTAGGTTTACAGGCGAGAGTCACTGTACCCTGATTGTTCCTCCATCTTCAAAAACAGTCTCGATCTCTTCTCCTGCCCTCCACTTTCATGTTTTTTGTTGTTGTTTTTTTTTAATGGAGTCTCGCTCTGTAGCCCAGGCTGGAGCGCAGTGGCACGATCTCAGTTCACTACAACTTCAGCCTCCTGGGTTCAAGCCATTCTCCTGCCTCAGCCTCCCAAGTAGCTGGAATTACAGGCGTGTGTCACCACGCCCGGCTGTTTTTGTATTTTTAGTAGAGATGGGGTTTCACCATGTTGTCCAGGCTGGTCTCAAACTCCTGACCTCAGGTGATCTGCCTGCATTGGGATTACAGGCGTGAGCCACGGTACCTAGCCATTTCCATGTTTCTTTCCCCCTCTGGATAGCAAAGCTCTTTGAAGGAACGAAACTCCTCCCATCTTTCTCGAACACCCCCCTCCAGCACACTCTTGACCCTGTGGATTCCCTGAGGCTTAATGAAGTCAGCAGTGACCCCCAAGCCAAAACCCATCTGCCAGGGTCGGCTGGCAGATGTCGGCTGTCTGAGCCACCCACTGAGTCTGACTCTGCTGGCTGGTCTCTCTCCTCCTTGCTACCCTCTCCTCACCTGGCTGCCAGGACTCTGCTGCTGTCAGCCTCGCTCCCACCTCTCTGGTAGTTCCTCCTCACTCCCTTGCTGGCTCTATTTTGTGTCCTTGACCTTGAACGTGTTGGGGAGTTCTGGAGCTCAGTCCTTACTGTGTCTTGTTTTATTACCCTCTCATTCCTTTACTGATCTCATCCTGCCTCGGGGTTTTAAATGCCCTCCAGATGCCAGTGACTCCCATGTACACCTCCAGCCTGGACCTCTGTCCTGACTCCTGACCTCCAACTAGGTTTTCAATGTGGATGTCAAAGACACCTCTGCTCACATTCAACACGTCCAACACTGAACTCTTCATCTCCTCCCACCTCCCTGTCTGGGTTGGTGGCTGCCCTGTCTTCCCCGTGACTTGGGCCAGGAGCCTGTGTTTATCCATGCTTCCTTTTTCTCCTGCACTCTACATCCCATCTGTCAGGAAATTGTCATTCCATGGCCCCAGTGCATCCGGGATCTGATGGCTTCTCTCCACCCCACTCCTTTTCCATCCTAGTGCAAGCCACTTTCATCCTTGCCTCTGTAAGTCTGTTCTCAGCACTGCAGTCAGAAGAAGCCTTTACACGGTAGCCAGATTATGCTGCTCCTCTGCTCAAACCTTGCCAAGGCTTCTCCTTTTCACCTGAAATGCAAGCCAGCATCCTTCCCGGATTCTGCAAAGCCCCAGATAATTTGACTGGCTCCCTGCACCTTCTCTAACATCCCCTCCTGTTGCTCCTTCTGCATTCGGCCACCCCTTCACCTTCTCCTGTTCACTGGGCTCCAGCCACCCTGCCCCCCTTCCCATTCCTCCAACCTGCCAGGCACACACCTGCCCCAGGGCCTTTCCACTTGCAGTTCCTTCTGTTCGGATGCTCTTGTCTCAGATATTTGCTGGGCTCACTCCCTCACCTCCTTTACCGCTGTGCTTACCTTCTCCATGCAACCCCTCTCAACCAACTTATTTAATAATTTAAACTCCTCACCTGTCCTTGCTCCACAATGCAATAGCTACAGACGCGACACACTTTAAAGCTGAATTTGCATCATTAACGTTTTCTCCATCACTTGCTTAAGTCTAGACAATCAACACAACAATCAATCAGGCTCTGATGTGCATTGTTTGCCAATTCCCATGGTGTATGTAGTTCCACCAAGGCCAATTTTAAACTACCTATATGACGCCCCTGAGCAGTCTTGGAGAGAGATGCACAGAAGCACGCCATTATATAGTATTTTGTAATAAATGTAAGTCACCCTAGGAGCATCAATAATAGTAAAATGAGGTAAGATAATTAGGACGTGATTACTCTGAGTATGCATTACCTTTGTTTTTAATAAAATGTACTTAATTGGAAGTTTGTGTAATTTAATTTTTTTATTGACTGCATTTAACAACTGACTCACAAAATTCCTGAAAAATTAACAGTAGGCTTTCACCAGCCAGTATGTGCTGGCTCCAGCACACCCCTGAGAATGGTTGATTAATATGGAATGGCCATGCTGTGGAATTTTATGCAACTCTTTAAAAGAATGAATTGGAGCTCGATAGGGGATTTGGAGGAATTTTCACAAAGAATTGTCAAATAAGAAAGCAAAATATAGAACCACGGAGTCGTTTTTATAACACAGTGATCCCCCCCAATAAAACCCTCTCTATATGTGTCTGTACACATTAATAAATACTTGCATAAGTATCCAGAATCAACTTGATTTGGGGGCATAGGATGTGAAGTGTGGGAAGGAGAAAAGGAAACCAAGCAAAACAGGAAAACAGAACCAAAAAGACTGCCAGGAAAGCAAACTATACAGATGGTAACACATTTTGGCATGTAAGCATAATATATGTATGTATTTGTTCATATCATTAAAATACATTTTTAAACCAAGTCCTCATTTGGACAGTTGTTCAGGTTATCTATTGCCATATAACAAACCACTCTAAAACTTAGTTCGAGTTACCAACAACCATTTATTATGACAAGCCTGTGGGTTGTACTTGTGGTGTTTCTGCTTCACATGGTGTTGGGATACTGGGATGGCTGCAGGGTTCAACATGACCTCCCTCACATGGCTGGGGATTGATGCTGGATGCAAGCTGGGAGCTCCGCTGGGCCTATCAGGAGGGGACCTGAACTCTCCTCTATGTTGACCTCTCCACGTGGCTACTTGGGCTTCCTCACAGCATGGTGACTGAGTTCTAAGAAGAAGCACTCCAAGAGGCAAAGGCTGGAGCTGCATCATTTCTGCCATATTCTATTGATCACAATGAGGACAGGGTCAGCTCAGATTCATGGGGAGGAGATACAACATTCACCTTTCGATGGAAGTGGCAAGATAATATCACAACAGTGCATGTGGTAAGGGAAATACTGTGGTAATTGTCTTTGGAAACACAAAAGACCACAATGATCCAAGCCCTTGATGATGTGGCACAAAATCTTCATTCACTACACTGGGGTGAGGACCCAGCGAAACCCTTAGTGACAATCCCCTGGAGGGTTTTCTTCCAGGTTGACTGAGTTGTCTGTGGGTAACATTTTGTTATATTTGTGTATTGGTTGCAACTCTCAGTTGGCTGCAGACACAAGACTTTGGCAGAAATCAAAAAACATTCTGTGAGAATCAGTTGAATACACACATTTTATAAAACAGTATCATATATTTTATCATTTGTAAACTTTGTGTCACAAATCTTTTAGTGCTAATAAATTTTATAATAAAAGTAGACGTGTGTATATATGATAGATATATGCGTATATATGATATATGTGTGTATATGCATTTTTCCCCTGTAGCATGCCTCCAAGTATTCCTCTGTTGTTAAGCATCATTTTGTTTCTACTCTACCATGGAATTCCATTTTACTCATGCTGGGTTCCAAGGGTATGTGCATTTTAAATTTTAATAGATATTTTCAGATTGCTTTCAACAGAAGTTAAAATTCTTATTTCTAGCAGCAGTGCGTAAGACGACCCTTTTCTCACACAGTTGCCAACAATAGATTTGTGGATTTGTTTTTTGCCAGTCTGATAGGCGTAAAGTGGTATCTCATTATTTCAACTGGCTCCCCTCTGCATCCCCGTAAGTCTGAAGGTCTTTTCATATGTTGCGTGACATTTGGCTTCCTTCTGTGACTTGCCTCTTGGTTTTTCTGTTTCTATTGGGTTGTTTATTCCCTCCCTGTCAATTTGTGCATGTTCTCTGTATATTAAATTTCAGCCTTACAAGTGGCTCTGTGTTCTAAATCTCAATTATATATTGACTTTACATCATCTTTTGTCATATAAAAATTAATTTTTGCATTACCAAATGTTTATCATTTCTTCTATAGCTTCCGGGTATCTGATCTTGGTTAGGAACCTGTCCCTTTGTTGAGAGTGTTGATATAACCCTTCAGAATTTCTTGCTGAATTTTTATTGTTCTACTTAAGCCTTTAACATAAATCTTATTTTCATATATGGCTAAAACAGGAGTCCAATTTTATTTTTTTCTGGGTAAGTAGCCTGTTATGACAGTTAAATATTTGTGGTTTATTGAAAAACAAAATAATTATGTATTAAATAATAATTCCCCACTGTATTGAAAATGCTACTTTTGTTATGTTAAATTATTATATATACTCATATATATTTTATATTCTAATCTGTCATTCTTATGCCAATGACATATTGATTTTGTCATAGTGTTTTCGTAGTATGTTTTAATTTGGGGGATTTTAGGAAGTCAATATATAACACTATTTCTGGGATGAAGTCATGAAGAGTTCCTCCTTTATTCTGTTTCCCTTTCCATGACATTCACTGCAGAGAGGCTCTGTGTTGAAATTATGGAGACACAAGATGAAAGCAGTTGGATCCCTGAATCACTTTATGGAGGAGAGTTTCTTCCCTGGAGCTTTGCCTGATTGCATCATCTTTGCATGAGCGATAAACAACCCTTTGTTTTTTACCTCAGCATAGCCTATTCTATCCTGACTAATCATTGGTGCTGCTGTATCAAAAAGCCAAAATATACAGCATTAGCTTGGTGGCTGGTGGTGTGTGCCAAGGACACTGATACTGGAGGCTGGGGCATGGCAATCTGTACCATTCATGGTAACACACTTGTTAAATGACATACTTGCATTAAGAAGGCTAAGAAAGAAGTCTATTGCAAGCATATCTTGGCTGTTGACTTTATTCAACAAAGTCTTACAAGAAATAAGTGGCTAGTTTGTGAGCAGCAAAAAAGGAAACAGAGAAATTCCACAAAGTTAGGGCTTAGCAAAATTAAAAAGCCGACTGCTTCCAGATGCCAACTAACTTGATACAGGGTTGACAACACCACTGAGCCACAAAGGCCCAAACTACCTCCGGGCAAAAGGCAGATTTAAAAGATCCAGATAGACTCAAGGTAAGTGCCATGATATTGTGTGTGAGAGAGATGGGGGAACAAAGAAGGTAAATAAGTTGAGATATACATCTCAAAAATAACTTTTGGGTGAGTTATGGTACAGGGAACTCTTTGGAAACAAATCAAAAGCAGACTAAGATTTTAAGGATGTTGTATTATAAAAGAAACCCACAGTTTGAACTAAAAAAGTCTCAGACTATTCATGACTTAAAACAAGCTATGGCTCCCCAATTTTCCATGGGCCAACAGCAGCTGAGTTTCACAGTCCAAACACAGCATATTCTTCCATGTCCATTTGAGATGTGGCCAAGGAGGGTGATGGAATGACAAAAGGGCCAGGGAGAACAAGGAACAAGGGACTTCTTCCTAGAGAAGCTTAATGAAGAAACCTTCTCTAACGAGGGTAGGAGCTTTCACAATGTCTACTCAGAAGGATTTCAGAATTGTTACCTCTACCTGTCTTCTTTCTCTCCATTTAAAAGTAAAAATGTTTATTGCAGTTGTCCTAACCCTACTCCATCATTGAATATTGGGTCTGTATAGGAAGAAAGGAATGTGTCTCTTCTAGTTTAGAAGTCTCCACACCAAGAAGAAGCAGGTATAGACCTGTTGGAGAGCACTAGGCAGTTCACTTGAAGACCTTCAATTTCTTTCTTTTTTTTTTTTTTTTTTTTTTTTTTTTTTTTTTTTAAGAGGTGGGGTTTCACCATACTGGTCAGGCTGGTCTCAAATTCCTGACCTCAGGTGATCCACCCATCTTGGTCTCCCAAAGTGTTGGGATTACAGATGTGAGCTGCTGTGCCTAGCCTAAGAAGACCCTCACTTTCAAGCTGGATTTGCTGACAATTTCAAGTGGGGTTTTCTGTCTTGAGAAAGTGAGAGTACGTTCTACATACTTGGGAAAAACAATAACCAGAGGGGCATGCAGGAAGATTACACTTCCTACTTCCTGGTAGTTAGGTGGGGCCATGTGACTAGTTCTAGCAAATGAAATGTGAGTGGAAGTGTCATGTATCACTTCTGGGCCAAAGTTTAAAAGTTGATGTTTCCCTAACACTCTGTCTTTCGTCGTGGTGACCTTGGAGGCCACCAGTGAGGTGATGGACAGGATGAAGGATGCCTAGAACTAAAGGGGTTTTCACCAACCCACATTAGATTTTGCATGAATGAGATAACATACTGCTTTCTTTCTTTCTCTCTCTCTCTCTCTCTCTCTCTATTTTATTTTATTTTATATTTTTTGAGCTGGAGCTTCACTATTGTTCCCCAGGCTGAAGTGCAATGTGCCTCACAGCAACCTCTGCCTCCCGGGTTCAAGTGATTCTCCTGTCTCAGCCTCCCGAGTAGCTGGGATTACAGGCGTGCACCACCACCCCTGGCTAATTTTTTATTTTTGGTAGAGATAGGGTTTCTCCATATTGGTCAGGCTGGTCTCAAACTCATGACCTCAAGTGATCCACCTGCCTCAGCCTTCCAAACTGCTGGGATTACATATTTCTTAATGTTTAGCTACTGGGAATAATTTATATTAGATTATTTTAGGTTTTCTACCTATACAATCATATCATCTGTGAAAGGTGATGTTTGAATATTTCTTCCTTTTTGATCCTTAACATCTTTTGTTTCTTGTCTGTGTCTTGCTGTACTACCTGGGACTTCATAGTCAATGTTGGGTAGCAGTGATGACAGCTGGGACCATGGGCTTGCTTTTTACAGGAAAGGAAAGCTTTCCGTATTTGGAGAATTGAGGCAAGTAAGATGTTTTCTGTAATTTTTTGTGGGCATCTAGTGTCTGTTAAAAGAAAGTTCCCTTGGACTTCTAGCTTGCCTAGGTGTTTTTATCTTGAATGGTTGTTGAACTTCACAATTTTTTTGTATCTCTTGAAATGACCACATATTTTTCTATTAAAGAAAAAATGCTAATTCTCCTAATTATATTTATTGTTTTCTGATGTCAAAGCAACCTGATTGATATAGTTTGGCTCTGTTTCTTCACCCAAATCTCACCTTGAATTGTAATAATCCCCAGGTGTCAAGGGTGGGACCAGGTGGAGATCATTGGATCATTGGGGTGGTTTCCCCATGCTGTTCTCGTGAGAGTGGGTGAGTTCTCAGGAGATCTGATGGTTTTATAAGGGGCTGCCTCTACCACGCTGCTCTCGTTTCTGCTTTCATTTGAGATGGAGTTTCGCTCTTGTTGCCCAGGCTGGAGCGCAACGCAGCTCACCGCAACCTCTGCCTCCCGGGTTCAAGTGATTCTCCTGCCTCAGCCTCCTGAGTAGCTGGGATTATGGGTATGCGCCACCGTGTGCCACCCTGTGAAGAGGTGCCTTCTGCCATGATTGTAAGTTTCCTGAGGTCTCCCCAGCCATGCGAACCAGTGAGTCATTAAACCTCTTTTCTTTATGAGTTACCCCGTCTTAAGCATGTCTTATAGTAGTGTGAGAATGAACTAATGCACTGACATTTCTGTTCATGGTTAGGTCATGCTGAATTCTGTTTATTGTCTTTTAATTGGTATTTTTGCGTCTATGCTGATGAGTGAGACTTACTTTGTCAGGTTTTAGTATCAGGGTAATTCTAGTCTCAAAATGAATTGAGGCCATTTTATGCTCTTTAATATTCATTTTCTATTCTCTGGAAGAGCTTGTATATGATTGGCATGGTTTCTAGAAGACCTTATGATTGGCATGATCTCTTCCTTAAATGTTTGCTTGAATTTGTAGGACCTGGGGTTTTCTTTTTTTCTCTTTACTTTTATTTTACTTTAAGTTCTGGGATACATGTACAGAACATGCAGGTTTGTTACACAGGTATACATGTGCCATGGTGGTTTGTTGCACCTATTAACCTGTCATCTAGGTTTTAAGCCCTGCATGCATTAGGTATTTGTCCTAATGCTATCCCTCCCCTTGCCCCCCATCCCACGACAGGCCCCGGTGTGTGATGTTCCCCTGCCTGTGTCCATGTGTTCTCATTGTTCAACTCCCATTTATGAGTGAGGATATGTGGTGTTTTCTCTTGGGTTCAAGCGATTCTCTTGCCTCAGCTTCCCAAGTAGCTGGGATTACAGTTGTGTGCCACCACACTCAGCCAATTTTTTGTATTTTTTGTAGAGACGGGGTTTCACCATACTGGTCAGGCTGGTCTTGAACTCCTGACCTCATGATCCTTCCACCTCGGCCTCCCAAAATGCTGGGATTATAGGCATGAGCCACCGTGCCCAGCCGACTGTTCTATTTTTAATTTGTGAAGAGTATGGCTGACATTAGTTTTCAGTCAGTTAAACTTGTGTATCAACTTGGGGAAAATTGACACATTTACTGTGTTGTCTTCCAACTCATGAACATGGTACGTCTCTCCATTAATTTAGATGTTCTTTGATTTCTATACCAAGATATGCTCTTAAACTTGAATTTTCTTTTAAGCACTTATTTATCTGAATCACATAAGTTTTAATATGTAACAATTCCCTTATACTCACATGTATTCTGATTTTCATTATGATTTATTCTTTGACCTTAGCCTATTTATATTTCTTGTTTTCAAATGTATGGGAATTTTATGTTTATATATATATTTTTTTTAATTTATTATTTTATTATTATTTTTTCTTTGAGACAGAGTCTCGTTCTGTCACCCAGGCTGGAGTGCAATGGCACAATCTTGGCCCACTGCAACCTTTGCTTCCCGGGTTCAAGTGATTCTCATGCCTCAGCCTCCTGAGAAGCCGAAATTACAGGTGTGCGCTAATCACAGGTGTGCGCCACTATGCCTGGCTTTTTAAATATATTTTTAGTAGAGACGGGGTATTAGTGTATGTGTGTGTGTGTGTGTGTGTGTGTGTGTGTATGTGTGCATATAATCTCTAGTACATATATAACTATATATACTATATATATAATCTCTAGTACAAATATATATATATAATCTCTAGTACATATATAATATATAATATACTATATCTAGTATATATAACATATATTTTCAAATGCTTTGGATATGATTTTTTCATAACAATTTCCTTTTAGTCCTTTTGGGCTGCTGTAATAGAATGATATATAGATATACATAATATATATAATAATATATGTATCTAGTATATATAATATATATACTAGAGATTTTATATATATTTTTTCTAGTATATATATGGAACTATAGGAATTTTCTAATATATACACACACACTAGATATGTATATTTTTTCTAATATATACACACACACTAGATATGTATATCTTTTCTAATGTGTGTGTGTGTATGCTAGAAAATCCCCATATGTTTGGAAAACAGCATTCATCCCCAGAGAACACAGCAGCAAAGCGCTATCTTGGAGAGAGTGAGTCTTCCCCAGACTCCACCTCTGCCAGTGCCTCGATCTTGGACTTCTCAGTCTTCAGAACTGTGAGAAATATACTAGAAAATTCATATATATAAAAAATAGATTTCTATCTTAATGGCATTGTGGTCAAATGAAGTCCTTTGAAGTTCACTGATACTTGCTTAATTATACAGGATATGCTAACTTTCTGTAAAATTTCTGTGTCTGCATGAGGAAAATGTGTATTTGTATGTGTTGAATGCATTATTCTAGATATCTCCATTAGGTAAGGTTTCTTAATCACATTCAGTTCTTCATATTCTTACTTTTCATCTGATTGTTTGACCTGTTATAGAGAGAGGTATGTTAAAATTTCCCAGTATAATTTTGATTTTGTCTGCTACTTATAGTTCTATCAGTTTTGCTATATATATTTTGAGGTTTTATGTCAGTAGGTGCCTACCAATTTAAGATAGTTATATTTTCTTGTAGCATTGGCTTTTATCATTATGAAATGTTATTCTATATCTTTGCTAATACTTCTCATCTTTATCTAATATTATTACAGATACACCAGTTTTTCTGTTTATTGTTTGAGTTAGTGCTTGCATAGTGTATCTTTTCCCATCCTTTTACTTGCACTTATTTTCTATGTCCTAAGGTTGTAAATGTCTTTTATAAATAACATCTAGTTGGTGTTTTTGGTTTTTTTAAAATCCAATCTGATAATCTTTGTGTTTTAACTGGTGCATTTCATTAACCAAACTAAAATATTTGGTTTTAAATATTTTAGTTATGTGATTTTTTTTTTGCTCCCACCTGTTTTATAGTCTTTCTTCTCAATTTTTGTTTTCTTTTGGATAAGTGCATTTTGTCATTCCATGTTTTCCTTTATATTAGCTTGGAAGTTATATTTTCTTTTACTGTTACTGCAACAGTTACCCTAGAGATTACAAAATGCATCCTTAGCAAAATAGTATAAATATTGTTTGGTATTCCTGGACAATCCAAGGACCTAACAATACTTTAGCTTAATTTATACCCCTCCTGTGTTCTCTGCAGTCGTCATGTATTTTATTTCTGTATATTTTAAAATCCACGAGACATTACAACCATCAAATCAGCCATTCTTTATTTAGGTTTGCTCCAGATATATCCTTCCTGTTGCTCTTTATTCCTTTCTGTATCATCAACCTCTGCCTGAGATCATTTGTTTTACTGCCTAAAGAAGACACTTTGTTATATTTTTTAAAGTTCGTTGTTAGTTATATATTTTAAAAGTTTTAATCTTTTCTAAGAAATCTTATTTTACCTTCACTCTTGAAAGATATTTTTGCTAGGTTTAGAATTCTAGTTTGGCAGTTTTTTAACATATATACCATTTGATATAATAGTATAAAATAATATTATATTGTCCTCTAGTTTCCAGTACTTTTATTGTAGTTTGCAAGTCTAATTGTGCTTCGCTGAAGTTAATCTCCACCCTCACCCTTTTTCTGACTGCTTTTAAGGTTTTCTGTTTGTCTTCTACTTCAGTTTAGTAGAACTTCTTGAACTTGTGGCTTGATGTCTTTCAGTAGTTGTAGAAAATTCTTAGTCTTTTATCTCTTCAAATGTATTTCTCTCCAATCCCTTTCACCTTGCCTACTGGGACAATTATTTTTCAGTTACATATCTCCTGTGGCTGCTAAGTACTTTTCTGTGTTTTTCATCCTTTTATCTCCCTGCTCTTCATTCTGGATGTTTTCTTGTGACATATCTTCAGGTTGATTAATTCTCTCTCCAGTTGCATCTAATCTGATTTTTAAAATTAAACCTTTTTATTCTGAGATAATTGCATATGCACATGCAATTTTAAGAAGTAGTACAGAGACATTTTTTTACTTGGTTTCCTCCAATGGCAGCATCTTGCAAAACTGCATTACAATATCACAACCAGGATATTGACATCAATACACTGAAGATACAGAGCATTTCCATCACCACAAGGATCCCTCCTGTGGCTCTTTGACAGCCACACCCACTTCCCTCCTGCTCCACCCCCTCCTTAATCCCTGAAAATCATTAATATGTTATCCATTTTTATAATTGCATCATTTTAAGAGTATTATATAAATACTATATGTCACTTTTGGTGTTTGGCTTTTTCACAAAGCATAATATCTAGAGCTTCATCCAGATTGTTGCATGTACCAATAGTTACTTTTTATTGTTGCATAGTAGTCCATGTTATGAATATACTACCATTTGTTGAACCATTCCCCAGTTGAAGTACATGTGGATTTTTCCCACATGTGGTTTTCATCATTTTATCTCTGTCATAAATCAAATTGCTATAAACAGTTATTTACAGGTTTTTGTATGAATATCAGTTCAATTTAGATGGAATAAATGTGCAGGAGTGCTATTGTTGGGTTAGATGATAGTTGCATGTTCAGTTTTTAAAGAAACTACTAAACTGTTTTCTAGAGTAGCTGTAACATTTTATACTCCCACCAGTAAGGTTTTTTATGTTTGCTATTCTGATAGGTGTGTAGTGATACTACCTCGTGGTTTTAATATTCATCTGCCTAATGATTAATGATGTTAAATATTGTTTCATGTACTTATTTGCTGTCTCTATTTAACAAAAAAGTATAAAACTTATATCCTGAAAACTGCAAAACATTCTTGAAAGAAATTTTAAAAGGTCTAAATAAATAAAAAGACATCTTATGTTCATGGATTGGAATACCTAATATTAACGTGACAGTACTCACCAAATTGATCTATAAATTCAACAAAGTCCTGCTCAAAATCCTAGCTACCTTATTGTCAAAAATGGACAAGCTGATCCTAACATTCCTATGGAAATGCAAGAGACCCATATTAGCCAAAATATTCTTGAAAAAGAAGAACAAAGTTTGAAGACTCATACTCCCCAGTTTTAAAACTTACAACAAAGCTATGCTAATAAAGAGAATGGTACTGGCATAAGAATAGGCATATTGATCAAAGGAACAGAATTTAGAGTACAAAAATAACCCTCACCTTTATAATCAGTTGGTTTCTGATAGTGGTGCCAGAACAATTACAAATTGTACTGAGACAATTGGATAGCCACATGAAAAAGAATGAGGTTGGACCTCTACCTCACCATATACAAAATTAACTCAAAGTGGATCAAAGACCTAAATGTAAGAACTAAAACTATAACGTTCTTAGAAGAGAACATATGGGTAATTCTTCATGACTTTGGATTAGGCAATGGTTTCTTAGATGTGAAACCAAAGGCACAAGCAACAACATAAAAAATAGATAAATTAGACTTCATCAAAATTATTTGCCCTTTGTATATCCTCTTTAGTAAAATGTCTCTTCGTGTCTACTTTGTTTTTGTCTTTTACTGTTTACTTTTGAGTGTTTTTTTTTTGTGTGTCTAGCTACTAGTCCTTTGTTGGATATGTGGTATGAGATTTTTTTTTTTTTATCTGTAGCTTGTCTGTTCCTCCCTTTAACAGGGTCTCTCACAGAGCAAAACATTTTAATTGTGATTAAGTCCAATTAATCAATTTTTATTTTAAAGAATATTTTCCCAAAGTTTTATAGTTTTACATTTTTAACATTCAAATTTATATTCTACTTTAATATTATTTTTATTTAGTATATAAGACTTAGGTACTTACCCCAAGGGTCTATTTTCTTTTATCTTTTTCCTATGAATGTCCAATTGCTCCAGCACCATTTGTTGGAAAGCCTAACTTTCCCTTATCAAACTGCTTTTGCACCTTAGTCAAAAACCAATTTGGCAAATATGTGGGGGTCTATTTAAGTTCTCTATTCTGTTCCATTCATCTGTGTGTCTGTCCTTCTAACAAAACCACGAAGTCTTGGCCGCTATAGCTACGTAAGTAGTAAAATTGGGTTGAGTGATCACTCCCATTTCTCCCACTCTATTGTTTCAAAATTACCTTACTTGTCCTTTGCTTTTCTGTATACATTTTAGAATCATTTTGTCCGTCTGCAAAAAAATCTTCCCGGGATTTTGGCAGGAATTGGAGATAACTGACATCAATCTGATTTGGGGAGAACTGACATCTTTACTTTGTTGAGTGTTTCAATCTATGAATATGTCAATCTCTTCATTTATTTAGATTTCCTTTGGTTTCCTTCAGCAGTGTTTTGTTTTTAAAAAAATAATTTGTTTACTTATTTATTGGTTTTTCTTCTTCTTTTTTTAAGCAGTGTTTTGTAGTTTTCAGCATACTGGTGTGAACCCAAAAGTCTCTGAGACAGATCTCCATCAATTTAGAAAGATCATTTTGCCAAGATTAAGGACATACCCATGACACAACTTCAGGAGATCCTCACGACATGTATCCAAGGTGGTTGGGGCACAGCTTGGTTTTATACGTTTTAGGGAGACATGAGACATTATAATCAGTATGTGTAAGGTGTACATTGGTTCAGCCCAGAAAGGTGGGACAACTCAAAGTGGGGAAAACGACTTCTGGGTCATAGGTAGGTAAGAGACAAATGTTTGCATTCTTTTGAGTCTCTGATCAGCCAGCCTTTCACCAAAAACACAATCTGCACGTGGGATGGTGTAGAGGAGTAGCCACTTCTGCCTTAGTTTGGCTTAGTGAAACACTAGGTCAGAGGAAGCAAATCAGACATGCATTTGTCTCATGTGAGCAGAAGGAGGACTTTGAGTTCTGTCTGTCCTTCGTCCACAAGGAATTTCCTTGTGGGAAAATCGCAATTTCAGATTGGCTTCTTTCACTTAGTAATATGCATCTGTGTTTCCTCCATGTCTTTTAATGGCTTGATCCCTCATTTCTTTTTAGCATTGCATAATCTTGTATTGTCTGGATGTACCACAGTTTATATTTATCCACCTACGGACGGACATCTTGGTTTCTTCCAAGTTTCGGCAATTATGAATAAAGCTATAAACACCCATGTGCAGGTTTTGTGTGGACATAAGTTGTCAACTCCTTTGGGTAAATACCAAGAAGTGTGAATGCCGGGTCGGATGGTAAAAATATGTTTTGTTTCGTGAGAAACTGCCAAACTGTCTTCCAAAGTGGGTACCATTTTGCATTCCCGCAGCAGCGAATGAGAGCTCCTGTTTCTCCACATTCTCATCAGCATTTGGTGGTGGTGGTGTGCCGGAGTTTGGCCATTCTAATAGGTGTGTCATAGTATCTCATTGTTTTAATGTGCATTTCTGATGACATGAGGTGGAGTAACTTTTCAGATGCTTATTTTCTGCCTGTGTATCTTCTTTGGTGAGGTGCCTCTTAAGGTCCTTGGCTCATTTCTTAATCACGTTGTTTTCCTTTCCTTTCCTTTTTCCTTTCCTTTCCTTTCCTTTTTCCTTTCCTTTCCTTTTCCTCTCCTTTCCTCTCCTTTCCTTTTTTATTTTCCCTTTTTTTTTTTTTGAGACAGAGTCTTGCTCTGTCACCCAGGCTGGAGTGCAATGGCACAATCTCGGCCTACTGCAACCTCTGTCTCCTGGGTTCAGGTGATTCTCCTGCCTCAGCCTCCCAAGTAGCTGGCATTGCAGGCACACACCACTATGCCTGGCTAAATTTTTTTATTTTTATTTTTTATTTTTAGTAGAGATGGGGTTTCACCATGTTGGTCAGACTGGTCTTGAACTCCTGGCCTCAGGTGATCCACCCGCCTCAGCCTCCCAAAGTGCTGGGATTACAGGCGTGAGCTACCGTGCCTGGCTTGTTTTCTTTTTCTTTTTTGAGACAGGGTCTCACTGTAGCTACCAGGCTGGTCCTGAACTTCTGGGCTGAAGTGACCCTCTCGCCTCAGCCTCCCAAATAGCTGGAATGACAGGTGCAAGCCACTGTGCCTGACTCTGTTTTCTTACGGTTGCGTTTTAAGAATTCTTTGTATATTTTGGCTAATGATCCTTTATCAGATGTGTCTTTTGGAAATATTTTCTCTCATTCTTTGGCTTGGCTTTTCATTCTCTTGATAGTATTTCACAGAGCAGAAATGTTTAATTTTAATGAAGTCCAACTTACCAATTCTTTCATAGATTGTGTCGTTGGTGTTGTATCTAAAAAGTCCTTGCCAAACCAAGGTCATCTAGATTTTCTCCTACATTATCTTCTAGGAGTTCTACAGTTGTTTTCTGTTTGTTTGTTTTTCTTTGTTTCGCTTAGGTCTATGCTCCATTTTGAGTTAATTTTGTGGAGTGTAAAGTCTGTGTCCAGATTTGTAGTTTTCCACGTGCATGTCCAGTTGTTCCAGCACCATTTCTTGAAAAGACTATTTTTTTTCCTCCATTCTATTGCTTTTGCACCTTTGTCAAAGATCAGTTAACTATTTTATGTGGGTCTATTTCTGGGCTGTCCATTCTGTTCATTGTCTGTTCTTTTGCCAATACCACACTGTCTTACGTAATCTGCTTTTCAACTCATTTACTGAGACCTTAATTTGGGTTATTATGTACTTTTAAAAAAATTTCTACAGTTTCTAATCGGCTCTTTGAAAAATTTCTTTTTTTATGGGTTTCAGATGTGATTTTATGTATTTGGAGCACAGTAAGTATGGCTGTGTGAAGACATGTGTCTGACTGCTCCTGGGCTTGTAGCCTCTCTGCCTGGCTCCTACTCCCTGTGCCTCCATTGCTTCTTTACGTTGCTGCCTTGTGTACCTGGTGACCTCTGATTGTGTGCCAGGAAAGATATATTTGATAAACTGTTGGCAGAAGTATTTTGAAGCATCAGATGAGACCTCTCTGGAGGAAAATAGTATTTGCCACCATCCATTGCCTGGGGGTGCCAGCAGTCTGGCATCCTCATCATCGGATTTCAGGTGTGGGGGGCCTCTGGGCCCCAGGTGAAGTAGGACTGGGCTGCAAGGCCTGGTGCCGCTTTTCTCCACGGTGCAGCCTGTCCCTTCTCCTGCGTCCTCACTCCTCCTGCTGGGGAGTGGGGCCAGAATTGACTCCGTGTCCAGTGTGAGGGACACATGGTCCCAGCGTGAGGGATGGTGGCTTTTCAGGGCATGGTGCTCAATAAAGGAGGTTACTCTGTCCCCTCGCCAATGAGATGACAAATGAGGCACCTGGCATGTCACACCAGGGGCCACTGATGGCATGCCGTCTGCAGTGATCAGCCCTGCCGCCTGACCCCCCATGTGCTTTCAGCTCTGTCTTGTCGGGTGCTAGTGCCAGATTCAGGGCCCTGTCACTCCTGTCTGACCTTGCCCTTGCCCCTTTGGAGGTGGTGTCCACCTGCCATTGGCATTGAGTGTTCAGGATGGACTCGCGTGCCCAGCTCCCTCTACCACCACCTTGGCTGGGACCCCAGCCCCTGGTCCTCCACCCTCCCCAACAGAGTGACAAATTATGTGGGCACAGGTTCCCTTGAGCGCATTTTGAAACACCGAAGCAAACGTCAATCTAGGGAACAGTTGACATGACACTCCTTTATTAAAACCTAGGGACATTGTTATAAAAACTACCGTATATAAAGACAAAAGCAGAGCAACAGCGGTCAGTGAAAAACACATTATTATTGTTACATTCTAGTATTATTATTAGGAATATTATTGGTTTTTGGTTTTCCCAGTTATCAGCTCTCAGAGAGACCCCATGCCTGCTCACATGAAGTCAGTTTACAGGAGAGAAAATATTTCCATCCCCCACCCCTGCCACTGCGTGCCCTTGTCCGGCTGGCCCTGGGGAGGACACATCCACCTTTTGTGGGAGGTTTCCTGCCTTGTTAACGTGACTGAGCCCCTCACCCTTGCAGCCCCCACCTCGTTACTGCACATTGTCCAGACACTGACCACTTGGTTATTTGACTGTGATGTATGTCACTAGCTTTAAAACGAGAAATGGGGAAAAATAGGAAGAAACTGGGTATGAGAAACTGACGTGCAATTCCAAAAAGAGGCTCTCTCGGGCCACCAGCTTGGTTCCAGTTGTGGCCAGGGTGGCCATGTCATCTACAGTTTTTGATCTTGTGCTCAGGGTTGGTGCTGACCGATGTCACATTTTGGAGGCTGCACATTTTGGAGGCTGGTTTAGGGTCATTCAACAGGGTGCCTCATTGTACAAACCCAAGGGTCACCGTTCTCAGTGCAGTCTATATAAACAGCATCCCTGGGAGCCCATTACCATTTATGGGACGGTATCATGAATGGTGCCTCCTGGAGGTGAACTCTGCAGCAGCCCTGGATTTCAGTCTGTCAAGGGCAAATCTGTCAGGGCTTTGACGTGAAGATAGGAGTTTAGGTACAGAGTAACTAATAGTCAAACCTGCTCATTCATCAAGCATCTATCTAGCACCAGCTATTGGCCAGGAGCTTGGACTAGAAACTGGGGTGGTGGGGGCAATGATAACTCCAAGGTCACTTTCATGGGTAGGACAGGTAAGTGTTCTGATTTCATTTTGTGAATCTAGGCATGTCTGTTAGGCACAACTAGTCATTTCACAGGTGGTCCCAGCTATAGCAGGATTGGCTCCCAGATGGGCCCTGGGTCTGGGGCCAGGCAAGCGGCAGGCGCTCGGCAAGTATCTGCTGAATAGGTGAGGGAAACGCGTGTCATCCAATGGGTTTTCTAGGAGGGTCCTGACCTCTTCTAGCTTGCCTGACTGCTCAACTTTAACATTTGAGCTTTGCGGGCCACAACTCCCAAAGTTGTTTGCATGCACTTAAGCACCAGTGTGGGATGTGTTGGTGCTACAGGAACTAGGGCACTGTGCATGGCATCTGGCACATAGAAAGTGCGCAGGCTTATCTTCCGGAAGGCACAGGGCTTGGCCCCAGCCCAGTGATATATTCCTGGACTGCAAAGGGCGGTGATCAGAGTGCCATCCACTCATGGCCTGTCCGACTGTCCTGATGCTATGGGGGCCAGGCAGACACCCTCTGATGCCCACCACGTGAGCAGGATGATTAAGAATCCCTGCAGTTTGCTTCCATGATTCTAACCCTAGATTTTCACAGCAGACAAAAACACCCACGTGGATGTGTCCCTATAGTGATGGGTAGCCCTTCAACATTGATAAGACATGTTCGCAATAACTCCATCCAGGTCTGTTATTCCTTCCTTCCTTCTTACCTACCTAACCTACCTACCTAGACAGTCTCACTCATGCCCAGGCTAGAGTGCACTGGTACGATCTCAACTCACTGCAAGCTCTGCCTCCTGGGTTCATGTTATGTTAATTTCAAACATGGGGGAAATCTGTAAATTCACTTCTGAAGGCTCTTCCTGTTGATGGGGACCAGTTCAGCCAAGTTGAAAAATTAAAATAAGCCAATAAAAAATTTTACAAGTCTGCATCTCCGGGAACCCTGTTTCTTTGAATGGCACAGTCTCTAATAGACATGGTGACTGTGAAGGCAGCCAAGCCATCGGAGGGGCCTGGGTAGGGACAGCGGCTGGAGGGATGTAAAGGGTGTGGCCACACCAGGCTGGAATCCTGACCTGACCTGGACAGTGGCCTGTGGGCGAGTCAGTGCCAGGCTCAACCACACCCACAGCCCTGGTCTGTTTGACATGACCTGAAGAGAGCTTTTGGGTTGACGGTGAACTGGGAACCATCTCCTGGCCAAAGAAGCCTGTTAACCCCCATTCCTGGTCATGTTTTCTCTGACAGTCCCAAGTCCTTCTCTTCAGCTCTGGGCCAAATTTGACTGAATCTTTCTGATGATGAGGGGAGATGCCACCCACCCTGGGAACACTGTCAGCTGCCTACTTGCTGCTTTCTAGAACATTGGAGACAGCAAGAGGGACCAGATCTACCTGTGAAATCACCTGTGTGTGTGCATGTGCACGTGTCCATGCACGTGTGCATGCACAGCTGGTTGTGCGCACATGTATTCATGTGCATGTATGCGTGTGTGCATGTGTGTACTTGTGTGTGTTTTCAATTAAGGCCCGTTGCACATCAGCAATGGTCATGGTCAGGTGCCGGCCTGGCAACTGGAGGGGTCAGGCGAGGCAGGTGAGCAGAGGTGCAGGGCACGTTCAGAGGCTAACGTGAGGGCAGCGAGCCAGCAGGCACTACCAGCTATTGGTTCTGAATAGAGATTCCAAAACACACAACAATCACACCGTACACAGACAAGGGGGAAAGCATAAAACTGCTCATGAATCACACAGTTCCCAGTGGGAAACAGTCCTTACAAACGCGGTAGTTCTGCAAAGCAGCCTCGAATGCAGAGTCCTCTGTGGACATCTTGTCCTTTCTCTCGTGTTTTTCTTTTTGTATTATTACAAATTACATGGTTATGGACAGAAGCTCACAGTAAAAAGTAAAAGTAGGCAGCTTAAAAAATCAGGTTGAGGAGTTGCTACAAAACGATAACTCTAGAAATCTATGCTTGAACTTGTCACTACCCTGCAGCCATCTTGTTCTCAGGGACACTCTACTCATTGAAGGACCTGCCAGCCACAACCACAGCAGGATGGGGAGTGTTTATCACAATGACCTGGGGACCCACGGCGTTTGAGGAGCCCTTGACACCACTGGGGGATTGAATGCCCACACCTGCTTTCTACACCGAGTGTTCATACCCACGTGCACACCATTCTCACCTCCTCCGTGAGACAGCAAGTACCGTGACCCCCTGGCACCCCACCTCACACACTTGACAGGTAAGAAGCAGAGGCTCTGAGAGGCTGACTCGTGGGGGTGACCTGTGGGAAGGAGGGTTCTGTGGCTGTCTGTACCTGCCTTTGCCGCAGGCTATCTATACCAGGTGTGCTGAGTCTTGGTGATCTCTGCTGAGACCTCCTGCTTGCCACAGAATGTTCCAGTCCTCAGCCCAGCTGCCCAAGAGGGACTTGGCAGAGCAGTAGGACCACAAACCCCATGGGTTTCTCAGTTATTCCTGAAAAGACCTTTTTCAGGAGGAATGTCCTCCTAGAAGGTTGTAAATCTCAAGGGATGCTTAGGTGAACCCCAGTTCTAACTGTCTATTTGGCAGTGACCTCTGACCCCAGGTGTCCAGGAGAGGGAGGCAAGGCTACCAGTTCCTTGTTGGCGGAGGAAGCACCTATAGAGCATTATGAGGGTTGCAAACCCCTTAAATACCCATCTGACTCCTTCCTCTTACCAATGGGGAAACTGAGGTAACAGACCTTGTCTGAGGTCACGCTGTTTGTTCTCAGTGGCAGAGCTGATGTCAGAATCTGGGTCTTGGGCCCCCCACCTCAAGGCTTCCTCTGCCTGCCGAGGCACTGCACATGGGACAGGCTGTGCACCCCCTTATGGCAACATGACCCTGGGATGGCTCACATCAGGGGAGAGGAAGCCATGCCTTTCTCCAATGGAGACCCCAAGCAGAGGTTCTCGCACTTTGCCTCTGCCAAGCTGTAGGCCTGGCATACCGCTGCCAGCACTGCCTGGAGGAGACAGGTGAACCCAAAGACTGAAGCCAGGGGCCTGGGTGTTCCACAGCCGACCTGTGTGACCCTGGGCAAGCCACTTGACCCGGCTGAGTCTGTCTTCTCATCCATAAAATGGGGAGAGCCCCTTCTTCATGGGGCTGTTGAGAAGATGGAGAGCCAGGCAGAATGGGGGATGGTTTATGCCCTAGCAAGTTTGTTCTGCTTTTCCAAAGGCAGGGCATTTTTTGCACAGCTTGACTCACAGCAGAGCCCAGAGCTGGGCATGCTCGCCCACCCTCATCTCCTCTGGGTCCCAGCCACCTGGCTTTCTTATGCTTCCTTGAAACCACCAAGACTATGGCTGCTTCAGGGCCTTTGAACTAGCCATTCCTTCTGTCTGAAATGCTCTTTTCCTATCTTCAATGCCCATTACTGGCTCCTGTGTGTCATTCAAATCCGGGCTTCAATCATCTGCTCAAGAAGGCCTTTCCAGACCACCCCAGGTCCACAAGTGTCTCACTCACGTGTCCCTCGAACTGAGTTCCCAGCAGAGCACTCACTGCCCTTGCCACCTTCCTTCTTCACCGTCTTGCCCCAGCTAGAAAGCCAGCACAGTGAGCAGGGACCTGCCTTGTTCACTGTCGTGTCTGGTGAATGGATGGGTGGTCAGTGTGAGAACACTAGGTCTGATGAAATGAAGAAACTGGATCAGAGGACACACACGTTTATTAAGCAGGGCCTCCCGAGCTAAGAGCTGAGGGAGGTCTGGTATCACTAACGCCCATGGAATGTGTGTATCTACACTGGCAGCATGGCCTTTGGAGATGTTTGTGATCATTTAGGTGATGCCATCTCATAGGTGCAGTGGGGCAGGAGTGGAGGTGATTAGCTCTGTGGGTGGATGTTATGGGTGTCTAGGTTTATGTGGAAGTCCCACTTGAAAGTGGATGGATTTCTAGAACACTCCTCTTTGGGTTTCTGTAGCCTCGTTACCCTGTCCAGCAAAGATCCCTGTGTCTGTGTCTCCCACCAGATGGGAGGCTCCCCTGGGGCAGAGATAAGGTCTGACTCATCTTTCATCCCCATCACTGCCCAGCACGGGGCCTGGCACGCAGCAGGTGCCAGAATGTGCCGAGCGGATCAGCACTCCAGGTGGTGATGGCGGAGAACTCAGGGAGATGGTCTGTGGAGGCATCAAGGAGATGCTCCTGGCATTGTGCAGGGTGTGCCCTGGCTGGGGAGCACATCATGTCCAGGGAGTTGGAGCCTGGACTTTGGGTTCCTGCACCCCTGAGATCAAACGAGGGGTTGGTCTCCTCCTGGCCACATGGCCCTGGGCACCCCTTCTCCACTGTGAGCTTTTTCTGCAAGGGGTTAATCATACCTGCCTCCCAGGTGGTGAGAGAGTGCATGAAAACACTCAACTTGGTACCTGACCTGTGGTCAGCCTGAGATGCGTCCCTTAGTATTACTATTGTTACAGGAATGAATTCTGTAAGAACCAACCCTACTGGCATTTTCAAATCCCCAGCGCCCCCCGAGACACAGAGGGGCTGTACCCTGTGCTTTAGCAAGAAGCTTGCGGCCTGGACATTGACACTGATCAGAACCCCCAGCTAGAGGGTGACCCGTGCCCATCAGGGAACTTGAGGGGGAAGCCCCAATAAAAACCAACCAACCAAGCAAACAAAAAGAACACCCCAAATCACACACGCGCACACACGCGCACACCCAATATTCTGACACAAATAGCCCCAAGGGGCCACTATTGGAGGGAGCAGGGGCAAGGGAAGCTTCAGTTTTCAACCACAGGTATAACTCACAGACCTCAATCCTCCTGGCTGGAATCAGCCAGAGTTGCTTTTTCTTGGTCATCCTGAGTCCACAATGAGTCACCTCTCAGAAGCCACCAGCCCAAAATAGGACTATTGCTTGCGGACAGGTGGCTCAGAATCCCTTCCCCGGCACCCCCAGCCCCTACCCCTGAGTTTGCTCCTAATCTTAGAAGTCCACGGAAGAGGGTTTTGGGCACAGGCAGCATTTCTTCCTCTGCCACCGCCACTACCTCGGCTGTCCCTGGCATCTCTGTAGAAGTTGTTCTTCTCGGAGACTGCACTGGGTGCTTCAGATCTCATCTCCCCCATCCTGAGGCACAGCAAAAGGGTTTTCTGGAAGAAATACAAGGAAAAAAAGTATTACATGGTGTCTCCTCCATGGGGACTCACTGGGGACATTTCTCTATGGTCTCAGTGCCAGAAGAAGCCAGGTTTCCTCTAAGGACGTGGGTTTTGTCTTCTGAACATTGTGAACCATGTTCTTCCAGTCTTTAAGACTGGAAGCAAGAAAAAAATATCTGCTATCATTATAGCTCCATATAGTACTAGAGCTCTGGCCCATGCAATAAGACAAGAAAAATAAGCATAGAATAGGACTGGAATAGAAGAACCAAAATTACAGTTAACTGTGGATAACTTCCTAGAAAATGTAACAGAATCAACAGGTTAATTAGTAGAATGGAGAATGCAGACATAGAGGTATAATAGTCAACCTATAAGACATCAAATCAATTTATAAAATGCAACAATGTGTATTGACCTCAGCAATTACTAGGGTAATTATATGTCATGGCTTGGGACAGTCTCAGTTAACACTTGTTCTGACATAATTTTTAATGTTGTTCCCCTTTAACCCTCAAAAGTATTCTGATTTGGATGATAAATTATATGGTCACCCTTGCTATATAACAAACTAAATATTAAACACAGATACAGATTCCATTCATATTGACAAAAACCATTATGTATTTTGGAATGACACTAATATATGACCATGTCATACAAAGCTATAGAGAAGAGACCAAGGTGCTCCTGGAATAGGGAGGAGCCAGGAGACCAATGGAACAAGATCTACAGTGTAGAAACAGGACTGCAGGGCACTTATAGCTTTGATTGGCAGAGTCAAGTTGCAAACCAGACAATGAGGAAAAGAAATGCAAACTCCATCTGTGGCAGGCAGCATGAACCCCACTGCCCTGTGTCTGTTGTAAGACCAATTTCCCAGCCACAAATACTTATTTTTCCAGATTCCCTTGCAAGCAGGGGTGGTCACATGATCCAGTCTGGCCAATGCTGTGTAAGTGGGAGTCTATTGGGAAGGGGACATGAAACCAGGGGAAGATGAACTATCTTGCATGCATGAGAATGAAGGATGCTCACTAACAGGTGGAGTAGAAAGCAGGGAGAAACTTGGTTCTGGTGGCTGCCCTGGACTGCCCCCCCCACACCATTGCAGTTGAATTTCCTTTACTTGCATAAATTACATCTGGTGACAGTTCTTAAGTACGTGGTTTTTGAGCAGAGAAGTCAAGGGAGTGACTCCAACAAAGCCAGGAAAGCCCACTTCCCCAGAGTGAGTGATACACCAAGAGGCAGAACCTACTCTCCACTCTTTACACATCAGTGGGAATGTGTACAGGGGCTAAGGGTGAGAGACTCTGTGGGGTCATCTCCTCTGCTTCACAGAACAAAGCCAGGTACAGTCCATCACCCACTTTGTTTTTCTCCATAGCACACACACCTATCCAACATACCACCTATTGTACTTGAATAGCTTATTGTTTGTCTTCCCCAAATAGAAAGTTAGCTACAAGAGGGTTAAGGTGATTGTGTGTTTTATACATTACTGCATTGCCAGGGTCTAGAACAGTAACTGGCATACAGGAGGGGGCTTAATAAATATTTATCAAATAAATGAATGAATCAAGAATTTAAAGCCCAATGAACCATCTTTCAAGTATAAAGTCAACAGAAAAACATGTTGAATATATTTTGAATTATAGTTCCCATGACCCTTTCTTTAAAAGTTAAGGACACCCTTAGGCAAATCAAGAATGATTCAGAAAGGTTTCATATAAAAGGATGGGCAGATGATTTTTTAAAAATTCTGTGGATGGATGGCGGTGATGGCTGCTGTATTAATCCATTTTCATGCTGCTGATCAAGGACATACCCGAGATTGGGCAATTCACAAAAGAAAGAGGTTTAACTGGATTTACAGTTCCACATGGCTGAGGAGGCCTCACAATCATGGCGAAAGGCAAGGAGGAGCAAGTCACACCTTATGCGGATGGTGGCAGGCAAAGGGAGAGAGAGCGAGCTTGTGCAGGAAAATTCCCATGTGTAAAGCCATCAGATCTCAAGAGATTCATTCACTATCATGAGAACAGCATGGGAAAGACCTGCCCCCATGGTTCAATTACCTCCCACCGGGTTCCTCCCATGACACATGGGAGTTGTGGGATTTACAATTCAAGATGAGATTTGGGTGGGGACACAGCCAAACCATATCAGTTGCCCTACAGTGAGAAGGTACTTAATGCCCCTGAACTGTAGACTTAAAAATGGTTAATGTTATGTGTATCTTACCAGAATTCATAAAAGGGATGAGCAGAAGCATAACAAATGCAAATGAAGAGAAATCAGGGTCAAGGTATAAATGGAGCACTGCCAAGAGGGCCAGCAATGAGCATAGAATTTGTGTAACTGCAGGACTATTGCAGCCAATCTCAAGATCATGACCATCACAGAGAAGAATGAAACACAACAGGGAAATAATAAAAAGTAGGAGGGATGGAGGTAATATAAGTAAACTATGTCATATTCATATATAGTTGGGAGTCTAAAGAATTGCTTAGAAGTTTAAAATTAGAGGCATCGAGGTAAACAGAAAAAATATAATCAACTAAAATAACTTCATGGAAGGGAGACAAGAGGAAGGAAAGAAGAAATCTAATTTAGGGAGAAAATAAATGTCTAGAGAAATAAGAGGATTAAAGATATCATGTCATATTATAATTATGAAGATAACCACGGGATCAGAAACGTAGCTTTCCAAATTATCAGAAGACATACACACAGAAAATAAAGACAACAGAGACCATATGGAGAAAATTGACAACCCCCACAAAACTATAAAAGCAGAAAGCCTATCAAACAATGATGACAGAACTAAGACCAAATGCATCTGCCATATCAGTAAATGTTAATGAGCCATACACACTTGCTAAAAAAAAAAGACTGGATCATAAACAACGGCACTGAAGGTAGAATGATTCAGCAAGGTTTCATCAAAAAGGATGGGCAAGACTGGGCACAGTGGCTTACATCTGTAGTCTCAGTACTTTGGGAGGCCGAGGCAGATAGATCATGAGGTCAGGAGTTCAAGACCAGCCTGGCCAACATGATGAAATCCCGTGTCTACTAAAAATACAAAAAAATTAGCCAGGTGTGGTGGTGGGTGCCTGCAGTCCCAGCTACTCAGGAGGCTGAGGCAGGAGAATTGCTTGAACCCGGGAGGCGGAGATTATGCCATTGTACTCTAGCCTGGGTGACAGATTCAAAAAAAAAAAAAAAAAAAAAAGATGGGCAGATGATTTTTACAAAGGTCTGCAGATGGATGATGGTGATGGTTGTACTACAGTGAGAAGTACTTAATACCCCTGAACTGTATACTTTAAAAAAGTTTAAAATGATAAATGCTACATGCATTTTACCATAATTTTAAAAAAGGATGAGTAGAAGCATAACACACAAATGCAAATGAAAATAAATCAGGGGTCATAATATCAGACAAAGCTGAAGTCAGGGCAAAAAAAATTGAATGAGAAAAAAGAAGGGCACTGTGTGAGGGTGAAGGATGACAGTCATCATGAAGATCTAGTAGTAATGAATGTTCATGTACCAAATAGCATGGCCTCAATATTCACAGAGCAAGACTGGAAATTTAGGGAGAAAAAGCAGAGTATGCTAGCATTAGCACCTTTTTTTTTTTTTTTTTTTTTTGAGACAGTCTCACTCTGTTGCCCAGGCTGGAGTGCAATGGTATGATCTCTGCTCACTACAACCTCCACCTCTTGGGTTCAAGTGATTCTCCTGCCTCAGCCTCCCAAGTAGCTGGGATAACAGGTGCTCACCACTATGCTTTAATTTTTTTTTTTTTTTTTTTTTTTGTATTTTTAGTAGAAATGGGATTTCACCATGTTGGACAGTCTGGTCTCGAACTCCTGACCTTGGGTGATCCACCCACTTCGGCCCCCCAAAGTGCTGGGATTACAGGCATGAGCCACCATGCCTGGCCTAGTGCATTTTAATTCACCTGTCTCAAACCATTCCATATGCAGTTGGCAAAAACAAAAGGAGAGAGGGAGCCAAATAATCTAACAACTGTGTGTGTGTGTGTAAAACACAGTCTACCTTCATTCTATTCAAATGCTCCTGAAAGTGCATACACAAAAAGTGACTATCAGGCTACAAAGAAAGTAAATTCCAAAAAATAGAAGACAACGTTCTCTGATAACAATATACTAGAATTTGAAAATACTAAGAATGAAACCACAGACCAAACCAAACTTTGCCACCAAGAGGTCTATAAACACTTAAAAGTAACCTTGAGTTAAAAGAGCAAAACAAAACTTCAGAATATCTAGACAATAACAAAAAATATATTTATGGACCTGTGGGATGCAGCCAAAGCCAATGTTAAGAGGAACATATATAGCCTTAAAACACTGATCTTATTAATAAATGAGAAAGCATGAATTGCCCAACTCAAAAAGTTAGAAAAGACAAAATAAACCTAAGAAAGATACAATAAATAAATGAAAACAGAAATGGAGTTAACAGCAAAAGAGAGGAACTCATAAATAACTCCATGGTTTTTTTTTTTTTTAATTAAAAAAAAAATTTAGAGACAGGCTCTTGCTCTGTCACCCTAGCTGGAGTGCAATGATGCAATCATAGTTCACTGCAACCTCAAACTCCTGGGCTCAAGCGATCCCCCTGTACCAGCCTCCTGTGTAGCTAAGAGTACAGGTGTGCACCACTACACCCAGCTAATTAAAAAAAAATTTTTTTAGGGATGGCATCTTGCTGTGTTGCCTAGGCTGATCTTCATCTCCTGGCCTCAAGCAATCCTCCTGCCTTGGCCTCCCAAAATGCTGGAATTACAGGCATGAGTGACCATCTCTGGCCCCAACTACTTGTTCTTTGAAAAACAGCAAGACATGTTCACTGCTGGGGAATCTAATGAAGCAGGATATATAATACACAGAAGGTGGAGGTGACTGCTTGGAAGGATTCTCTGCACTTTTGCTCTCCAGCTTCACTTCTCACCATCCCTCAACCCCTCCCAACAGGCTTTTCTTCCAACTTCTCTGCAGAATTTGCCCTTGTCAAGGTCACCAAAGACCTCCATGTTAATAAATCCAGTGGCCAATTATCACTCCCCCTTTCAACTAATCCTCCCAGCAGCACTGACTCAAGTGATTGCTCCACCTGCTTCCAGGACACTACAGTCCCCTTCTCCTGGTCCTCCTCCTCCTCCTCCCACTGCTGGTCCGCCCACATCTTCCCAACCTCCTCCTCTCCACTCATTCTACTCACTCAGGATCTCATCTCCTCTCAAGGATTTAAACACTATATGTGGATGCCTATTTTTCTTTTTTTTTTTTCTGAGACAGAGTCAGAGTCTCACACTATAACCCAGCCTGGAAATATGATGACTTTTGAGCCTCAAACTCTCACCTAAACTCCATTCTGATGGCCAACGTGTCTACTCGATGTCACCAAATGGATATTTAATAGACACCTCAAACTTAATATTTCCCAAACTAAAATCCCAACCTTCCTCCCCCATCCAGCTTTTCCCACAATTTTCCTGACCTCAGGAAATACAACTCCATCCTGCCAGTTGCTCTCATCAGAGGCCTGGAGTATTCTTTGACCCCTCTCTTCCTCTCACACTCCATATCTAACCCAGGAGCAAATCCCATTGGCCGGCCCTTTCACTTCCTGCTGCCTCCACCACTCCTACTGTGGTCCACGCTGGCAGGATTCTTGCAGTGGTCTCTGCGCTGGTCAGCACCTTCCATCTGCTCTCAACACAGCAGCCAGAGGAGCCCTGTGAAAACCTAAGTCCAATTACCCCACCCCTTTCCTCAAAACCCTCAGTGGTTCCCCAGATTCACTCAGAGCAGAAGCTAAAGCCCTTCCCACTCCATCACCTCCCTGTCCTATTCCTCACTCTTTTCCTTTGCATTCTCTCCATTCCAATGGTAATGGTTTGTTTTGTGTCCATTTGGGCCACAGGGTGCCCTGATATTTGGTGAGACATTTTTCTGGTGTCGTGAAGGTGTTTCATGATGAGATGAACGTGTGACCTGGCAGATGAAAGAAAATAGTGTCCTTCTCTGTGCAGGTGGCCTCATTCAACCCACTGGAGGCCTCACAGAACCAACAAGTAAGGGGGAATTCACGCTATCTCTGCCTGCCTTTAAGTGGGGACATCATTCTTCTCTTACCCTTTAGACTCAGGCTGGGACTGGAATTCACACCATTGGCTCTCCTGGGTCTCAGGCCCTCAACTCACACTATCAGCTCTCCTGGGTGGGTCTCAGGCTCTCAACTCACACTGGAACTCACACCATCAGCTCTCCTGGGTCTCAGACCCTCAGCTCACACTGGAACTCACATCATCGGTTCTTCTGGGTCTCCAGCTTGCTAATTGCAGACCTTTGGATTCCTCAACCTGCATAGCTGCAGGAGCCAATTCCCTACAGTGCGTGTCTTCACATGTGTCTATATGTGATTAGTTCTGTTTCTCTGGAGCACACTGACTAATACACCATCTGTTCCAGCATGCTCCTGTCTCTTCTCCCAGATAAACCCAAGGCGGAATCCCTGATCTCCTTTAAGTCACCTTTTTAGTGAGCCCCTTGGCCACCTGTTTAAAGTTATCCTCTATCTCAAACGCATTATCACTGTCTAAAAGTCCATATATTTCACATACACATTTCAAAAATTGTCTGCAGTCTCCATAAAAGCAGGCTTTTTGCTGCTTTTGGCCCATGACTGTATCCCCCAGGCCAATAACGATGCCTGGCACAGGTCGGCACTCAAGATGAACTGAACAAACAGAAGAACAAAGGTGACTGCCTGCTCAACTTGACAGAAATCAGGAAGCCTCCAAGAAATGGATCAATTTCCAAGAAAAGAGAAATTACCCAAAGGATCCGGGAAGGGAGAATCTAAACAGACCAATTGCCAAGAAGAAAGACAGAAACTGTCAAATAGCAAATCCAAAGTCTAAAATAAGAGAAATGCAAATTAAAGCCATAATGAGAGAGGATTTCAGAGTGCAGACAAAAGGGAACATCCACATTCCTTCACTTGCCACCTTGACACAGATCAAAAGTGCTGAGCACCCGGCGTGTGTGCTGGTTTGAGTTTCTGCTTCACTGCTGGTCAGGGGGACGCTGGGGTCATTTCTGTGGAAGGCAATTTGACACATGCCTGTAGTACAGAGGCCCATATCCTCTGAGCCAGTAGTCTCACATAACGATTATCCTACAGACGTGCTCACAAGGGCAACATAGGTACAAGCACATTCATCACAGAAAGGTGGGTCACAGCAGCAGATTAGGACCAGTGAAGTGTCCATCAGCAGGCTGCCAGGTCAAAAACAACAGCTCCCGCACAATGGAGAGCCACGCAGAGACCAGGAAGGCTCGGGCAGCTGTCCTCAGCCACCTCCCATGCTCTGCTCTGCTTCCCTGGGCGTTGGTCATCGAGATTCACGATTTGTGGCATTAATGCCACTTACACGCTGAGCCCTCTGCCCTGAACTTTAGTGTCGAATTCCCACCTTCCTCCCCGGGCAATTTCTGTACTTTCCACTCAATTTTTCCGTAAACCTAAAACTGCTTTAAAAAATATATATTCATTACCTAGATAACAAAATTCATAAGACAGTGAGATGTCACTTTAAATCCACCAAATCAGCCAAACTTAGGAGATCAGATGATTTGAAAGGTAAGTGGACGCCCGCGAAGGGGACTCGCCACCATGCTCTGCAGACGATCCGGCAACCTCTCTCTGCGTGTACTTCCTCAGGAAGCTCTGGAGCTGGTCTTTAGGGGCAACCTGTCACCTTCCTAGGGAACTGCATTAGCATTAGCTGCTTCTTAAAACACGTTTAAGGCCGAGCACGGTGGCTCACACCTGTAATCCCAGCATTTTGGGAGGCCTAGGCGGGCGGATCAACAGGTCAGGAGTTCAAAACCTGACCAACATGGTGAAAACCCATCTCTACCAAAAACAAAAATAAGCCGGGCGTGGTGGCGTGCACCTGTAATCCCAGCTACTCGGGAGGCTGAGGCAGGAGAATTGCTTGAATCCAGGAGGTGGAGGTTGCGGTGAGCTGAGATCATGCCATTGCACTCCAGCCTGGGCAGCAAGAATGAAACTCTGTCTCTAAATAAATAAATACAAAACTTAGCCAGGCATGGTGATGGGCACCTTTGGGAGGCTGAGGCAGGAGAATCATTCGAATCCTGGGGGTAGAGGTTGCAATGAGCTGAGACCGTGCCACTGCACTCCAGTCTGGGTGGCAGAGCGAGACCGTCTCAAAAACATCTTTTAAGTTCAGAGGTATATGTGCAGGACGTGCAGGTTTGTGACACAGCTAAATGTGTGTCATGGGGTTTTGTTGTACAGATTATTTCATCACCCAGACATGAAACCTAATACCCATTAGTTATTTTTCCTGGTCCTCTCCCTCTTCCCACCTTCTGCCCTCCAGTGGGCCCCCGCGTGTGTCATTCCCCTCTATCTGTGTGTTCTCATCATTTAGCTCCCACTTATGAGAGCATATAGTATTGGGTTTTCTGTTCCTGGGTTAGTTTGCTAAGAGTAATGGCTTCCAGCTCCATGCATGTCCCTGCAAAGGACATGATCTTGTTCTTTTTTATGGCTGTGTAGTATCCCATGGTGTCTACACAGTCTTCCATACAGTTCTCAGAAGTGAGGATGCAAGAGCCCCTATGACGGAATGCATAGGTCTTGCACACAAAATGTTGGGTCAAAGGTAAGAAATACTATACATGAAAAGTGAAAACACATGTTCCCAGCATTGTGCCTAATTTGGGCATCACGCTCGATTAAGACAAAAGAGTGGGGTGGATGGAGTAGGCATAGAGGGTGGGGGGACAGGGGGTAGGTACAGTAAGGGGCCCATCACAGCCACTGATGTGGGAGCTAGGTACCAGGAGGTGTGACCAGCTTAACATTCTGGACCCAAGGTTTGGAAACCAGGATGAAGCCTGGCTGACTCCACTATGAGGCTGAAAAGCTGAGCACATCACACAAGGCTCGTGAAAAAGTGAAGTGTGTCCTCACCCGCCCTGCTACGTTCTTAGGTGGAAACTTGCAATAGGGTGGCCACATGGTAGAAACGGCCAGAAGCAGGCCAGCTGCGGTGACTCAGTCACGCCTGTAATCCCAGCACTTTGGGAGGCTGAGGCGGGCGGATCACGAGGTCAAGAGTTCGAGACCAGCTTGAATATGGTGAAACCCCCGTCTCTACTAAAAATACAAAAAATTAGCCGGGTGCAGTGGCACGCACCTATAATCCCAGCTACTCAGGAGGCTGAGGCAGGAGAATCACTTGAAATCGGGAGGAGGAGGTTGCAATGAGCTGAGATTGTGCCACTGCACTCCAGCATGGGCAACAGAGCAAGACTCCGTCTCAGAAAAATAATAAATTAAATAAAAATAAACTTAAAAATTACTTGAAAAGAAAAGAAACAGCCTGGGAAACAGCAGAATAGGGGCCGCTCCCTGGGTAGAGCCCTCGGTTGTACAAAAGAGTTCCAAGAAGCATTTCCTGCCCCTGGGCTAGTGCATGGCATGGCTGTGTGTGGGGACGGGCAGATATTCTCACATGCCAAGGGGAGCTGAGACAGAAAAGGACTTTGGGTTGCATTAACAGAAGTATATGTGCCAAAATAGAGGAGATGACTCAAGGTTCTGCTGATCTTTGTGGTGGCTGGACCACAATGTCAGAATTTCAGCTTAGGGGGGCTTGAAACCTAGTGTCCAATTTTCCTAGAATTTATCTTTTCTTCTGTTTCCCTGTGTGTTCACCTCTTAGCTCTTCAGGAATGCAATTATAACGTTTACCTCTCCTCCACCAGGTGCTCCCTGCACTGCAAGTGTATCTAACTACAGTTCGATTTGCTTAGAAATTCTCAGGACAAAATATTGAACCAAACCAGGCACCCTCTGGGATCCTCCCCCACCAGGAGATTGCCTCAAGATGACGGTCAGTTTATAGCCTAGCTCTGGCCACCATGGCGCCCTCCAGACTACCCGACTGAGAAGACATATAAGCAAGTCAGGTGGACCCTGCACCTCCTCACCCCCCGTCCCCTGCATGCCTTTCACACCAAGTTCCCCTTTAAAGACCCCACTTTCCTCCCCGAAAGCTGAAGCGATTCCCTTAAGTCAGGAGCCTGTACTGTTTCCCCTTAAGCTCTGGAATAAAGTCTCTTTCTACCAGACCCCTCTCTGTTCATTTGGATTCTGCAAGAGGCTGGACATGTGTTTGGTGATGGCCTGACTTGAGAGCCCATCTCCAACCTCCATGCTACACAGAAAGGAAAGAATGTGACATGGACTCATTTTCAGTCCAGGACCTGGTGACAATTCAGTCTCTGGCCTTGGAGACCCTGTCTGCAGGTGCAGACAGTGCCATTAGGCTGGTAAACGTTGGGACAGAGGGAGCCCAGGGACTGAGGGAAGAGGGACAGAAAGTCAGAGGAGGCTTGGAGAGGAGGTCCAGGTGATGGTCGAGGCCTTTGCTTGGTTTCTGCAGGAACAGTAAGCTCACTCCTTTACAGGCCATTCCCTTTTAAGCTGCTCAGTTACCTGGAAAACTTTTACAACGCAGAGCCAAACGCTTGCCTGTGGGCCACAGTCTGGCCTTCCTGGCCCTTCTGGGATAAGAGTGGCAGCAGCCGGGCCCCTCCTCACTCCTTTTTGCTGCTGCAGGCTGACATGGAAAAGAGGTTGTCCATTCTGGGGTGGGGGCAGCGTCACCCTTGACTTTGGCCGAGGCCTCCCGATGGTTACCCCTGCATGGCAGTCTTTGCATTCCCCAGAGTGGTTTCCCTGGAGGGCAAAGTGGCTTCGGTCACTCCCCTGGGACACAGCTCTGTTTAGGGATGACAAGCACAAAACTCAGGCTGGTGGACCCGGGAGGGAAGGGGTGCCACTGGGGCAGGCTGAGGGCTGCTATGGCATTGACGCGGCTCTATTTCTCATACCATTGGTGAGAACGTGGTGTTTGCGTCATTACTTTTTATACCTCATATATATATATATATGAGGTATAAAATATATATATACACACACACATATATATACACACACACACTATATGGATTCTCTTGCAGAAAATGAAGTATTTCAAAATCAATGACTTAAAAAAATTCTACTTATAGTTTCTTAGAGGGTAAAGCTTTGATGCCTTAGCTGGGCCTCAGGGCGTCTTACCAACAGAACTGTTAACAGCTTTCCATTTTTTGGTCTCCACTCCAAAGTACTCTTTCCAGAAAGCCCCAGTGTGCTCTTCACACTACTGGGAACACCCTCCCCTATCTCCACCTCGAAAACTCCTATACATCCTTCAAGACCTCATTCACTGGGCACACCTTCTGTGCAGCTTGTCTGACTCCCGCAGGCCTTTCTAACACCCTGTAGCACACAGTACTGTAGAGTCCCATGGCAGAGATGACCCTGGCCTCAACATCAGATAAGCCTGGGTTCAGGTCCCAGCTCTGCCCCTCACAAGCTGTGTGACCCTGGGCAAGTCATTAACCTCTCTGGGCCTTAGGCACCCACCTAATACTCCTCTAGGCCATCCTCGCTGCCGCCCAGGGGGGCTATCACTCCTGTGGACACAGCCCAGCCCATCAGCCCACAGTAGCTCCAGGAACGCTTCATTGCACAGCCTTCTGGAAGGAATCTTTAGCAAATGTCAACTCTTGTTCTGCTTTCATGGCAAGCACGCCTTGGTCACATGCGGGGCTGTAGCCTGTGAGTGCAGGAAGCTGTTCCTGTGGGGCCACTGACTCCTGCCACGGAGGACTCGCCTGCCCTGATGCGGGGGTTACGTGTCCTCCTAGGCACTCTGCAGGTCGCCGCGCCCCTCATTGCCAGTCCCGTGGACCCCAGGCTCAGGCCCACCAGCGCTCCCCTCACTGTCAACTTGTGGTCCCTCACACTAGGCCTTCCATAAGTCGGGACTGTGGCACCTTTGGCCAGGCCTGGGCTGGGTGCTGGGGGCTCAGAACTGAGTCAGGTGTGGACCCTGCCCTTGACAGCTCCAAGCTGGTGGGGGAGCCACACCAGGACCCCGAAATAAGAGCAGCAGACCCATGCTGTGTCAGGGGCGAGTGTCTGGCCGTCTTGGGGCCCTGGCCAGGGTGGGGATTGGGGGACAAGTTCTTGGGAGCAGCCACAGAGCTGGGCCCTGGACAACAGGGAGGGCACTCCGGGCGGAGGGAACAGCCTCAGCCAAGGCCATCCTAGAGGATCACAAGGAGCATGGCTGTTGCAGCACAAGATGCTTCTGGCAGGGTTGAGTCTGGAGAGGCGGCAGCCACAAGGCCTTCATCTGCCAGGGGAAGGTGTCTGGAGCTGATCCTGAGGCTGTGGGGAGTCGACATGGAAGATCATTCCTAATTCTCATAGCGACAAGATTAGGGCTGCAGGGTACTGTTATCTCTTGTGCGCCAGGCAGTGTGCCAAGCACTTCCCATGCATGTGTAGCCTCAGTTCTCTCAGCAGCCTCAGGGGTGGGGACCACTAGTCCCTGCAACTTGCTGATGAGGAAACTGAGGCTCAGAGAGACAATGTCACTAGGAGAGACAACGTCCCACTAGCCCAGGACTGCATATCTAGCTAGCAGTGGAGCTTTGGCCTTGTGCTGCTGAACCACAGCCGGCCCACCAGCCAGCCCCTCTCGTCCAGGGCAGTGGCCTGGGCAGGCTGGGGAGCAGCAGGCTGCCCTGCTGACCCTAGTAGCCCTGGTGAGAGAGGAGCTGAGCCTGGAACCAGGAGCAGGGCCCACGGGGTGAGAAGGGTCTGCAGCTGGCAGGCGTGGCTGGCGGGCTGGCGCCTGCAACCTAAGCAGGAAGATAATAGAGCACCTGGCAATTTGAATAACAATGAAAGCTTCCAGAATGCGAACGTCTGTGACAATAACCCTTCCTGCCGACAAAAGCAGGAGTCATGAGGCACAACACGCCTCATTGCAGGTGAACTGGAGACAATGTATTCTCCAGCAGCGGCAACAGCTTCTGTTAGTTGGCGCTGACTGTATGCACGTGGGGTGTGGGGCTGGGGGCCTTCACGTATTTTGCTTTTCCTTTTCTTTGAGACAGTCTGTCTTCCAGTCAATGGTGTGATCTCAGCTCACTGCAACCTCTGCCTCCCGAGTTCAAGCAATTCTGCCTCAGCCTCTGGAGTAGTTGGAATTGCAGGTGCCCACCAAGATGCCCGGCTAATTTTTGTATTTTTAGTAGAGATGGGGTTTCACCATGTTGGTCAAGCTAGTCTCAAACTCCTGACCTCAGGTGATCCACCCACCTCGGCCTCCCAAAGTACTGGGATTACAGGCATGAGCCACTGCACCTGGCCGCCTTCACATATTTTTCTAAGGGAGTCTCACAGGGACCTGAAAGGGGAAGATGCTATTAACCCTACTTTGTAAATGTGTCCCTGCAGACAGTAAAGGGACATCGAGGAGCTTATTCGAGGCAAGATGGCCATCCCAAGGAACGCTGCCTCAACATGGAGAAAGAGATTCTGCTGACATGACAGAGTTGAGGGTTTTGGGGGAGGGAGATGAGCCTGGATTAACTGGCTGGGCCTGATGCCATCACAGGGTCCAAAGTGAGGAAGGCAGGAGGCTCAGTCAGCGGAAGGGATGTGGCCACGGGAGCAGAGGTCAGAGGGATGTCCTTGCATCTGGAAGGGGCCACAAGCCGAGGAATGTGGGCACCTCTGGGAACTGGAGCAGGCAAGGAAATGGACCCACCCCTGCAGCCTCCAGCAGGGCCCTGTGCTGCTGATGCCTTGCCATGAGGTGTTCATGAGTCTCCTTTCCAACTGCTGTCCTCCGGATCTGTACAAGACTATATCTGTGTTGTTTTAAGCCACTGCATTTGTGATAGTTTATCACAGCAGCTACGGGACAGTCACACAATACCCAAGAGAGATGTGTGTGACCAGGACACGTGGATGTGAAGGTTCACGCAGCTTTACTGATAACGGCTGGAAGGTGGAGACAACCCAAGTTTCCTGAAAAGGTGATGGAGAAACACAGTGTGGTGCATCCACACAATGCAATGGGCACAGATCCAGGCTGGGGCCAAGATAGGAACCTTCATCTTCTGCTTCCTGGGCAGAGTGCTCTGCCCCAGCACCTGCCTTGTCAACGCCCTGGTGGACCCGTGAGATTGCCCAGTTCTTGCATCTTCACTGAGAGGAAAACAGAGACGATGACTCCATTTTACAGTTGGGTAAAGTGAGACTCAGGGCCATGCTGCCCAGGGAGGAGCTGAAGAGACCTGAGGCCTGCTGGGGACCAGATCTTCTCAATGGTGGTTCCTTTTGGCAGCCTCTCTCCAAGCCCAGTGCAGAGCCTGGCACATGGGAGAGCTTTGTGGGAGTTTGCTGAGTAAATGACAGAGCAGGTGTGGTGTGAGCTCTAGTGGCTGGACACACCTTCCCGTCCCCTGCAGACCTGTCCTCCTGGCTGGGTCCAATGTGCAGGGATTTGGGGCACAGTTGGGGTGTCCTGACGGATGTGGTCAATCTCAGGGGATGTCAGTCCATGGATGCAGATGCAGCAAAGTCCCTGGAGCCCTGCCTGCCTCCCTGCTCACCCTCCGCGCTCTGAGGGATGCTCTCTGCCAGGACGGGGCACCTTGGGCAAGGGATGGGAGGCCTCTAATGTGGCCCAAGATGTTTAACCAGAGTCCTACAGGCCCCAACCTGAACTGGACCCAGAAATTAACAAGCCGTGTGACCTTCGATGAGGTCCCCAACACACACACCAGAGACCTTAACACACACACCAGAGCCCCCAACACATACACCAGAGACCTTAACACACACACACACCAGAGCCCCCAACACACACACCAGAGACCCCAACACACACACCAGACCCCAACACACACACCAGAGACCCCAACACACACACCAGACCCCAACACACACCAGAGACCCCAACACACACACACACCAGAGACCCCAACACACACACACCAGACCCCAACGCACACACCAGAGACCCCAACACACACACACCAGACCCCAACACACACACACACAGACCCCAACACACACACACCAGAGACCCCAACACACACACCAGAGACCCCAACACACACACACACACACACACACACACCAGAGACCTTAACACACAGACACCAGTGTTGACTTTTCCCTTTTGCCCTCAGTCCCATCTGTAAAATGCTGCTGCTCATAGCCCCCTGCTCTGATTCTACATTGAGGCCTGTGCTACGCAGCCCCAAGACGGCCTCCAGCTCCAGCTACTCACACCCTCCTTTGGTACCAAGGGAGACCAAAGGATGGGGACGGAGCCAAGTGGCTTGCTTGTAACAAATGGATAGAAGTGACAGGGATGGGATGTCCCTTCCAAGGTTAGGCTCCAAAAAGACTGTGGGTTCCACCGGGCTCTGCACCTTGAAGTCTCTCTCCCAGAGCCCTCTTTTTGGGCGGTCAACTGTCATCCATGAGCTGCCCTGTGGAGAGGCCCACCTGGTGAGCAACTGACATCCCCAGCCAACACCTGACCCCGCCACCAGCCACCTGAGTGAGCTAGGAGATGTATTCTCTCCAGCAGAGCCTTGAGATGACCACAGTCTCAGCCCATGCTTTGACTGCAGCCTCCTGAGAGACCCCGAGCCAGGAGACCCAGCGAAGCCACACCCTGACTTACACCTTTCTGACTCAAAGAAAGGGTTAAATGCTTGCTGTTTTAAGCCGCTGGCTTGTGGGGTAACTTGTTACACAGCACCAGCTGGCTAATACAAGGCCTCAGGGCAGAGCTAGAGATTCGGGGAGAGGGAGGATCTTGGAGACTGTGCATCTGGACATCCCTCTACTCTATCCTCAGGGAATGAGCCTCTGACCTCTGCTTGCACACCCCAATGACGGGGAGCTCCCTTCTTACCGAGGCCAGCAAATCTGCTGTAGAGCCAGGCTGCCTGGGAAGGTCTTCCTTCTGCCTCCTGCTTCCTCTTCCTACTGGTGCCAGCGTGGCTCTGGGGGTTCCCTGGCACCAGCCCCATCCTTCAGGGATGTGTGGGTTCCCCCAGAGTGAGCTGGTGTCTGGATCAGGCTTCTCTGCATCACAGCTTCATTCCCTTCTCTGTTTCAGGGCAGAGTTATTGGGAGGCAAGTGAGGGCTCAGGCCTGGCCTTGCCATTCAGTGCGCACCTGGCAGAGGACCCCAGGATGCACCAGTCTTCATTCAGCCTTAGCTCAAAGTCACCATCTCCACCTGCCTCAGTTATTCATCTGCTGCATGGAGATTTCTGTGACATGAGATAGTGCATGTAACAAAGCTTGACACACGGAAAGCACTCAAGAAATATATGTTCTGTTGAATCGGGAGAGAACATATTCAAAGTGCGGCTGCGGAGATGCTTGAGGGAATTTTTGTCTTCAGCAAAATATCTTGATGGGCCATCCAGATGGATGGGGATGGGGAGTGGATGAGGCAGTGGGGTGTGTTTGTTGGAGGGCTTGTGTGTGTTGGGGGGCTGTGTGTTGGGGGCTCTGGTGTGTGTGTGTGTGTGTTGGGAGGCCAGGGCACGTTGTAGGTGCTCTGGGAGAGCCTCTCCCTGGCTGTTTGACTTTGGACAGGTGCTATGGCCTCTTTGAGCACGGGTTTCCAGCAAAATGGCAAGAAAAATGCCACTGGCGAGGTGGCAGCACAGGGGAAATGGCTGTCCTCTGCAAACTCCCTCACACCCCAGTCAGCTCCGCGCCCCAGTCTGCTCCCCTGGTCTCCAGGAAAAACCAAAATAAAGATCCTGCTTGAAGACAATGAGAATTATTTTGTGCTTTATAGGGCGCCACATAATCTAAATAATGAAACATGGAAACTTTCTTTCCTTCAGGAAGAAGCTGGCAGGCATCCCAGCTATGTAAAAGGCAGGCGGTAGGGTGGGGATGACAAAGCTATTTGATGCCAGCTATGCCCAGTGGCTCCTGGCAGACAGGACAGTGCCCGGTGTGTTGTTGGAGCCCACGGATTGTACCTGGGATGGGGATGTGGGCATGGCAGGCAGGGGACATCACAGGAGCGACAGGCGGAGGGCAGGGCACGCAGCCCACATCCGAGGCCAGGTCCCACGCCCCTCGCCTGCACTGATCCTCTTGCAGCTTCCAGACCCCATTCGCCCTGGGGTTCCTCCTGCCATGGGTGGGGGCTGCTCCTCCCCAGGCCCATTGCAGTGGTCTCTCGGGGCATCTCAAACTCAAGACACTCCATGCTGCTGAGCCCAAAGCCATGTCTGCCCCAAGGTCCCCATCTTGGCAAATCTCCCAGGCTGCTCAGCCCAGGGTCCCAGACATCTTCCTTGGACCCCCACCTCCTTCTCAGCCCCCCACCCCAGACCCTGGCCAATCCCACGGACTCTACTCCCTGGTGCTGGCCCCTCCCCACCATGACCCTCAGCCAAGCCGCAGACATGGCTACAGCTCGTGGGACAGTGGCAGCCTCTCTGGCGGACTCCCAGCTCCCTTCCCAAAGGCAAATGCATCCTGCCACTCTCCTCGAGGGCACCCCGTCCCTGGACCGAGAAGCCCACACCTCACCATGGCCCTGCACAGTCAGACCTCCTGGCTTCTCCCACCCATCCCCTCCCACATTCTTTCCTCCCCCACACTCGTCCCACCTGACTGCCCTTCTGATGGATGGATGCACGGCTGTCTCTGCCTCAGTGCCTCTGCACATACTATTTCCAGTGCCTGGACTACTCCCCACTTCCTCCCCTAGTCTCTTCCAACTCTGACAGGCTCATTCCTTTCCATCCTACAGATCCCTGCTGCCCAGAGAGACAGGGCCAGGCCATAGAAGGCTGTGGATGCCCAGCTGAGGGACTGTCTTTATCCTGCAGGCCCTCTGGGAGTCTCTGAAGGGCTGGGAGCCTCTGCAGAGACAGGGCCGGAGTCTGCCCTGGCTTTGGGAGTGGGGTCAACAGGCAGCTGTGTCAGTTTTGGGGGCTTCCATTATTCACGCCCCGCTTGTAGCCTTCCTTCCTGTCAGTTTACCCTCCTGACGTTCGGACACTTCTCAGGGAACTTAGGGCCTTTATACATCCCCATGGTAAAGGTTAATTTTTAATGCTGCTTTGGTAAATATTTGATGCCACTGCTTTAATGGGAGGATGCATTAGACATTAAATGCCACAAAGTGCTCTGAGATGCTGTCCTTTTCATTGGCAACCTCTGTCCATAACTCCTCCTGCCTCCCGCGCTATGAAAATAAAGACTCTTTCTTCTTTGCCTCCTGCTATGAATTTTTCAAAGCATTTTTCAAATCCATTCTTGCCCCGATCAGTGCTTCCATTAGCCAGATAGAAGGTCAAAGAGGTTTTAAGCTGAAAGATGGCTTAGAAGCCTCAGTCCCTTCCCTCATCTTACACAAGGGGAAAGTGAGGCCAAGGAGGGACATGGCCTGCCCAAGGCTAAACAGCAAGTCTGTGGGTGAGGAGTGGAACGAGATGCCGGGACTCCCAGCCCAGGGCTCTGCTCTGGCACTGGCACCCCCCAGAAGACTCAGACCAGTCCTGCCCTCACCCAGTCCAGTGGAAACAGGCCGCGGGGCTCTCTGACTGTGTGAAAGTGGGGAGAGTGGTCTTTTAGAGGATGTGAGAGGCCTCGGGAAGGAGCGTGACCTCAGCGAGGTTTTGAGGAATGAGTAGGGGCTTGCCAAGGGGCCGGGGTGGGGAAACCGGTGAGGTGAATGGGTATGGGTAAGCATCTGGGGGCAGGGATGGGGACTGATCCACTCTGTATCCCCAGTCCTGGACTGGGGCCCAAACTTGGCCCATGCTTTTTGATCCTTGTGAAATGAATGTGTCCTTTGCCTCCAGAGCTGTGTGCACTGTGGCCTTGATCATCGGCTCCTGGTCCCACAGGCCCTGGTGCCCTTGCATCTCCGTGCTTCCTTCAGCGCAGGCTCTGACCTGACCAGCTTCCATGCATTCTGCACTCCTGGCCTGTCCCTGGTGCTGGGGCTGCTTCCCTGACGTCCTTTCTACTGCCCAGAACAGTAAACATACCCCAGTCAGCTCCATGCACACCATGCCCACAACCATGGCCACACAGACCCTTCACAAGTATATACACACACACCACGCCACATACCCCACAGATACACATACACCGCATGCCACACACCATGGCCACACAGACCCTCACAATATATACACACACACCACGGCCACATACCCCCAATACACATACAGCCCCATGCCACACACGATGCACAGACCCTCAACAATATATACACACACACCCGCCACACACCCACAATACACAACCCCCATGCCACCACTATGCCACAGACCCTCACAATAGTATACCACACACACAGCCACACCACCCACAATACACCATACACACCCCATGCCACACACGATGGCGCCACATAGACCCTCACAATAGTATACACACACACGCCACACACCCACGAATACACATACAAACCATGCCACACACGCATGCCCAGGGACACCCGAATATAATACACTACACACACCATTGCCCACAACAGACCCTCAACAATACATACACACACCATTGCCACACGAGACCCACACAATATTTACATACACACCATGCCACACAGACCCTCACCATATGATACATACACACTTACACGACACCTACAATACACATACACACACACACCCCATGCCACACACATCACAATATATACATACACACACCATGTCACACAGATGCCAGTGGTACACATAGCACACACACCATGCCACACAGACCCACACTAACTATATACACACCTTCCCACAGAACACCACACACTGTCAGACACACCAATATACACACACTAACCACACACTCACAACACACACACAGCACCCCATGCCACACAGACATCACACAATGCACATACCACACACCATGCCACACAGACTTCTACTCACCTGTGACCTGTCCTAGCCCCTCAGGACCCACCTCTGCCCTCTCCGCCTCTCCCCTGGTGCTGGCGTCCCATGGTGGTAACAATGCACACCCCTGTGCCCAGCCCCGCCCCTCCAGTGCCGTCCTTCCTGGTCAGCAGCAACACCACATGTCTCTTGGATCAGACCCTCGAGCTGTCCTCATCCTTAGTGTGCCCCTCCAACATCCAATTCCTTTGTGGGTCCTGCCTGCACTACGTCCAAAATACTGCCGTGTGTCCCCCCAACCACTGCCTGGGGCACAGTGATGGCCTCCCCCCAGGCCTCCCTGTCTCCATTCCTGCTGGTTGGCTGCTGTCAGCTGGGTGGCAGTGGCCTCTCACCAAAACCCCCACCAGACCAAGTCCCCCCGCTTCACTGGCTCCATGTTTCCCTTAAACAAATGGAACCACTCTCTCCCATCTTAACCACCCTTCAGACTTGAGTCCCAAATCTCCCTCCCTCTTGGATGCCATCAATGGTGAGATGTCCCATGGATTGAATCATGGCTTTGGGAAGGAGGTAAGCGACACTCCAGTAAGTGTACATGTTGATCGGGGGACACATCTGGGCTTGAGGCCCTGCAGGGTGACAAGGACATGTCCCTTAGAAACATAAGTGACAACAGTACCAGTCAGAGTCCAGGCAGGGACACAGCAGCCGTGGCTGTCATGGAATAGGTGACAAGTCCCCCTCTCCCCCAGCACCCTCTGGGGCACCTGAGAAGCTACAGGAAGTCCGAGCTGGAGCGTGCTTAGGAGGAGCAGGGAGCAAGCGTCCTCCAGCCCGTGGGCGAGCATTGGTTTCCATCATTTTGACAGGAGCCAAAATGCCCATGTTGGGAGACATTTGCAGCGCCAACAAGCATCTATCCTTGGAAGGAAATATTTCAGCAGTTAAGACCAGGGTTTTAATAGCAGGGGAAATAAAGTTGAATCCATGGTCCTCCCTGACTGAGGCCAATGGAGATAAATTCCTTCTCCACTCGCCCTGCCCTGCAGCACCTGATCTGGGAGCCAGCCCTATTAAGGGCCCCTGAACTAAATTGCCTTTTTGGGAACATGACTGCCACTGGCCCAACCACACTTCTCTCTGCAGGGTGATCTCGCTCCTTCCATATTACTCTTGCTGCAGCCGGGAGGGTGATTATGTGGAATTCCCGTCAAATCAACATAAAGGAGTATCCTCCGAGCTGGAGGCGTCTTCACGAGCCCCCAGATTTGCCTGGGCCTTTGTGGAAGTGTCTTTTTGTTAATTACTCACGCAAGCTGGCATCTTTGTTTGCACAGTAGTTACTGCGTTAGGGCATTTTAATTAAGCTTCCAAACTAAAGATTCCAAACTGGCTGGCTAGAGCCGTGCGGGTCTCTCCCGGGGCAGGATTATAGGAGTCACCTCCGAGGAGGGGGCTTGTAAGATGCCCGCTGCAGGCAGCACATCCCCAGAAACAGGTGTGCCATGTTGCCAAGCTCCTAATGGGAGCAGTTTCCTTTCTCCTAACAGCTGCACCCTGGGCCCAGAGACACAAAATCTCCATCTGAACTCCAAATAGCTGTGTTAGGTCTAGTGCATTCTAGAAGTGCGTCTTCAAAACGACTTTTCCAAAAACCTTCCCTAAGGAATCTTCACCCTTTGGCTGAAGACATTGATTTTTCCAAGCAAAGCCAGGGCAGGGTCAGAATGGATTTTCCACACATCACCGGACAGAGTTCCTTAAGGGCAGAGGCCCGGCCTTTTCTTGTCTTTCTGTTCCCAGCACTTAACACGGGGCATGGCCTGCGGCCAGCCCTCAATAAATGCTTGCCGAATACATGAGTAAATTAATCTCGTCTGGGCTGTATCCATACAACGAACACGGATTGCTCCAGAGAAAGAGGAGGACAGGGTTGGAGGCTTTGCAAAGAGGATGCCCAAGACGTTTCCTTGGTGGCACTAAAGACCCAGATGTGTGGCACAGAGGTCAGACCAGTCTTTCTGCCTCCTCATCTGCCCTGCTTCCTTTGCCTGGGAAAGGGCCAGGAGCTGCAAAGGGACGATGAATTGGCCTCCCGGGACCAGCTTGCCTCTTGCCCTGGCTATCATTGCCCTGGGTGCCTGTCTGTGGGTGTCCCTGGAAACACTAGGTCACTGTTTTCATGTGCACTTAAGAAACACATTGGCTGTAATCCCAGAACTTTGGGAGGCCGAGGCAGGCGGATTGTCTGGGCTTAGGAGTTCAAGACCAGCCTGAATAATGTGGCAAAACTATCTCTACTAAAAATACAGAAAGTTAGCTGGGCGTGGTGGCACATGCCTGTAGTCCCAGCTACTCAGGAGGCTAATTCAGGAGAATTGCTTGAACCCTGGAGGCGGAGGTTGCAGTGAGCTGAGATAGCACCACTGCACTACAGCCTGGGCAACAGAGCAAGACTTTGTCTCCAAAAAAAAAAAAAAAAAAGACATTGGCTTCCCACAGCAATGTTCACAGACCACTGGAGCAAGCGAGATTATGTGAGGAGGTAAATATACTAGCATTTGAACCGTTATGCGCAGGGGCAAGCTGGTAAACATTTAACAACCTATTCTCCAGGCAGAGAAAAACCCTGATTTGTAACACGTGCTGCCAATTTCCCGAGTGTAAATACTGGTGCTGTCACTGAATCAAAGACAGAAAGAGATACAAGTAGCCACCACTTGATAGATTTCCACCATGCAGACACAACAGATGCAAATGACCTCACCAGCACAGATGACTGTAAATGTAGCAAAAGAACTAGGAAGTGATACATTTTGAGTATGTATCACCTGTGTGTTTAACACAATGTATTTAATTGCATGTTTATATAATTTGCAATAGTGGCTGTGTTTAACAACAGGCTACCATAATTCCTACAACTTGAACTCTCTTGAGCCAGTGTGATGTAGCCCCATCTCATACTGGATAATGTTTACTTGCTTGTTTTAATGCGAATTAGGAAAAATACAACTCTTAAACCAGCGATGGTATTGCTTAGAGCAAATCTGAGTTTTCTACAAATACGACTTGATTTCAAGTCAATTAAAAATGTATTAAGTAAACAGAATGAGGGATGTACCCAGACCAAGAACACCAAGGAACTGAAACGTGGGGGATAAATGTTGCTTTATGAAAATGGTTTCAAACCTCAACTGTCTTGGGGGTGCAGTAAAATAAATGAGCAACTCACAAGAGAGGAAATACAATTAATTAACAAATGAAATGAAAGGTGTTTTATCTCAAAAACCACCAAAGAAATGCAAACAGGCTGGGTGCGGTGGCTTAGGCCTGTAGTTCTAGCACTTCGGGAGGCTGAGGCAGATGGATCGCTTGAGGTCAGGAGTTCGAGACCAGCCTGGCTGACACAGTGAACCTCCCCCCGCCCGCCGCCACCCATCCTGTCTCCACTAAAAATACAACAATTAGCCGGGCGTGGTGGTGGGTGTCTGTAATCCCAGCTACTCGGGAAGCCAAGGCAGGAGAATCACTTGAACCTGGGAGGCGGAGGGAGGCTGCAGTGAGCCAAGATCGCACCACTGCACTCCAGCCTGGGTGATAGAATGAGACTCCATCTCAAAAAATGCAAACTGTATAGAAATGGAGGCACCCCATGCTGGAGAGGGAGCCCCAAATCCAGTAACCTCAAAAGCTGCCTCGCCGCACCAGCCCTTTGGGAATGAGGCTGGCGCTGGAATCGAGACCCATAAAACTGTCACCCCCCTGGACTCAGGAATCTCCCTGCCTGGCATCTATCCGGAGGAAATCATTCCAGAAAGGGAAAGGCCACAAACTCACAAAGGTGTCTGCTGTTTTCTGGAGTATGTCTCCTCCTCCTGCCCCCAGGAGAGCTGGGATTGGTGTTATTTGTCATCATATTAATAAAAACATTACATGCTGTATAAACGCCCCATGGTAGAGAAATGACTGCATGAATCCCACACGTGGAATCTGAACAACTGTGTGGCTGCTGAAATGGTATTTAGAAAGGTCAGGTAAAATCACAGGGTCATTGCTGATTCAACAGAAGAATAAAATCAGAAGGCACACCATTATTAGAGACGCGCAAAAGCAGGTGTGCATTAGAAGGGAGGAAAATGCAAAGCAGTTATAGCTGTGAGTGAGCGGGAACCCGAGCGGCTTTTTTCCTATTTTTTTACTCTTCAAATACTAGTCGCAACATTAATCACAGTTAGCATTTCCTGAGGCACATGCCACAGACCAGGCTCTGTTCCAGTCCTAACAATCATCTCACAACCTAAGGCCACTTGTGTCCATTGTACTGATGGGAACACTGAGGCTCAGGGGAGCTAGTGGCTTACCTGCAGTTGCCCACTGGCCCGTAGACAGGATCTGAACTCAGCTCTGATTCGAAGCTACGCAGTTCACCCCTCTGCGGGTTTGCTAGAGTACAGCTAGAAGGTTTCGAAGTAAACTTGTATTAGAACTAAGCGTGGGTGTTGCGTTTTTACCTTCTGTTCCGCCAGGCCCTCCTCTGGTGGGGAGTGGTTTGCAGAGGAGGGTGGGGAGCTGCCAGGTGGAAAAGATGAGTACACCTGCCGCCCCCGGAAAGATTCCCAGGGCTGGGAAAGACCTTCACAAATGGTGCAGGGGAAAAGACGAACCCCGAAAGCAAACAGAACCAACCACGCACCCCAACCGAGCACACACCAAGCTGGCACCATCGCCTCGTTTAAAGCCCTGCCTGGCAGCCCGCAAAGGGGCCGATTGCGGATCAGAAGCCAGGCTGAGTTTCGGGAGGCTCCTGGGCCCACATCAGACAGGATTTGTTTCACTGACACCTGCAGGCCAGATCTCAGGTGCTTTGGGGGATCCCTGAGGTCCTGCCCCGGGGATGGGTGAGACCTGCCTTGCACAGAGAACCCACAACCACAGGGCAGCTATGCAGCCAGTATGGGGTGGCATCATCTCAGTGTTAGCTCTCACAGGGAGTGAAGTAAAGGCAGAGACGTTGCTCTTCCCAGTACAAGGATGTGGGCTTTGGAGTCCACCAGACCTGGGTTCCAATTCTGGCTCAGCTGCCGTGCAGTTCCCAGGAATCTCTCTCCGAGCCTTGGTGTCTCCTTCATAAAATGAGGCTCGGGATGGCCAAGCTGCAGTGCAGCTGGGGAGGCTAAATGGCACAATTGGTTGCAGCTGCTTAGCTCAGTAAGTCCTCAATACATGGGAGCTATGGTTACTAACAGTAATAAAGCAGTTCACTGATTTGACAGTGTCTAGGTGCCTTCTGTGCACAAGGCATGGGGCAGGAAGATTCATTCATGCAACATGGATGTATTGAGCACCTACTATGTGCCAGGTCCTGTTCTATGTGTTGGGGTCACAGCTGAGCACAAGAAACACCAATCCCAACTCTCCTGGGTTTTCCATCCAGCGGAGGAGACAGGCACAAAGCCACAAAGCCAACGTGATGTCAGGCGGCAATGCACACGATGAGACAGTAAAGGAGGACAAAGGGACAGAGTGATTGGCGGAGGTGGCTGCTTCTATTTTGTAAACCTTGACCAGGGAAGGCCCCTCTGATCGGGTGACTCTGAGCAGGGGCTGTGGAAGGGAGGAGTGAGCCCTGCTGGTGTCTGGGAGGGGAGAGGTCTGGGTGGAGGGAACAGCAGGTATGGCTACAGCAAGTGCTAGTGTGGGGAGATGAGGACAGAGGGACAGCGGGGTGGGGTGGGGTCAGATCACGTTGTTGGCCAAGGAAAGCATTTTGATTCCTAAGTGTGAAGGAGGCCATTGGTGGGTCTTGACTTAATGTTTTTAAAAGATCACCCTGCTGCTGTCGGGGACAAAGGCTGGTATCAGGGAGACATGCGGAGGCGGCTGCCTCCCTCCTGGCCAGAGAAGACAGACAAGGAGGGCTGATCTCAGTAGAGGGGTGGGTGTGGGGCGGATTCTGGCTTCATTTTCAAGGTATTGCTGATGGAACACGTGAAGCGGGAAAGAAAGGGAGGAGCCAAGGAGATGCTGGGAGGCAGCGGGGACATGGATGTGCTGGTCCCCCACATCTATGGGACATCCAAGAGCTGCCCTTAAGGACACAGGCTTTGCTATGACAGCAGATCTGGATTCAGGGGAGAGAGACCAGGGAGAAAGATGGGAAGGTGGACAGGATTGGAGCTGTGGGTCCAGGTGGGGTCCCCAGGGGATGGGTGGAGACGAGAGAGAAGTTAAAGGGAGAAGCCCTTGTATCTAAGATCGGGGAGATAAGGTTGGAGCTGCAAAGAGGAGCAAGAAGGGCAGCCATGAGGGGCCAGGATCCAGGACCCTGCGGTGCAGAGGACCTGGGGCTCCCCGGTTCCCCTCAGTCTCTCCCTCCTCCGAGGCTATGCCTATGCTGCTCTCTCTGCTGGGATCCCCTTTCCCCACTTTGGCAAACTCCTATTCATCCACTGAAACCCTTTCTTTGTGTTAGCTGCTCCTCCCCCTGGCTGACCAGTGCTTAGTCTGGTGGACTGTGAACCCTGGGACATCTGAGCACTGTCTTGGACACAGCCGTGAACAGTGGGGAAGGCTCCTGGGAGAGGATCCGAGCATTTGCAGAGCAGCTGCTCCATGCCAGGGCCTTTCCGTATTTCCTCTCATTTAAGCAGACAAAACCTGAGAGGCCAGTTCTGTCACCCACTGTCCTGGTAAGGAGGGGTAAGCTACCTGCTGGAGGCCCTCCAGGTACCTCAAAACAGGGGAGCTGGGATTTGAATCCAGTTCTGTTTGCCTCCAAGAGCCTTTGCTCCTAACTCAACTACTCTGCCTGCAAACAAATCAAAAAAGCTTCATGGCAGGTGGGGCTATTCAAACAGAGGCCAGCTTCCTGGAGGGTGAGTGCTGGATCATTGGGCCACACCTCCTAGGCGGGCATGTGGAGGGAAACCCTGTGGAGGTTCCAGGGAGTGCCGGAGAGCTGGAAACCCTCTCTTCCTGGAGGCTGAAGGACCCTGGGCATGAGACAGAAGCGTGCTCACAGAGGCTAAAAGAGAACCATTTCAGGGTAGAAAATTAGAAATCCCCATGGCCTAAGGCAGAAGTGGGTCACTGAATTATGGGCCATTGTCTCCTTGGACAGTTAGCACAGCCATTGCAGTGGTGGTTATGAACACTTTTCCATCACACGGGAGGCTTGATGGGACATAATGTTGAATTAAAAACCCAAGACACACCATTTTATGTGCAGGATGACAACACTGCTCTGACGACCGGCCAGGCTGGAGGACGCGGAGCCCCGCGGATGCTGGTGAGGTCACTTGGTTACCACACTGGCAGTGTCCTTGCGATGGTTAATACTGAGTGTCAACTTGATTGGATTGAAGGCTGCAAAGTATTGATCCTGGGTGTGTCTGTGAGGTGTTGCCAAAGGGGGTTTACATCTGAATCAGTGGGCTGGGGAAGGCAGACCCACCCTTCATCTGGGTGGACACCATCTAATCAGCTGCCAGCGTGGCCTGAATATAAAGCAGGCAGAAAAATGTGAAAAGGTGAGACTGGCCTAGCCTCCCAGCCTCCATCCTTCTCCTGTGCTGGATGCTTCCTGCCCTTGAACATCAGACTCCAACCAAGTTCTTCAGCTTTAGGACTCAGACTGGCTTCCTTGCGGCTCAGCCCGCAGACAGCCTACTGTGGGACTTTGTGATCGTGTGAATTACTACTACTTAATAAACTCCCCTTTACATAGCTCCTATTAGTTTGGTGCCTCTAGAGAACCCTGACTAATACAGTCCTCCAGCAAGCAGGGGCACCTTTATGGTGGAAAATGAAGCAGAAAAACAGAGGAAACTGTGACTATCCCTTGGGGGAGTGCTGAGTAGGAGGAGGTGGGAAATAAAGAAAGCAACAGGACCGCAGCCCCCAGGGACAGCCTGTGCACTGGCTCAGGGCGGTCGGCCTCTCCATGGATTTTAATGCCCCCCCCTGAACTTTTGGGGGTGCAGAAAGGGGTCAAGGAGTTGTGTTCCCCAGGAGAAGAGGTGAGGAGAAACTCTGCAGCTGCCACAGGGGTCCTGGTGCACCTCAGGGGCCTCCATGGGTCGTGGTGATGTGGATCCTAGCTGGGCCACAGTCAGCCATGTCTAGGACACAGCGGGCGGAGCAGCATAGGCCTTGGCTTAAGGAGGGTTCCTAGAGTCTGGGACTGTAGCCTGCACTCCGGCGAGTCTGCAGAGTTGGGCACCAGGGCGTGAGCAGGAGGAGGAGATTCCCTGCAGTCCCCCTGTGTACCCTCAGGACCTCTCATCACCATCACCATCCAGGGCAGGCACTGAGACTCAGGGAGGGCCGGCAACTTGTCCGAGGACACACAGCAGGTGGAGTCACTGGTTCTGAGCCTTTCTGTCACCCCCCACCTGCCGCCCATGGTACCCACCACCGTGGAGTGACACTGATGAATGGACATCCTCCAGGGTTTCTGCCAAGCTGTCCAAACAAATGGAAAGCAGCCTAGAGAGCCAGTAAAGGAGGGAACATGCGCCCTCTCAGGCCCCAGTTGGGAAAAGACAGGAACTGGAGGGAACAGCCCAGTTTCCTGGTCCAGCTGGAACCCCCAAGGAGCTGCAACTCCGTCCCCACTCAGGACACCAACTGTCTTCTGAATTCCAATCACAGAAGCCTCCTTGGTATTTGACGTTACACCAAGGAAAGAAGATATTTGGTCATCTCCCTTTTCAGTCTCCTCATTTTCTGGAATTTCTTGCTGTTGGCTGGCACCCTCCCTGCAGAAACCACACACCAAGGACTCTGGCTGCAGAGCTGGGAAGAACACGATGCTTGAGTTTCAGCAGGAGAAGGTTCTGGGGTTGGGTGAACTCTAGGACCTCACAGGAGAGGATGAATGAGTTTTGCAAAGAGCTTGAGGGGTTCTAGGTGCAGGGAGAGTGAGGTGAGAAAAGGTGGTACTGGGGCTTTGCTGATAGGCAGAGGCCAATGGATGGAGAGGAACCCTGGACATCTCCCCACCCCTGCTGGGCTCCCTTCTCTCCAGGTGGCCTGAGGTCCCCAGGGCCCAGGGTGATGGAGCCAATGCTGTAGAGGCACTCAGGCTCTAATGACCACTCTGCCCTGTCCCTGCATGCCCCACAGGCAGCATCAGCATCTCCCAGGAACTTGCTATAAATACAGAATCCCAGGCCTACCCCATCATTAGGCATCAGATTTTGCAAACCCAACAAGACCTAGGGGATTTGGATGCCCCTTAAGATCTGAGATGCACACATGATCCCCTTAAGCCAAGTTGGGAATTTTTCCCTGAACTCTGACAGCCTGGAAGGGCTTCGGGGCTGGGAGAGCTGGAGCTGGGCAGCCTCCTCTCCTCAGGTCACTCCCCATCCCCCATCTCCACCCAAGCCCCTAGACCTCAGGGTGGGTTTTGAAGGATGAATAGAAGTTCCCCAGGGAGGTGTGGGACAGAGCACACTGTGAAGAGAATTGAGTCAAAAGCAAGGAGGTATGAATCAGCGAGGGATGTGAGGGGTCAAGGCTGGGGTGGAAGGCATGGGCAGTGAGGTGGGGGCAGGCTCTGAGATAGGCAGGGGCCAGGTGGCAGTCGGCTCAGGATTTGACATGGGCTGGGGAAACCCTGGCTGAAACCCATGGATCTACTGTGTGGCCTTGGGCAAGTCACTGACCCTCCCTGGGCTCAAGTTCACTCATCCATACAAGGTGATGATGCGACCTGCTGAGCCCAATCCTCAGGGTGGGAGTTACAAGAGTCCATGGAAATACCAAGGGGGGCAGTGTCTAAAGTCAAGCACTAAGCATGGTTCCCAGCACTCTCTGCTGGGCCCTGCAGGTCTTACAGGGTGGTGAACAGTAGCCTGAGGCTTCAGGAGGGGGCCGCTCAGGTCGGGAGGCAGGGTCAGGCCACCAAGGGCTGGGGAGCAGGCTCGGAGGCAGCCGAGGCCCTCTCTCAGAAATGGGAATGTGGATGGATGGGGGAGGGAGGGAGGTGAGGACAATGGGGAGTGGAGCTGGGGGTCCCAGGAGGGTGTCGGCCCCTCATCAGGTCCTCACAACTACACTGTGAGGCCAGGCTTGCCCAATTTACAGATGGGGAATTGAGGCTCCGGCTGAGGAGGCTTGGGGCAGGCAGGTTGTGTGGTGCTGGTGGGGCCAGGTGGGTGTGTCTGACTGGGAGCTGCTGCCTGTGCCCTGGATTTGAGACAGCAACAATAACGACCATCACGACAATGATAGTGGTACCTCCCAGGACCCCGGCCACAGCCGCAGTGATGAAGACAGCACAGCATGTGGCAGGAACGTGGCAACGTTCTTGGCCCCAGCTTAATCCCAGGGGCATAGCAGCTCCTCTCGTTGGCCCCTCCACTGCTTGCTCCTTTTGCAGAAGTGAGACCTGGGCTGTCAGTGTGAGGGGACCAGCGCCCACCACCTGAGGAGAGAGAGGGCTCAGCCAAGACCGTGTCCTGGACCCCCAGTGCTGATGCTCCTGTTGCATCCCTTGCACGGCATTTGCTGAGCAGCTAATATGTGTTGGGGCCCTGAGTCGGGCTGCAGTTCTGGCTGTGGGAGCTGCACACCATTGCACAACTGACAAGGGCGGAGAGTCTGGCAGGTGGACGAAAGTCCAGAGAGTGAGGTCAGGTCAGGGATTGGTGGGAGGGCCCGGTCGGGCTGAATACAGGTGGGAGTGTGTGAGCATGTGTGAGTGTGTGTGTGTGTGTGTGTGTGTGTGTGTGTGTAGGGGGTAGTGCTGCCTCCTGCCGCACTGTGAACTGAGTGTGCTTAGAGAGGCTCTTTGCGCCTGGGAGGAAAACCCAGGACCCCCGCCGTGCGAGGGAGACACTGTTAGATGAAGAAGGCACCTTGTCGCAGGTGCTGTGTCCCTGGGGTGCCTGCTGGGTCATACTGGGCTCCGGGCCCTCAGCGGTTGTCCTGACTACTTTCAGGAGGAAATGACGGGCAGAGTCTTGGGGTCGCCGGAGAAGACAGTCCAGAGAATCTGAGCAAGAAACTTCACAGTCTGAGTTCATTATCTACTAAGTGGAGGGAAAGCCCCGCTTCCCCGTGAAATTAAACGAAGGCGGCTGAGCTTTGTGACCATTGCACCCCTCTCGACGCCCCTGCTGGCTCCTAACTCAGTTATAAATCCCACAGGCAAGGAAGGGGACAACGCCCCACCTGCCTGGCCATGTGATTCGGCAGCACCTGGCGTTTGCCGGGCCAGCTGGCAGGAAAAGCACATTTCTAGCGATTGATGGAGTGCGTGTCTGTGGGGACTGAGATGCGGGGACTGCGTGGGGCCGAGCCACTGCCGCCAGGCCCTTCAATACGGCTGTGCGGTGGCCTGGGGGCTGCCTCAGGCCCCTCACCCACCAAACCCAAGGGGTTTTTGAGAGGGGAGGCTGCGCTGGCCTCATCTGGGGAGCCGAGGGCCTTTAGGCTGGACCCAGCAGTCGCCCAGCTTACTCCTCTGCCCCAGCTCTGGGATCTGCTCCCCGCCCACCACGGGCCCTCCCGCTGCAGAGCACCCATCAGAACCGCTGCGGCAATCAGGGTGGGAGCCAGGGGCAGGGAACTCCTGGGCACTGAGGCAGTCCTGGCTTCCAGCACAGCTGCCCCTTGCCTCCACCTCCCCTGGCATCGCCTGCCTGCCCTGTCCTGGTATTGCCTTGGCCTCCTGCCTCTGTCCCCCCCAAGGTGGTCCTTGACCCACTGCTTGGGTCCCACTAAGCCTCCCCAGAAGTGGCTGAGCCTCATTAGGAGACTCCAGGAGCTCAGGGGATGAGGGTGTGTCTGCAGCTGTCTTCCTCCTGCCGCCCCTGCACGGGGGACCCCGAGGAGCTGGAGAAGCTGGAGTCATTCGCAGGAGAAAGAGCTGGGGTAGGCAGGGGAGAAAGAGAGAGAAGCCACAGAGGCTGGGCTCACAGGAGACTTCTGGAGGTGAAGAGAGATTTTGGGGAGCAGCGGCACTCAGCAGGAGGCTCCTGAGAGGGCTGTGAGGGGAAGAGAAGCCTTTCCAGGGGCTGATGAGCATTCAAGAGCCTCCCTGGCCCACACTCCTTGCCTGGACATTCTCCAGTGTGACTGAGAAGAGCTGCAGAGAGAGCTTGTAATGCCTGTTTGGGCGCCCAGCAGTGTTCCATTGACTGGGACACCACATGGAGGCTGGGCCGTCTGGGGCCAGGGACCTCGTCCGGTTACAGTCAGAGCTACAATGCTGGAGACGTCCTGGGTCAGCCGGAAGGACCCTGGAGTGGCAGAAAAGGAGGCTCCTCCCTGATTTCCAGATCAAACCCCCTCTCACTTTGGTTCCTCAACTGGTAAAACTGAAGCCCAAAAAGCAAGCTCCTCACGCAGAGTCATGCTGCATGTCAAAGAGCACAGCACGAGTGGGACGGTGCCCGTGAATCCAGCCAGGGACTGGTTATTCCCTTATCCTGCACCACACCCTTGTGGGTTCTGACAACCCCTTTTCACACTCACATGGTGATGGGAACACCTTCCTGAGCTTGCACTCAGGACAGTCAGGAAAGACGAGGAGCCTCTGAGCTCCAAAAGGAAATGTGTCCCACCTGGACTTGGAGCTCAGCCGCCCACTCAGGCTCCGTGCAATCCCTGCAGGCTTGGCAAGCTCTCTGCATCCTGATGGCACAGCACAGTGCCTGGCACACAGCAGGTGCACAGTGTGTGCTTGTTGATGACAAGCAACATGGAACGGGGTAGGGTGGGAATGGCTGCTGAGACAGGCAAAAGTGTTCTGGGCAGTATGAGATGGGGGAGCTGTTAGCAGCAAGCACAGTGAGACAGGAAATGGAGGACCTTGAGGCCGAGGCAGGAAAACAGCTGAGTGCAGGGCGCTCACGACATCCACCATCAAGTGTTCAGGGAGGTGTGAGCTATTTATTCCAAATGCACGTGCACGCAAAAGGTGTGGGAGTGGGGGAGGACCACCGTTTTAAACAGAAGATTCTCAGATATCAAAAAGCTTGGCTCTTATAGACATTTTCCAGTGCCTCCCGAGCTGTGGTGTCTACAAGCATCACCCTCAGAGATGCCTGGTCAGTAGGCTCTGGATCTTCAGTTTGGCAAACCCTTGAGATGTGTCTGTTGCAAGGGGTTCACATTTCAGAACACCCCACTATTGGGTCCTGCCAACAGATATTTTATTGTCTGTAGCTCTCTGGAGTCCCCACTGCTCAATGGTGGAGGCTGGCTTCTTCTCTACCCATCACCTCCACATTCCTCAGAGCCTGGCACAGACCCCTGCCCCAGGACTCAGCCAGCATTTGTCAAACGGAGTCACACAGGGCTGTGTCTTTGTCTCCTGTGTGATTGATGGCATCATTATTCGATCGATAAGCACAAGCTGATTTATGCATATCTTATTAATTATTTAAGGCACACTCATTATTGAAAAGGTCACTACCTGCTAGCTATGTGAACGATCACTAACTTGCTTGGTTGCTGCCTCCAAAGAGGAGGCAGCAAGGGTTAACTGAGGACCTACTATGTGCCAGGTAAGGGCACAGTTAACCCTTGGGAGGGGGCAGTCTTACCCACTCCTCCTTCACAAGGATTGGAAGGTTAAGAGGGTGAAATCTCGTGCCTGAAATCAAGGAGCAGGTAAATGGCAGAGCCAGGACTCAGACCCAGGTCAGACTGCCTTCAGAGCTCCTGGATGTGAACCCAGGGGTCACTGTGTGGCAAACTCCTGCACCCCTCCAGCAGGGGGATTCTGGGATGGATCTTGCAACTCGGGTTTGGTATCATGATGTCCCTGGATGATGTGCCCTGAGCCCTGTGTGCCCATGGCTGCAGCTCAGCCCTCACAGAGCGTCTGAACCTCTCACTCTACCCCTGGACCTGGGAATCGACCCTCAGTCTGGCTCCTGTCCTTGGTGCTAGCCAGCCTCCCAGGGAGTTCCTGCTCCAAACGCATAGACCCTGCCTCTCCCCTTCCAACTCTAGATGCTGCACTACCCAGGGCCGCCTGGGGTTAGGTCAGGCCCATTCCCACCATACCGGAACTGGGCGGAAATGGGAATTGCTGTAGACAAGCTCAGATCTGAACATAACCCTTGAGCAGCCACCCCACAAGACCAACCCTGGAGATGCCACCTCCCTGGCTGGCTTCCTTCCTTCCTTCCTTCCTGAACAGCCTGCCTGAGTCAGCGCTAGTACCCCTCATGCCACACAAGGCATGTACGTATAAGGAACCAAGTAACATCTGTATTTTCTAACCTCATGCTGAAAAATCTGCCTGGACAGACTGATTTGCATCCTTTGGCCAGATTTACAACTCAGAAAGCCATCCGGTTTTCCCCTTTGCCTTGACAACTAGGAAACGCAAAACTCCACTCAATGTTTAGTGTTTCCAGCTCTCACACTGGGCTCTAAGCACAACGCGCTTGCAAGCTTTGCTTCTAAGCTCTGTTTCCACCTCTCATTTTGACTTTCCTGTCCAGGTATGTGTTGTAGGCTACCCATGACAGTTTGAAACTTTTCTTGGCAAACAGCAAGCTAAGCAAACAATTGGGTACCTAATGAGCCAAACACTATGGCGAGAATGATGGCGTATTCTCCAAGCTCTCCAAAGACAATCACCCACATCAGTCTGGGTCTCTATTGCAGCCACTCACCAGGCAGACGAACTCTGGAAGGTCATCAGTGGTGGGCTGTGAGCATCTCCCCGCAGCGTGTGCACGGCCTGGGGGGCTTGCGGCAGTGGGCCTGGGGGAGGCTGCGGCTGTGGGGCCCGCTGCCCTGGCCGAGGGGCCCGAGCAGGGTTCCCCCACCGCTGGGGGTCCTGTTTCATCCATCGTCCCTGGATGCCCCACCGTGCCAGGTAGACCTTGCAGATGTCGTAGTTCATTGCCGAGTAATACAAAAGGTCCAGAACCAGCAGCATCAACACGAAAAAGCCATAGATCCACACTCCCAACAAGGCGGTGTAATTGCTGTGAACAAACAGAGAGGGAGTAAGTGAGGAGAGGGGAGCAGCCCAGCTCGGGCCAGCTTCATCAGTGGGACTGATTAGATAATGTGGCCTGGGGGCTATGTTGTGGTCCCAGGGAGGAGGGTACTGAGCCCCTCTGGAGGGCAAGGCCTTGGCTCCCTCTCCTCTGCCTGCCCTGTTCGCCTCTTTCCCTGGAATCCACTGCCTGGTCCCCACCTGAGCATCCTCCAGGACCCCTAGCCCTTGGGCTGGGATCCCTGTGAGTCCCACAGAATCAGGTACTTTGTGGGGAATTCTGAGCTGGCATCTGGGGCTCCCAGGACATGATAGCCTCTTCCTTTACCTGGTGCTGTTTTGGCCTGCCCTCTCCCTCCTTCCTGCAGGTGCCCCTGCTCACCACCCCCCGCCCCACCTTTGTCTACGTTGTTCCTGACACCCAGGATGCTCTCACTGCCTCACCCCTGCTGTGAGGATGGAGGTCCTCCCCATCCTGCTGGACCAAGGGCAGAGGCATCAGGTTCTGCCCTCCAGACCCCCTTCCAGCCTCCCCCAGGGGTCCCCTTCACTCCACACGACCAGGCTGGGGGTGTCCGGGCCCCATGACCTCACTTCTCTTACTCATTTGCCCAACATTTCCCTACCAAGGGCTGCTCTGCCTTCCTCAGGCAGAGGCGGCCAATGTTACTGTTGGGTTTGGAAGCCTGCTGTGAAGCCTGGCTCTCCCAGCATCCACCGACTCCACTGCAGAGAGGGTCTGCACTCCCAGCAACCGACCTTGGTACAGGCTGTGCCTTCTTTCCCTGCCCCCTTCCTCCCCTGCCTACCTCCCACCGGCCCTTTGTCGAAGATCACTTCCTCCAGGAAGCCTTCCGGACACCCTGACCCTCCTACATGGCTGGGTCAAGCCTGTCTTCTGGTCCATAGCCCTGAGTTCCCCTCAAACCCAACTCCTGTCACCTAGAGCCACATCTGTCTTCCACACCCTTCCCCAGGGCCAGGGTCCGAGTCTCCCTCACTGTGTGCCCAGGGTGGATGGTGTCCTGGGCTTGCTGCTACAGCTGGGGCTGCTGAGCCCTAACAGTGTGTGCCGGGGCTGTGACGGCCTGAAGTCACCGATCCATTCATCACTCCGGTGCCACCTCCGTCTGCTCCCTGCTGCAGGCATGTGTTTGGGTGGGTGTGCGCTTCTGGTGTCGAGAGGTATGAACGGAGCCAGTGTCCGGCCTGCACACGCCGCCGCTGCACATCCCCAGGGAGAGACTCACCCGGCTCCTGCCCAGATGGGGGTCTTGGGGGCAGCAGATCCTTTAAGATCCTGTTTGAGGCTGGGGGAATGGACCAACCCGGAGCCTGGAGGCCTGGTTCTAATTCTTCTTCTGCCTGGTTTGCTGTGTGGCCTGGGAAAACCCTTGCCTGTCTCTGGGCCTGGAGGAGATGAGTATTAGGCCTCTCTCAGTCTCGACTTCCAGGCTCCAGATCTTCCCAGGCTTAGGTCAGTCCCGGGTGCCAGCAGCGGCCTCTGTAGGAAGATGGGGGCTGCTTCCCTTGGACTCCTGTGGCTCCGACCAGGGCTGAGTCCAGGGCTGGGGAACTCACTCTCACTCTCTGCCTGGAATGCTTCCCTCCCCTCACTTGGCCAAGCTCTTGGCCTGAAGATGCTGCTCGGGTGCCTGGGAGCCTCTGGATGGAAGGCCTCTGTATGTCCTGAGCACTTCCCATGAGCAACCGCAGGCTGGTACTTGGGCTTTGTCGCTGTAATCCCACAGCTCCCGGTCGCTGGGGGTCCTTGCTGCCTCCCTGCCCCCACCTCCCAGTCTCCACCACCATGAAGCCTGCATCAGACTGAGGGGCTCAGTCATGCTAAGGTGTAAATGACTGACAGCCAGGCCCCAGCAGCCTTATGTTAAAGAGAGTCTGTTAAAGAGAGTCTAGCTTTTCCTGGAGGCATCTGGATATGGAATTACTTCCAGGAATTCCAGGAAAAAGAGGCCTGCGGCCCCATCCAGCATGCTGGGGCAGGCATCCCCGGGGTAGATGTCCCTGCAGACCACAGTCTGAGGAGGCAGGCCTGGTTCCAGTCCCCAGGCCCTCCTGCTTTCCCCAGCACCCTCCCTCCTGCAGCCCCCACAGAATTGCTCTAAGTGCCAGGTTTTTCTTCAGTGGTTCCCATGGCAGCAGCCACGGGGGCTGAGGGAGGAGACGGGGAAAGGGGAGGCAGGGCAGCTGTGTGCAGATGCTGTCCACAGAAGGGTCCAGGATGCCAGCTGGGGGTGTGGCTGGGCCACAGGCTGGGCCTCGAACCACCAGGCCAAGAAATCATAGTACCAGAAGCAGCAGTGGACACTTGTTCCCCCACCTGCTTCCCACGTTAGCCCTTTTAATGCTCATGCAACCACGGGAGGAAAGAGTTTTTTTCATCGTTGTCATCCCTGCTTTACAGATGGAAAACTGAGGCTCGGTGGAATTAAGAGACTTGCCTAACAGCTCACAGCCATTAAGGGGCAGAACCAGAATTTGAACTCAGCAGCTGAGCTCTAGAGTTGCGCTCCTAACCACTACAACGCACTGCCTTGACTGCAGCCAACCACATTCTCAGATACAAAAGGTGCTCCAGGGGTCGGGCACAGTGGCTCACACCTGTAATCCCAGCACTTTGGGATTTGGTGATGGGAACACCTTCCTGAGCTTACACTCTGGACGGCTTGTACTCAGCCAGCCTCCACCCTTGAGCAGTGGGGACTCCAGAGAGCTACAGACAATAAAGTGTCTGTTGGCAGGACCCAGTAGTGGGGTGTTCTGAAATGTGGACCCCTTGCAACAGACACATCTCGAGGGTTTGCCAAACTGAAGACCCAGAGCCTACTGACCAGGCATCTCTGAGGGTGATGCTTATAGACACCATAGCTCGGGAGGCACTGGAAAATGTCTTTAAGAGCCAAGCTTTTTGATAGTTGAGAATCTTCCATTTAAAACGGTGGTCCTCCCCCACCGCCGAGGTGGGCGGATCACAAGGTCAGGCGATCGAGACCATCCTGGCTAATGTGGTGAAACCCCATCTCTACTAAAAATACCAAAAAAAAGTAGCCAGGCATGGTGGCGGGCACCTGTAATCCCAACTACTTGGGAGGCTGAGGCAGGAGAATGTCATGAATCCCAGAGGCAGAGCCTGCAGTGAGCTGAGAGTGCGCCACTGCACCCCAGCCTGGGTGACAGAGCGAGACTCCATCTCAAAAAAAAAAAAAAAGAAAGAAAGAAAAGCTGTTCCAGCCCAACAGCACTCCTGCCTGGAGGCCTTTGTCCATGCTGCACCTCTGTCCAGAACCCCTGCCTACTTCCTGCACACCCAGCTGGCCCTGGCATGTGTCTTAGCCCAGATATCACCTCCTCCAGGAAGCCTTCCTTGATGCCCTGTGTCAGTCCAACCCCTACCCTGCATTCTCAAAGCCCCTGGATTTCCCAGAGCACACTGTTGTCTTTGTTGTTTTGTAGGACTGTCTGCCCCTGGAGATTGGGAGGGCCCTGAGGGCGGGGTTGGGGTTCAAATCATCTTTATGAGCCCAGCACTCAGCCTTAGGTTGTGAATACTGACACCAACACGTATTGAGAGCTGAGGATGGGCTGGGGACAGTGGCTGCTTTGATACTAACTTCCCTGGAGTTTATAGGCTGCATGTCTGTGCGCCAGCAGCTAATAGAAACCCCAGCCATTGTTATGTGCCAGTGCCCTTTGCTTCTGAATCCATGCAATGGTGCCATGAGGGAGGAGCTAGTATCCCCATGTCACACATGAGTAAATGAGACCCAGAGAGGCAAAGTCACTTGCCAAAGGCCATACAGCTGGTGCGTGGCAGCGCTGGGAGCTGGACCCAGGATCCTCTGACTTCAAGTAAGCTGATCTTGGGGGAATTCCATGGTCGAATCTAGGACAGATGTCCAGAGAGGGGTCCCCTGCACCTGTATGGTGTGCCCGCTTGTCCTGGGCATCCTGCAGATCAGTGTGTCATTGTCATCGTGTGTGTGTGTGTGTGTGTGTGTGTGTGTGTGTACTGCCAGGCTCCTGGACTCTGCAGCCAGCTTGCTGGAATTGACACATGACATGACCTCCAGCCCTCCCAGCTCATCCTCGCTGTCAGGGAAGGGAGGGGACTGCCCGCAGGAGGTGGCAGGCGGGGACACCCGGGCCATGGGCACCATGCTGAAACCACTCCCCTGGCCTGCCACGGCTGGCCCTCCCCATGGTCAGCCAGATGGGAAGATTCAGGTCTTTACAAAACTTTCATAAATGTAATGAAAAATATGTGACCTGGAAATTAATTCCATCCAGATGCAGGGGTCTTTGTTATGTGGGTGTGTGTTTTGTAAATGGCAGAAGATAAAAAACCAAAGGCTGTTTTATGGAGCAAGATGTGAAGGCAGCCAAAGCCGCAGATCGCAATTTTTTCAGTGTATTTTGGGATATTTACTGATTCAAATTCTTTCGGTGTTTCCCAAGCAGTAAACAAAACCTTCTCTGATGGAGGAATCTCACTGAACGTCTTCCCGGGGCACAGGAGCAGATCCGTCAGCAGGAAGAGCAGCTGCAGCCAGCGTGGGGATGGAAGTTCCCGTCACCACCCCACCAGGCAGTCACATTTGAGGGCGGAGGAGGAGAGTTCCTGAGGCCAGCAGGCCAGAACGAGACATCGGCACAGCTGGAAGATGGCCGATGGCCCCTCTGCCAACCTCATCTAAAAAATGGGAGTGTGGCCTGCTGGGTGCAGTGGCTCACGCCTGTAATCCCAGCACTTTGGGAGGCCGAGGCGAGTGGATCACCTGAGGTCAGGAGTTCGACACCAGCCTGACTAATATGGAGAAACCCTGTCTCTACTAAAAACACAAAATTAGCCAGGCGTGGTGGCGCATGCCTGTAATCCCAGCTACTTGGGAGGCTGAGGCAGGGCACTCGCTTGAACCCGGGAGGTGGAGGTTGCAGTGAGCCGAGATGGTGCCATTGCACTCCAGCCTGGGGAACAAGAGGGAAACTCCATCTCAAAAAAAAAAAAAAAAAAAAGGGTATATGGAGCCCAATGGCAGGAGTGGCCTCGGGTCCATGAGACAAGGTGGATGGCTCTGGTGACCAAGGTGTGGGCGCAAGAAGTCAGGGCTGTGTGAATTCACATCCCAGCTTGGCAAAATTCTGTCTGTGTTATTTTGGGAAACTGAAGCTCAGTTTGAAATGTCTGTGAAATGGGGATACCTAGACCCCCTACTTCATGATGTAACTGTGAGGTTCTGAGATAACATGAGGGCCTGGAGAGAGACAGACCCCAGGAATGCTGGCTCGTGTGATTAAGGCACAGAGAGAGTGCTTAATAGGTCTAGATCTAGACAGGCAAAGTGCCTTGCCCAAGGTCACATAGCAGGATCGAGGTTGTCTAGTGCAGTGGCGGTGTGTGGGCTTTGGGCCTGGATATACCTGGTGAAGCAGAGTCTGTTACTATCAAAATACCACTGCACCTGGCTGAGGGTGTTCCCAATAGGGTCAATCCCTCTGTCTCTCCTCACCCCACTGGTAACAGGCTTGGACAAGTGACGTGCTTTGGCCAATGAAACATGAGCAAAAATGCTATGGCTACTTCTGAACAGAAGCTTAGAGACACGACGTGTGTGGCTTCACCACTGCCTTCTCCCTCTACGGCAGGGCCATCCTGCCCGGGACGGGGGCTGCTTCTCTGGCCTTGTCACAGAATGCTTTACCCATAGAACCACAAGAGCCCAAGAAGGATCCAGAGTATGAGCCAAAAGGAAGCCTTTGCTTCTCAAGCTCCCGGGGCCTTTGAGGGTGCTCCTCCCCTCGGCGTGACTAAGCCCGGGATGACCGATACGGCGGACTCAAACCCTGCTGTGTCCCCTGTGTGCTGTGTGGCTGCAGGCAGAGCTTCACCCTCTCTGAGCCTCAGCCCTAGTGAACGGGGCTAATGGAAGGTCCTTCATAGATAACAGATGGAGGGTGTCAGCGTGAGTCAGGCCTCTTGTGTTGGAGGAAGTCCTCATAAGTGTTCATTCACTTCCTTCCCCTGGGGAAGGGCAAAGCTTTGGGGGTCAGAAGTTTCACACTTGGACAAGGGAGGGACAACCGTCCATGCCTGCACAGGCTGAGGCCTTTGGGTGCACTGTTCTGTCTTCCTAGAGTCCCTCCCCATCTCCCACCCGCTGTGGCCCATCTGCCTGGTAAAGGAACGCCCATGCATTGTGGAAGATGCCACTCCCAGCCACCTCCTCCCAAGAGACTTTCCCTGTCCCCAGAGAGAACTGACCACATCCCCTGCACACCCTGGCCCACCATGACCCCCACACAGAGGCTTCCACAGATTGTTCAGGGACCTGGGCCTGAGTCGCCATTGCTGGTGTCTGGCGGTGCCCTGGCATGGGAAGGAGTGCAGTACACTTCTCATCACGTCAGAGCCTCTGCCCCACCCCTCTCTCTGCAGTCTCTCTATGGCCCATGTGGCTGGAAGTGGGCATCTCGCCATGGTGGTGGGCTTGGCGAAGCTGCTTCCTCTCGCTCTGCCTTCCTGCCAGGCAGCCAGAACCAAAACAAACCATTCTGTTCCTCCAGAAAAATACAAATAAATAAGTCATCAGAAGCGCTCTCCTTTTCCCTGTCACCAGCCCCGCCTTCTGGCTGATTCGCCAGCAGGGAGGGCTGTGGAGGGGCGGGGTGGGGGAGGAGGGGCGAGAAGGGAGGACCAGGAGCTCCTGCATCTGCACAAAACCCCTTCCGGGAGTCACACTGGCCTGGTCCATCTAGACGGGCTGCTGGGGAGTGCTAATCTGTCTAGGATACTGGAACATACAGCCTCTTAGCTGGGATCTGGTGCAGTCCCCAGTGACACACAAATCCTGGCCTTCTAGAAGCACCAAGGGGTGGCAGAACCAGGGCTCCAGAGCCCCTCAGATCTTGACACCAGTTGTTATCACCCGTGTGGTCTGGGACAGGTGACTTCCCCAGCCTGGGCCCCAGCCTCTTCTTCCTCCCTTGGTGAGGATTAATGGGCACCATACGTGTCTTGCCTAGAGGAGCCTGTGATATCGTGTGGCCAGGGCCCCAAAGCACAGGACAGGCACAGAGGTGGACTCTACCTGGGTCCCCTTGCACACACAGGCCCTCTCCTATCCATTCAATGACTCGGGACTTCAGCCCTGCATCCTGCTCCCCAACGCTCATCCTCAAGTCATCCTCTGCCACCAGTCCAGCCCCACCTGGATACCAGGCCCTACTTCAGCTCCATGGGCTTGGGTCCTCTCCCCACAGTTCTTGAAACTGGGCAGCTGGGAAGAGGCTTCCATGGCCCACCCGAGTTCTTGATCTCCCCTCAGTGGGGTCGAGGTCTGGCCTAGGCCACCCTCAAGGGTCCTGCCCCTGCAGACACCCTAGGTCCTCTGGGGCCTTATCTCACACACGGTCCATGCAGCACAAAGCCAGATAAAACCCTCCGGGGACCCTTGACGACCTCAGAAGAAAATCTATCTACTGTACCCCCTAGGCTAGACAGGACCCTCTGCCCTCACTAGCTGTTTCTCCCCTGGCTCCCTTTGCTCTTCCACTGGGCTACAGAGAATTCTGCCCAAAAGTGCTCTTTCCTCCAGGCTGTGGGGCTCCCACCTTCTTAAACACTGTCAGATCTCAAGAATCAAGTACCACGCCTCCCTCTGCAGGAACATCTATGACAGGAGAGGCCTGGGGGAGGAGCAGGAGCTGCGTCCTCCTCTGTGTGGGCTCCATACTCACAGCTATGGAGAGGGCAGGTGACGAGAAGATCGCTGGAGAATGACAAGGGCTGGGATCTCCCCAGGACAGCAGCTTAACTGGCGATGATTCTGTGCCCCCACATTTGGCACTATCAGGAGTCATTGCCGGTTATCACTGGGGTGGTGGGGAGGAGGTACACCGGGTCAGTGGAGGCCATTGGGATGCTACTAAACATCCCACAATGAACAGAGTGGGCCACCCATGGAGGATGACCTGGCCCCAAATGCCAGTGGTGCTGGGGTGGGATCCCTGCTCAGGTGGTCTCTCCTCAGTAGGATCTGCCTCTGTTGGTAGAAGCTCCAGAATGACTAAAGTGATTCCAGACCATCTGGGTTGGCTGCTGGCTCCACCATTAACCACTGCCTTCATCAGGCAAGTGACTCAACTGCTCTGTGCCTCCCCTTCCTGATCTGTAAAATGGGCTGAGGATGGGCTGCCAGGTAGCTGCAGTGGCATGAGGTTGCACGCAGAGACTCAGCTATATTATGTGCTCCATAAACACTTTCTAGGGCTAAAGATTAAAAACGTAAGTTAAAATTCTGATCCTCAATACTCCCATTCTCCCCAGGGGAAGGCCTTTATTCTGCAGCCCAACTCTTCGTCAGCAGCCGCCAGGACCCCCTGCACTGCTGGAGTGGAGTGTTCCGTGTGAAATCCTGTGCAAATATGCAGATTATAGAAACTTGTGGGCTTCAAAATGAGGATCCCAGACACCAGTCACCAGACCTTGGAGAAGTCTGGATGTTTTGCCAAGCCCTGTCTGGTGTTCAGCCAGAACTTGCAGCACGACAGGGTCCTCACCCCAGTCCTGGCACTACCCTCCTCTCTCAGGGAATCCGTTCCTTGTCTTATACAAGGCTCGGGTCAAATCCCAGACCTGATTCCAGCCCTGATATGATGGACAGGGCTTGCTGAGTGACTTCACACACAGAATTATTCTAAGGGCTGAGCAGATGGCGAGAGATTCAGGGGAAGCACCCGTGCGTTTGAGGAAGGAAAAGGCTGGGGAGCTGGCCTAGGTGGGAGGTGGGGAGATTTGGAACAGGCGGCTTCCCCCTGAGTGAATGCAGCATGGTGGCAAAGTCCTTCAGCCCCAACATCAGACAGAGATCGAGGCTCACACTCGCAACCCACCCCCTCCCTTCAACAAACGCCCCTTTCAAAAAGATTTTTCCTTATCATGAAAAAAGACATCTGCCCCCAAACTCAGCCTCATGCTTATTGGGAAAATAATTTGAAGCACCACACTAAAATCAGAGAAAGGTAAGAAGCCTGACAATTGTAAAGACTGTTTTAGAGGCACTAGTCAACACAATTGGACAAGAAAAAGAAGGTAGGGTGGTAAAATTATCATTGTTTACAAGTGGAATAATTGGAAACCTAAGAGAATCAACTGAAAAAAAATAAGAAATTTCCGTAAGGTGGCGGAATGCAAAATTCCTATCTCAAAATCATTGCTTTTATCAAAATTCATATCTCAAAATCATTGCTTTTAACAATACTCAGAGGATATACTGGAAGGAAAGACCCAATAGCAACATAAAAAGAAATAACTCAAAATAAATGCAAAATATTTGTCTAATACCTATATGAAGAAAACTCTAAAATGCTATGAAAGAAAATTTGAACAAATGGAAAGACATTTGTATGGAAATGTTCAACATCATAAAAAGTCAATCCTTGGATTAACCTATGAATTCAATACAATCTCAGTAAAAAATACTAACTGGATTTTTTTGGCGGGGAGGTAAGGTTACTACACAGCTGATTCTAAAGTTTGTATGACAGAAGTTCCAGAAGAACCCACTAAGACATTAAAATATATTAAAAGTCACAGTGGTTAACACAGTGAGGTACTAGTGTATAACCACAACAACAGAAGCCCAGTGCATATCACACTCTACCTCAATACTCAAATTTAGTATATTAAGGTATTTAGTAAGTTTGCATTTCATATCGGGGGAAAAGAGATGGCCAATTTAATAAATGGTGTTGGAATAACCAGTTACCCATTTTGAAAAAAGAGTAATAAAGTTTAATTTCTACTTTAAAACTTTCATCAGAGTAAATTCCAGATAGTTCAACTACTTAAAGACAAAATATTAAAATGTAAAATAATTAGGAGAAAACATGGTGGTATTTTTAATGACCTCAGAGCAGGAAAAGTCTTTCTTAGCATGAGGCAAAAGCCAGAAGCCATAAAAGAAAAAAAAAATGATAAAATGTGATTACATAACAAAAATTAAGCATGAGGAAAAGCATTATAAAGTCAAAGTCACACTGAAGAAACATTTGTAGGGAAACATTCAACAAAGAGAAGATGGGAAGATGTTTGCAACTCATATTTCTTTCATATGTGAAAAGCACCCATAAATAAGAAAAAGACCAAAATTCAATAGAAAATGACAAAAGACATAAACGGCTAGCTCACAGTAAGAGAAATACAAATGCCTCTCAGGCATGTGAAAAGATGGCCAGCTTCACTCAAAATAGAGAAATGCACGCTGTTTTGAAACTCCATGACTCTACTTAGCATGTTCTCATTACTTTTCTACCAGCAAACTCTCTCTTTCTCCACTCCTGTGCTCCCCTCAATCAGGCCCCTGATCCAAACATATTTTAATCACCTTAAGGAAAAGAACTGCTTGGGATTAATCTCTGGGTCAATGGTGTCAATCAGTATTTGTTAAATTAATGAAAAATGAAGGAAGGAACCCAGTGGATTACAGGCCCAGGCACCTTCTACACCTGAAAGCTTTCCACATCCTTAACCTCACTTAGCTTATGTGGTAACCCTGCAAAGTGAGTGTTCTGTGTCCCTTCTTCCTTCCCTCCCTCCTTCCCTCCCTCTTTCTTTTCTTTTCTTTTTCTTGTCACCCAGGCTGGAGTACAATGGCGCCATCTCTGCTCACTGCAACCTCCGCCTCCTGGATTCAAGAGATTCTCCTGCCTCAGCCCCCTGAGTGGCTGGGATTGCAGGCACATGCTACCACACCCAGCTAATTTTGTATTTTAGTAGAGATGGGGTTTCACCATGTTGGCCAGGCTGGTCTCGAACTCCTGACCTCAGGTGATCCACCCACCTCATTCTCCCAAAGTGCTGGGATTATAGGTATGAGCCACTGCGCCCAGCCTCTGTGTCCATTTCTCAGATCAGAAGGCTGAAGCTTAGAAGGCACAATGGGCCAAAAGCCCTGGTCATCCAAAGACTCTCCCAGACTCCTTCCAGGCTCACCCAACCTTATAGTGGTTACCCAACCGCCTCCCCAGGGGACAGGATTTTGGGAGGCAGGTTGCCTTGCCTGGGGCCTGAGGCAGTGGGGTTGCACCCCCAGTGTGGTACTCACTTGTGCATGTAACCCTCGGAGCTGGCCGTGAGGTTTGCCTGCATCACCGCCTGGAACTCCGTCTCGTTGCAGCAGTATTTGAAGACCGTGTTGTTATGGTGACAACAGAGGATGAAGGTCTTGTTGTCCGAGAGCCGGGGGCAGTGGAAGCCGAAGTGGTAGCGGCCTTTGTGGTCTGTGTATGGTTCACAGACCCGGAAATGTGCAGACAAGACTGGAAGACAGAGTCACCAGGCTCAGAGGGGTCCCTTGCCAGTCCATGGATGCCAAGAGGTAGGGGAACTGGCTGGCCTCTTCTCGGGTCCTGCTTGCTTCTTCCCTTCCCTGGACGCCTTTGTGGTCCACTGTGAACCTCACCTATGGATCCCCATTACCCCCAGCCTCCCAGCCCTGGTTACACTCTCTGTGTCACCCAGACTGGGGGGGTCCTGGAAGGCAGGGCTGGCTCTCCTGCCTTGGTGAACATGCTTGACATGCAGCAGCCACTCAACTAGAAAATCAGCCTTGACTGAGCACCTACTGTGTGCTTCACAGACCCATCTCATTTAACTCACACAGCCAAGCCAGTTTGAGATCCCACTTTACAGATGGAGAAACTGAGGCTCAGAGACCCAAGGTGACTTGCCCGAGCTGAAAAGTGTTGGAGGGGCAGGAATGGAACTCAGGCCTGGATTCAAAGTCTGGGGCCCTCTCCAGTCTTGTATCGCTAGCTCTTTGTTCCCAGGTGGGCCATAGTGGACCTGTTGCTAAGCCCAGGCTGGCCCGGGTGGTGGCTGGTATAGGTGCAAGGACCACTTGGGTACCTCTTGTGTCAAAAACAGCAGGCCCTCTGTTCCTTAGTTTCTACTAAACTAGTACCCTAGGTCCCAAGGTCCCCAAGGGCCTGCCTCAGTCACCCCCACCTCATGGTGGTAGCTTCACCCTGGCCTGGAACCCTCCCACCCCTCTGCTCGGGGCGAAGGCCCCTATTCAGCCACCAATGCTACTGCAAACCCAGGATGGTATTTACGAGTCTTGCCGATGGTGATAAACAGGATTGAAAGTCTGAACAAATATAACAATGGAAAAAACCTAGAGCCCACTGTCTCAGGCTTAATTAGTATCTTCATAAAAGAGATCGTTGTATCTAATTTGTATCACTGAAAAGGGGCTTTGCTGACTGAATACATTCCTTCAACCACAAAGGCAGCGGTTTTGCAGGAGCTCCTCCAGCTCATTGAAAGCTCTGTGTCTGCTGAGAGGTTATTAGACTGCAGCCCACACAGCTCCCCGCCTGCCCACCCCGGGCTGCCGCAGGGGAGTCCCAGCTGGGCTGGGCTGGGCTGGCAGGTGGGCAGGCGGCCTTCATGCACCGGGGTGCTGAGGCTGCCTGGGGGTGGGGGGCATGACATTCCACACCCCTTCCCCCAAAGACAGCACCCTCCTCTGTGGAGATGGGCAAGACCAATGTGAGAGAAAGGTCTCAGCTTTTTTGGAGCCAGGGGAGCTCTCCAGGCCCCCTTCTCATCCTCAACCTTAAGAAAGAACAAGACCCCCTCTGGCGATGTGGAGGTTATTAAGGGAGCCCCAGCTAGACAATTGTCTCACTCATCTCATTTATTCCCGTTGTACAGGGGAGAAAACCGTGCCTCAGAGCAGCAGTTCCCAAAGTGTGGCCCCTGATTGGCCTCGAAGGCATCCCTGGAGGGATTGTCAGAAATGCAGATTCTCAGGCCACTGGGCTTCTGCATCAGCAGCTCTGGGGTAGGCCCCACCATCTGTCCCGGCAAGCCCTCCAGGGGATGCTGATGGGCTTGGGTTTGGGACCCACTGGCCTAGAAGCAACGGGCAGAGGCAGCTGGCCAGTTCCGGCCACTGTCTGGGTCACTGCCCAGGTCAGTGAGGAGCCCCTGCTCACGCTCAGTGTGTGGGCGGCTGGGGAGGGACCAGAACACTTATGCTGCTGGTCAGAAAGTCCAGCTTGGGTGGGACCAGCCCATGAGGTGACCACAGGACTCAGGGAGGGAAGGGACAGAGTGGTAGGGCAGCATGGAGGAGGCGGCCTTTGAGCTGGGCCTCTAGGGACTGGGAGGAGCCTGATATGCAGAGATGGGGGGCTGGGGAGGGCAGGCTCAGTGAGGTTAGGGGATGTGGAAGGGTCCTGCCCATTACCAGCGCCCAGCTCACCCGGCCACCGCTGGGCAGTCAGTGCCACAGGCTTTGGTTATTTGGTAATGATGAGGCCTCCCCAGCTGCCTTCCCGGAGCCAACAGAGCCCTGGGCTGGGAGCCAGGACAACAGGGTGGGAGTCCTGGCATGAGGCTGCCTGGGCCATCGTGACCTCTCTCACCTCCTCCCCTCACTGATGAAAGACTCATGGTCTCCAAGGAGGGCTGGGGGCTCCCAGGAGCGTAAACAGCAGGGCGCAGCCCCCACCTAGAGAAAGAGGCTGTGTGTGCTCTAGGGGCACTAGGGGCAGTAAAGGGCAGCATCCTTGGGCTTCTGCTCTGGGGCACGGTGTGACTGCAGGCCGAAGGACACTCTGTTAGGAGGCCCCAGCAGAGCAGGGATGCGAAGGAGACAGCCGCATTTCGGACCTCCAAGCCTCAACCATAAGCGAACCCGGAGAGAGCTGCATTTTGGGCCCCCAAGCCTCAACCATGAATGCACCCCTGTGTGCACAGCTCCACGTAACTCCTGCATCTGGATGGCCCTCATTCACTGGCTGGCTCCTCACCTGAAGGGGTGACCTCAGGGAGGCCACTTTCCTTCTGAGTGTCTCACCTTCCTCATTTGTAAAATGGGCAGAGTGGGTCCGTCCTCCAGGGGCGGTGAGGACCAGGTGAGCCAAAGCATGGAAAGCATCTAGGGTGGAGAGGGCAGCTGGGTGGCCCCCAGACTCCTGGCCTGAGTGTGGCTTTGGCTTTGCTGTTCGGGGAGCCCTGCCAAGCACCCCCAGACACCTTCGTAGCCTCCCTCTGAGCTGCCCCCAGCAAAGGGGCAGGGGCTGAAAACCACCAGGCCGGTGTCAGTGACCCTGCTGAGCATGCGGGCATGAGGAGGTACAGAGAGACACAGAGACAGAGACAGAGAGATAGAGACAGAGACAGAAAGACAGAGTCAGAGAAAGACAGAGAGACAGAGACGGACAGAGACACAAAGACGGAGACGGAAAGAGACAGAAAAAGACAGAAAAAGACAGAGGCAGACAGAGACAGAGACAGACACAGAGACACAGAGAGACAGAGACAAAGACAGAGAGAGATAGAGACAGACACAGAGACACAGAAAGACAGAGACAGACAGAGACAAAGACAGAGAGACAGAAACAAAGAGAGAGACAGAAACAGAGAGAGAGATACAGAGATACAGAGACAGACACAGACACACAGAGACAGAGATAGAGACAGAGAGATAGAGACAGAGACAGAGAGATAGAGACAGACAGAGAGATAGACAAAGAGACACCGAGAGACAGAGACCCAGAGACATAGAAAGACCGAGGGAGAGGAAGCTGGAGAGCCAGAGCGGGGCTCCTTGCTGGGAGCAGGCCTGGGCTGGGGAGCAGAGCTGCCCTTGAACTGGGGCTCTCAGCTCTAGCTGGGAGGAGCAGAGGACTTAGTTTGTGCCCATCCTTGTACCTGGGAGAGCAGGAGCCCACCTGTGACCTCAACTGGGCTCCCAGGGACAGCCCAGGAGGCTGGTTGGGCTGGAATCTGCTAACTGCCTTGTTCCAGGTGAGTCAGGTCCCTCTCCAAGCCTCAGTTTCCTCATCTGTAAGATGGGATGACTGGGACACTGCCTAACCTTGTCTTGCAGGGGCGAAGGACAGAATGCGAGTCAGGGCTTCTCCCAGGGGTGCTGGCAGCCAGCTGAGCTCCCATGGGAAGTCCCAGGGCTGTGGTGCACAGCAGAGACAGACAGAGAGACAGAAACAGACAGAGACCAGCCACACAGCAACCAACATTAGCTGCTCGCCAGAGGGGTGCCAGTAAGGTGAAGGACAAACGGCAAGCCCCTGTGTGTCCCCAGAACCCCACATGAGCCAGCACGAACCTCAGGAAGAGACCACACCCCCTCATGCCGCCCCTGCCCCCAGCATCCACGGAGGTTTTACCTGCAGAAAACAGCAACGAGAAGAGGACGGCGAGCACGTTCCAGGACTGCTGGCCACAACTGGTCATCGTTTGGCTTGCATTGATCCGTCCAGAGCTGCCTGTTCAATGAGAGCCAGGAGAGGCTGGGTGTGGGCTGTCTCGCCTGACACCGGCTTTGCTGCCTACAGCGGGGGACGGGCAGGCGGGCAGTGGGCAGGAGAGCGAGTTTGATGGGAGTAGAGGCCGGGTGTGGACGATGGAGACGCTGCTATCCAATTTCCTTTCTGGAATGAATGACCTTCCCCCACAAGCCAACTGTCACCTCCTTTTCTTTTCATGGCAAAATGAGACTTAATCAAAGGAGGACGGATGGCTCAGGTGGTGGAAATGACCAGCAGGCAGATGCTGGTGGGCAGGCGCCAGAGTTGCAGGACTGAGGATGCCCGGCCTGGCTCGGCCACTTCGAGGCGCTTACAGGACCCAGGTCCCCCGCTGTGTCGCTAAGGTGGAGGGGTTAATGGTGACCTCCATGAACCCCTCCACAAGTATGCACGGAGCCAGGCAGCTTCCCAGGCATGAGGCACACAGCAATGCATGAAATAGAAACGATTCCTCCCTGGAGCCCCTGTGTTCTACTCAGGAAGGCTGACAACACGCAAACAAATGAATGTTTAAAATGCTCCGAGCTTCTGAGTACATATCCCAAGGCGCAGAAAACAGGGACTCGAACAGATACGTACACACACCCGTGTTCCCAGCAGTATCCTTCACCTTAGTCAAAAGGTGGAGGCAACCCATGTGCCCATCGGGGGATGGATGGGTGGCCCGTCACACAATGCACATTACTTCCCAAAAAAGGAGGGAAACTATGATACATGCTACAGCAGGGGGGTCCCAGAGGGAATCATGCTCATGAACTAGGCGAGGCACAGAACACAGACCACGAGATTCCACCTACACGGGGTCCCTAGAGGAGTCCCACTCACAGGGGATTTGTCATCGGGTCGAAAGCAGAATGGAGGGTGCCAGGGGCTCGGGGGAGGGGGATGAGGAGTGAGTGTTTCATGGGTACAGCCTCTCACGTGCAGCCTGCTCCCAGAAAAAGCTGGGTTGGGTCCACACGAGGAAGCTCACCTGCATACCTGGGGGCGGGGTCTGATGTGAGGACGGTGGGGCCTGGAGAGCCCTGAATCCCACCCAGGTGGGAGACCCTGAGGACTTCCTGGCCTGGCTGAGCCACCCTCCCATCCCCCAGCCCCACCTCCGCCATCTGCAGAGCAGACTCCCTGCCCACTCCATTCTGTCCACGCCAGGTGAGGCCCTCCACCCCCTGGGAGGATGGTTTCAGAGTTGAATACACAGTGCAGGGATCTGTCACCAGACCACACATTTCTGAAAGAAGAGATGGTGGAAGACAACGCGCAGCCGAAAGAAACAAGCCCCTCTGCTTGGCCAGACTGTCCTGGCACCTGTTCTGGGCCCCAGGAGCCAGCCAGCAGCGGCCTTGCCCTCCAGAGCTCACAGCCTGGTCAGGGAGAGCAGAGGGGACACCAACCTGGGTCCCAGGGCAGCTCCGAATGCTGCTTTACTTGGGGCAGAGTTAGGGCTCAGGGCAGGCAGAAGGGAAAGCCACTCAGGCCTCCCAGAGGTTGGAGACTTTCAAGGCCAAACGCACAGTGCTCATGGCCTGGCCCTGGCCTGGGCTCTGCTTCTGCAGCCTTGGTCTCCTCCCCTGTAGCATGGGCATCGTGGTGGGAGCTGGGACATCAGGTGCTGACCTTGTGAAGTCTGGTTTGCCAGAACAAGGGAAGGGACTGTCAGGATTGTAAAATGCCACTAGAACACAGGCCCCTAACACTAAAGCTTACTCAAGCTTACTCATCTCTTCCTCTGGGGAGGGGCCCCTCCCATCTACCCGCAGGTCTCTCTGCTCCCACCACTGCCCTGCTCATCCCTGGGGGCTGTAAGCTGCTTAATGGCTCTGAGCCTGGGCCTCCTCCCAGCCTCCTTCAGGCCCCCCTGGGAGGATGAGCCCAGGTCAAGCATCCGGGAGTGCTCAGGAAAGGATTTCTCCTGCGGAGTCCTATGGATCAGCCCTGGAAAACGCGCCGTGGGAGTGGAGAGTGATGAGACCTCTGAGATGCCTCCCCCATGCTCCATTCTACACATGGGGATGCCAAGGCCCAATAAGAGTTGAAACAGGTCCCCAGACTCCAGCTCCTCTGACCCCCGTAGGGTGGGGCTGCCCCACTTCTGTGGCTGGGGCTCAGCTCCAAGAGCTGGTAGGTTTGTTGAGTGAATGAGGAGGATCTGCCTCAGCCACAGGCCTGGCCCCTGCTCCTGCTGCTCCAACTCCCTACAAAGCCCTGAGTGTACTGGCTGATGTTGGGGGGCTGTTGCTCACCCCTGGGGGGTGCCCTCCCTTCACCCCTAGGAGTCCAAATCCTGCACCACTTTAGAAGCTGCTCCAGTATGACCTCCTCCAGGAAGCCTGCCATGATTCTATCAGCTGGAAAAAGTTTGCCCCTCCGCTGAGGCCTAGAGTTTTCCACCTCTTCCTTCATTCATGTGTTAATTCATTTATTCATTCACTTATTCTCTCAACACCCACTTGCTGACCTGCACTCGGGGCCAGACCCTGGGATGGGCTCTAGGAACACAGAAAAGGTGAGTCCCTGCCCTCAGGGAGCACAGGCAAGGGTGCCCAGCAGTTTCCTGTTATGCGATTCTCCCCAGAACCTCTTCTACTAGGTCATGAGGGTCCTGGCCAGGGTTGGCCCTCAGCCCCCGATCTGCTGAGCAGACCCCCACCTCTGCCTTCCCAGACCCAGGGTCCACAGCTAGAGAGGTCTTTATGCTCCTGGGGGATGGTTCCAGAGATGAACGCACACTACACAGATGTGCTGTGAGACAATGTGGTTCTAGGAAAGGACGGTGTGCAGCCTGAAGCCCGGGGCTGGGACTTAGGAGTTCCATGGACTGGGTGGGAATTCCAGCCCTGCGGGACACCAGCCTTGGGCACTGAGGCACACCCCGTGGTCATGTGGGTTTGCACACTGCAGGTGTCCTTGCCACAGCACACTGTGGTCGCACTGGTCACACGTCCAGCCTGGGCTTTCCTTGGGGGTCTGTTCAGCATCCATGGCCTGGCTGTGCCCCCAACCCCCCTGAGTCTGGCCTGAGATGGGTCAATGTGCAATCAAAGCTGCAGCCTGTATGCTAGACAAAAGCCCTAGGGGTATGTGGGGAACTCTGGATGAAGGGGTCAGGGGGCTTCTGCATGAGGAGGTAGGGGCTGCCCTTACTCCCCAGGCCCCCAAGGCAGCTCAGGGCCAGAGCTGAAAGCTGAATCTTCAGTAGAAAAAATAACCCACTGTGCGTCACGAGAAGTTACCTAAGTAAAAATTCCATTTCTAATGATCTGAGACAGCAAAGCTTAGAAGCCAGCCTCCCCATTCCAAGCTAGGTCAGAAAGCTACTTTGGAAACCTCTCCGGGCCTTGGGGACCAGCCAGCTGCTGTGATCCCAGTCAGGCTTCCAAGAGGCAGCCAGCCTCAGGGCCACGAGTTCAATAGCACTGATGTTCACAAAACCAAAGCCATCACCTTGGGTCCCTCCGTGGGGTGTGAAGAGGGGGAACTGAGCTTGGGGAGCTGTGATGACGATGGGTGTGCAGAGGGGACCTAGGCTCAGGGATTTGTGATGATGATGGGTGTGCGGAGGGGACCTAGGATCTGGTGGCTGTGATGATGATGGGTGTGCGGAGGGGACCTAGGATCTGGTGGCTGTGATGACGATGGGTGTGTGGAGGGGACCAGGGCTCGGAGAGCTGTGATGATGATGGGTGTGTGGAGGGGACCTAGGATCTAGTAGCTGTGATGATGATGGGTGTGTGGAGGGGACCTGGGCTCGGGAGCTGTGATGATGATGGGTGTGTGGAGGGGACCAGGGCTTGGAGAGCTGTGATGACAATAGGTGTGCGGAGGGGACCTGGGCTCAGGGAGCTCTGATGATGATGGCATGTGCAGAGGGGACCAGGGCTCAGAGAGCTGTGATGACGATGGGTGTGCGGAGGGGACCTAGGGTTTGGGAGCTGTGATGACGATGGGTGTGCAGAGGGGATCTGGGCTCAGTGAGCTCTGATGACGATGGCATGTTACACCACTGGGCACCATCACCTGAGAGGCCCCACAAATGAGGTCTGTGGGACATTACTCCGGCAGCCCAAGAACAGGCCCAAGGGTGTCCCGCCATCCTCCATCCTCCTGTGGGCCCTGCACTGCCTGCAACCTGGGGCTGCTAACCTGGGCTGGCTCACACTGGCAGAGTTTGTGGTGTGCCAGGCTGAACCCTGGTATTTACCGCACTGTCTCAAGTGACCCCCACGTCAGCCTGAGGAGGTGGATCACCAAGCTCCCATCTCAGAAGGGGGAAGCTGAGGCTCAGAGAGGTGAAGTGACTTGCCCAAGGTCACACAGCCACTCAGTAGCAAAGTTCACTCTACCTCCTGGCACTGAAAAAGCTTCTGAGGCCTCCCAAGGACCCCCAGAAAGCACATTAACCACAGAGATTAGATTTATCCTCCCGGATTCTATTTCTCTGAAAGTTGGTAAACTGCCTAAGATGGCAGTCCGTGGCCAAAACAAAACTGAAACACTTGGAAGAACATTCTGGCAGAGTGGGACGTTCCTGAACGCTCGTTTGACCACGGCCAGAATCACGAGTCAGGCATGCATCTCTGCGGGCCACCCCTTGGGTCAGCCTGGGACTGCTGTTCGGAGATTTGAGGATTATTTTTAAACACCGAACTTGGTGAGGCTGGGGAAGGAGAGGAAGGAGGGCATGTGAAGAGAAACAGAGCTGAGAAGATGAATTAAACCCCACCAGGAACAGCAACGGATCTGTTTTAGTGTCAGCCAGGCTCGGCAGGGTGGGATGCAGGAGGGCCTGCAGGGCGGGGCTAGGACCTCAGGCTCCCACAGGCCTGGACGCTGGCCTGATGCCTGAAGACCCCCCACAGCATTGGGGGCTTCCCGCCAGCCCCTCCTCAGCCCACCATGCCCCACTTTTGGGCATGACCAAGCACACCTCCAGCCCATTGCAGGACTGGGTCTACGGCAGCAGGGCTTGGGGGTCGAGCCCTCTGCCTGGGGCCAAGTCCTGGCTCCACCTTCTGTATCCACATCCCATGTGACCTGGGGTGACACCTGAGCCTCAGTGTCCTCAGCCCTAGAATGGGGATCGGCAACTAATTCACCAACTAAAGGAAGAGAGGCATCGAAGCCTTGGACAGGCCTGGCCACGTGCTTCTTGCTGCTGCGGTCTCTCACTCTGCCTCTTTCACCAACCCAAGCCCTACAGCCCCTAGACTCAGCTTTCCCAAGCACCCACCTAATCACCTACCTGACTTCTTGGGTTCAAGGCTGCACTTTCACCTGAGGCCCCTTGTAGCCTGGCCCTGTGGCCCTCTTGCCCTCCCTGTTCCTGGAGCTTCAGCCCTCTGGGTCTGTGGTGCCTCTGAGCCTTTACTCATGCTGTTCCCCTATGCTAGGACCCCCCCTTCCCCTCTCCAAATCCGCAGCCTGGAGGCTCATCTGGGGTGGTCATCTCTCAGGGCAGCTCTCCCGCTGTGATTCTCCCATTCCCCAGGTGAGCTTCTGACACTCTGGCTTCCCCCCTCCCCAGGGTGGTCTCGGCCTGTCTTGAGGCTAGGGCAGGGGCTGGGTGGGGTTCACCCGGGGCCAGCATGGGCAGGAGCACTCTGTGAAGCCTGCCTGGTTTGTGTCCTAACTTGAGAGAGATCTGGGAGAACGGAGCATGGGCAGCTGAGGGTGGCAGAACCGGGACCTCTGCCCTGGGATTGGCCCTCCTTAAACAAGGACGACGCTCGGGCCTGAACCCCACAGGATGGAGAACAAAGGGCACGTGGCCTGTTCCCTAAACACGTCCCACCTACTCTACTGTCGTAGGGGGCGGGAGGCTGACCGTGGGGTGAGGATGGGTCTTGCCCAGCATTCTGGGCATGAAGCGGCTGGTGGCGGCACTCAGGAGTCCAGGCCTTTGCCCAGCTGATCCTGCCCCTAGACATCCCTTTCCCCACCTTGTATGTCCAAACTGAACCCGCCCATGGGACCTGGCTTAAGTGCCACCTCGCCCATAAGCAGCCCCGGCTACCCGCCCTCCTGACCCCACTGTTCAGGGAGTGGTTTCTCTCCTGGTCGCCACTCAGGGATCACCTAAGGAGTCTCTACTGACGACCAACAGTGTTGGGCATGGGGGATTCCTGCTGCCATGAGCCTTACAGCCTGCTGGGAGGCGGTCACAGACAACAGATTACATAATGATCCGTAATTCTACCTAGGTACGATGATTAGCAGTGGTAGCATTAGCACGGATTAGCAATTCAACAGGGCACGGCTCTCTGGGGCCCCACCAACAGTCCTGAGGGTAGGCAGCGGCCCAGCAGAAGGGCAGCAAGTACAGACAAGGAGACAGGGGCTAGCAGCTGCAGAGCACCCAAGCCGCGGGCGGAGCACGGCGCACAGTGCTCCCCGTTCCTCACCCGTTCCCTTCCCACCCAGCCCTAGGCGGCACCCTCAGTCTCCCTGTTACGCAGATGGAGAATGCGGGGCTCAGAGAGGGGACTCAAACCCCAGGGTCTGCTCCTGTGTCCTGTCTCCACGACTCATAAGAGTGTTTACCCCCACAGGCAGCACTTGTGTGCATGCCTCCCTCCACACAGCACACACAGCACACACACATGGGTGCACACATATGTCATCAGGGATGTTTAACCTCCGCAGGTTTCCCAGTCTCCAGGGTCTTTCCTCGGTAGTGCAGACCTAATCCTGACTTTGTGAACTTTTGTTTTCAGGACATCCACTTAGAGGTTATGAAATCTCACTCCGAAACGTGAAGTCCAGGAATAAACACTTTGCGAGGCTCCATGCCTGCATATGAAATGAGATCAAAGCACGTCTTTGTGACCCCTTCATACCTGCAGGAGGAAGCGGCAGGAGGGAACTAGGACATCTTTCCTCGCTGTGCTGGCCAGGACTGAGGCAGCCAGAGTACATGGCTGGACAGGCAGCCGTTCACCTACAGCTGGGGTGCTGGGCTCTACGGCTGACAGCGAGTGAGAAGGGCCAGCACCTCACACCCCAGTAACGGCCAATGTGACCTGAGCCCTGCCGACCCAACGCCTAACCCTGCAGCGGTCACACCCCCGAACCCAGCTCTGCTGAGACCATTTCGTTTTTGCTCATCTCTGTGGGCAGCACAGGCCTGGCACATAGTAAGCCCTTTTTAAACACATGTTAATTGGCCGAATGAACATAGGCAATGATCATCTCCATTTCTGAGATAAATAAACCACAGATCAGAGAAACTAAGTAATTGCCCAGAGCTGGAGGGTGGCAGGGTTGCAATCTGAACCCAGGTCTGCTCAACTCCAAACAGGGTGCTGGGGGCGACCACATAGGCTTTGTAGCGAGTCTCCCTGGCCTTGGATCAGAGTTTTATCACTAACTAGCTGGGTGATCTAGGGCAAGTTACTTCACTGATTTCTGTTTCCTCATCTGTGAAACGGGAACCGTGCTCCACACCTTGCAGGTATACCAAAGATAGAAAGGACCAGAAGCTAGCAGGGCACCCAGAACATTAGCAGTTGATCCATAAAGGGTTCTTATCTGATGTTACCCACTCCACTGTTCCCAAAGCTGATGGTTTAGGTACCAGAGAGGGTCCTGTGCCCCTTGGCAAATGAAAGCGTATTTGAACTCCATGTCTACGTCTGATTTCCCCAGTTCCTGTTTCCATGCTTTGCCTGTTCCTTTAGTTGGCCCTGATTTCCCTCTGCCTTATCTGTTGGTTTACTGCTTCCCTGCCTGGTACGAATTCTTCAAGGGTGGGAAATTTTATGCCTCTGCATTGCCCCACCATGCTTTGCACACAGTAGGTGCTGAATAAATGTCTGCTGGCCATAGAGTAGGAACTCCATTAGCACTCATTGGCCTGGTTTGTTTTATTGCAAAGAGCAAACTTCCAGATGGGAACAGCAGAGATCCAGGCAGGAGATCTCCTTCAGCTGAGACAGGGCCTCAACTTCTACGGCCACCCCCAGGAGTGACCATGGGCCATCAGCCCTGGGTGGAAGCCCCTTACTTTAGCCTAGAACCCAACTCCAGGGCTCTGGTGGGACAGGTCGCCCTGAGTCCGAGGCAGCCAAGGTGGGCCAGCTCACACCCCCGGGGCCCCCACTGTGCCCCTACCAGGCGGGTATACCATTTGCTCCATGGGGCTACTCTCAGGGTCAGGGCCACAAGGAGAAGCATGCTGCCATGAAGGGTGCTGGCCTGGGTGCTGGAATTGGGAAGGCATGAAGGTGACCACCAACCTGGAAACCTCTCCTATCTCCCCAAATCCCTCCCTCAGTGGATAAACATTACAGTGTATCCCCAATAAGGCTCTTGTCCCTCACTGACACCTTTCCCCGCTGAATCCACCATGCCCCAGCCAGCTGGGCTCTGGGTCCAAGTTACAAACTCACTTGTTCCAGTGATTTCCCCTTTTGAGCCCCGGGCCTGGACCAGTTCTGCACCCGTCAAGTTCTCTGGGTGTGCTACTCTCTTGAATGTTGGAAGTAGGCACTGCTGTGATCCCATTTTACAGATGAGGAAGCTGAGGCCTGGCAAAGAGGGACTTGAGCAAGAACACACAGCTGAAAGGGGCTTAGCTGGAAACCCCAACCCTGCTGGAGGCCCTAGATGCCCCACTGTCCTCCTCGGGGCCACACTGGGTCACAGGGCGAGGGGCTCCAGGCCAGACTCAGTTTCCTCCCCTATTAAGGGGACAGCTTGGCTGAGACAATCGTGGGCCTTCTGCAACTCAACAACCCTTTGTTTCTCTCTGTCCTCCTGGATTATTTGGTTGCACCATGGAGATAAAATAACCCCTGGAAATCCCAGAGGCATTTTTTTCCCACTGGAGAAACACAAAAATATCACATGAAGAATGAATCACTTAAAGTGTCAGTGCAGGAAGAGGAAAGACAGGCACGGCGCTTGCCTCGGTGGGCGGGGGCGGGGTGGCCCTGGGTTTCTCTTCAGCTCCCTCCACCTCCCTGGTCCCTAGAACCCCTTCCTCACCGGAGTGAAGAAAAGCCAAAGCCCGGAGCCTCAGTTTCCCAATCTGTAAATGGGGACAACATACCCACCTTGAAGGGGTATTGGGAGGGGCCAGTGCATTCATTCATTCATTCATTCATCTATTCACTTATTTCATACCAGTGTGATGCTGGACTGGGACTGCAGACTCCGAAGTGGGCTGAACAGACCCACCTCACCCCTGTGAAGCCAACTAAACGCCCTCCAGGCCATGACTAGGGCATCCTGAGAGCACTCCCTAGGCCTCCTGCAGCTCTCAAGCCATGCCGGACCCTGTCCTGAGCCTTTGGCTTTCTCTCCAACCCCTCTCTGTGCAAGGCTCTTGACACAAGGACACTGAGGCACAGAGTCGGCCAGCAACTTGCTCAAAGTCACACAGCAGGTACGTAGTAGTGCCAGCATCTGTGTACCCCCAAAGGGCTCCCGCCCCTCTCGATCAGAGCCTGCTCCCCTTCTTACCCCACTGGCATACCTATCACCCTGGCCCCTCCCATTCTTCGGTGACTGGGAGTCACTTAGCAGCCTTGCCTGGCTTCTCCCTTAGATGGAGTGTTTAGCCAGGGCAGGCACCCCAGGCCCAGCGTGAAGGAACAGAGGTGCCCTTGCACAGTGAGGACCTGGAAACCTCCACAGGCTGCTCCTTACCTGCCAAGCCCTGTGACTGAGGGACCAGAAGCCTTCCCTGCTGGCTGCAGTCTCCCTGCAGCTGCTGGCCTCTTCCCTGGCTCCTGGTTGCCACCAACCCTAAACCCCAATAAAAGGAGAGCAACTTGGTCGGGCCTTGTATAGGCAAAAGAGTGTTTTCCAGCGCAGGCTGGCATGTGTGTGCTGACAAGAATTCAGCGTGCTCCTCAGGGCGGGGAGTGGGGTTAGGGTGCTGAGTCAGCCCTGCAGTAGTCCAGCTCCCGCCTCGGCCTAGGGCCGCCACCTCCCAGGCCCAGGATGGCAGCGGCTGCTCCCGCAGTCCCCACGCACTTCAGGCTCTGGTCTCACTGCCCTGTGCATCCTCAGAGCACCAGCAAGAACCCCATTTTACAGGTGAGCATACTGGAGACACTCCCTGTGAGATCCCACAGCTAGAAGCAGCAGAGCTGGGGCTCACACCGAGGCCACCGGGCTCCAGGTGCACACCTCGGCAGATGCTTGGCACAGTACATGTGGGTTCCTTCCCGTGGCCCTCAGTCTCTGTTGGGCAATGGAGGTTAGTGACACCACTGCACAAGCCCCTCTGGCCAGCACTGCCCGGCGAGGGGTGTGGGTAAAATGAACGGTCCCCACACTAGCCCACACAGAGCCCGAGAGCCCACAGCGGGTGTGTGGCACCCGCCTGACTCCATGCTGGGCTGACCTTCCTGCTGTTGCCCCCCCATCCCTGGCCTGTCCCCACCCAGCAGCAGAGGGTCCTCCCTGCCAGTAGGAATGCGGTGGGAATGGGGCAGGAACGGGGCGGGGGGTGCCCACACCTACCACTGTTTGAAACACATCAGTGGCTTCCATGACCGTCTGGACTCAGCACAGGGGCCTCGCTGGCCTCTGCAGGCACATTTCCTGGCTGCCAGGCACTCCCCCAGCCCATGGCTGTCTCCCACCCCTGGGCCTTCATGCATCGTGGTACCTCGGCGGTGCCCTTGGCTGGCTTCTGGGTGGCATTTAAACACAGTCATAAAGGAGGCCAGCCCTCCTCTGCCTCCCACCCATCCCTGGAAGCCTGCCATCCTGAGCCAGGCCAGAAATAAACCTCCTTTTTCCATTCCTTTCGGTGGACAGAGAGCGAGTTCAGACTGGTCTGGGTGTTCCTTATCTAGCCACAGTCCCGACAATGGCAGCCCAGAGCGATGAGTCCCACGATGGGAAACCGGGGGCTGTGGGCGCCCAGAGTGCCCAATGCAGCCTGATGGGGTAGGGGGCCGGGGGTGGGGGTGGTATTTATTTAATCTTCATGATTAGGAGGTACTGTGACTATCCCCAATTTACAGATGTGGAAACTGAGGTGCAGAGTTTCAGTAACTCGCCCTGGGCCGCCTGGCTAGGCAGTCAGACCAGGGAGTCTGGTGTGGACACCTGAAGGATGAGTCGGGCAGCGGGGCGGGGGTGGGGTTGGGGGAGTGTTCCTGTCAGAAGGGTACAAGGCACACAAAGTCCCTCCTGCCTCTGGTCTGGGGCTCAGCACAGCAGCAGAGAAACAAAAGGCCCTGAGCTTGGGGTCTGAACACGGGTTCAAGTCCCGGCCTTGCCACTTCTCAGCTGTGTGATCCTGGGCACATTTCTCTGTCTCTCTGAGCCTGGGCTTCCCTGTGGATTTTGTTATGGTTCAAAGCAGACCTCCTGTGCGCCAGATCTGGAGCACCTATGACACAGCAAAGTATGGGTCCACCAATGACACTTACTCCTTGCAATCACCCTACGAGGCAGGAATTTTAAAAGTTCACCTTTGACAGAGGTTAGCAGCACAAAGACCAGCCTGCCTGGCAGACCGGGCTGAGGGCCACCTGGAGGGAGGATAATCCCAGTGCAGGCTCAGGGAGGCCACTGTGACCACATCCTCTTGCACGGTGGGCCCTTGCTTCAGCGACTGTGGGGGAGGAACAGCACCAACATTCCCTCTCGGCCGAGGGGACCAGCTTCTAGAAAGCTCACAGCAGCGCTACGGAAAACCCTAGAAACAGCCCTGGAGACGGCCCAGTGGGTGAATAGGAAAATGCATGATGTTACGGCCAAACGCCAGAACACTCTTCAGCTACCAAATGCACTGCGGCCGCACAGAACGTCAAGGGGCATCTCAGCGCTATGAGGCTGGAGAGAAAGTAAAGTCTCCAAAGAGGAAGTTCAGCATAGTACCCTTTCTAGAAGGCTAAAAAGAACTGTAAATAAAATGTACTTTTTGAGAGCACATCTGGCTATAGCGAGGCATACAGGGGGATGTGGGGTGAAGTGGGCCCTGCTGGGGGGTGCACAGGCTGACACTCCTGCCCTCATGCTGGGGGATAGGTCAAGGATGTTTCTTATATTATTAACAAACAAACAAGTAAATAAAGAAGTCTTGGCAAGGACCACTGAGGGAGAATACCAGGAAGCAGGGAGAGAAATGGGCCTGACTCCATGGCCTAGAGTCCAGAAAATAAAATAGAAAATCAAGGTTCAAAATATATGTAAAGGAAAACAATGATTATAGTATCCCCCAGCCCCATCCATTGCACACAGGCCCACCTCTCTGGGCAGCTGAGACCCACACGGGGGCCTGGGTGGAGACTGCAGAAGCTGCTTTGTCCTGGCTGGGGGTCCCTGCGATAGCAGCGTTTTTTCTGGTTCACAGTCCCAGGTTGCTGGGCGTGGTGCCAGAATTGTCCAATTCCAGTAGGGAATCAGCATGAATTCCCAGCCTCCTCCTATTGAGCCCATGGACACCTCATCCCTTTGAGACCCTCCCAGTCATAAACGCTCTGTGCCTCAGTTTTCCCATCTGTAAACTGAGGACTCTGGGCCATATAACATCCTCCTGTATTTCCGTGTTTTGAACTGAGCTGGTGGCCCCACATCACCTGAGCCACAGAATCACAATGCTGCTTCTTATGCTGTCATTACCTGCCTGGCGGGTCACCTGCCTCGAGGAGGCTTGGTTTCTTCCTTTGTGGAGGGTGCCATGCCTCCATCCTGGCCCCTCCAGGTCATGGGGAGGATGACTTGACACAAAGAGCACATAGGGCCCTGCCTGAGCCACTGCTGGGGAATTGCTGCCTCCTTCACAGGCTCACAGGCAGCAGCTCCCTGACCTCAGGTGATTCCACAATGGCAGGATGGGTCTCCATCTTGGCCCTCAGAGGATTCGCAGTCTGGGGCAGGGAGGGGAGAGACATCACACAGTGTAGACCACCCATATCGACGTGGAGTAGGGCGATCATAACCCCCAGGGACCAAGTGCTCTCTGCAGTACCCTTGACAGACCTGGTCTCCCACACATCATGCTCCTGCAACAGGACGTGTCATTCTGTGACTTGCCCAAGGTTACAAACAGCAGGCCTCAATGTGGAATCCAGATTTGGAGCAGACCAAGCCAGGGAACCCAGCTGGGACGTGGTACACCCTGGGGAGAGGGACCTCGGTCAACGATGCAGGATGCGGTGGAAATCCGCCAGAACTCACTAGCTTGGGACCTCAGACAAGTGATAGACCGCTCTGAGCCTCAGTTTCCCCAGCTATCTAATGGGGATGGTACCCAGGGTAGGCCAAGATGAACAAAGAGATCCCTGGAAGTGGCTGCACCAGGGCTGCACAGACCTGTAGGATCAGAACCAGGGTGGGGGCCGAGGGATCTGCATCTGTCCCAGCTTTCCAGGGCGTTCTGATGCCCACTCAAGGAAGAGCTACCGGGCCAGCTTTGCAAGCCGCCCAGTCTTTGTCCACTCTGCAGTTGTAGACAAAAAAACAGCTGTAGAGAATCCTACATGAATCAGTGATGGTGTGTTCCAATAAAACTTTATTCACACAAACAGGCAGCCCCAGTTTGCAAACTTCTGGGTGAGATCATTGCTACCCCAAGCACAGCCCACAAACCAGCAACCCTGGCGTCTCCCAGGAGCTGTTGGAAATGCAGGCTCTCGCGCCACCCTTCCGGCTGAATCAGAGGCTGCGTGCTAACCCATTCCCCAGCACCTGCAAGTCTGAGAAGACCTGGGCTGGAGCCTATAGCAGGTTTTCTGGGCAGCTACCTGGTCCTGCTGGTTCCTTCTGAAGCAGATTAGGGGGCGGGCAGGAAGGGGAGCTGGGGGTTGCTGCCTAGAGAGTTATAACAAACCAAGGCACCAACGCGGCTAATTGGCAGCAGCTGCTGTTTCAACCAGAGACTTGTCAGCTGTGATTAAGCAAAGTTGCCTTTAGGCCAATCAACTTCAAAATTATGCAAATAGAGCTGCAGCGGAGACCACAGGGATGGTGCTGAGCCAGCTCCCCCACCCCTGACCTGGCACACTTAACCCCCCATCGTCGGCTGGAGGGCCCCTGTCCACCCTCACCACTCCCTGGACCAGTTCCACTTCTGGAGGTTAATGAGCCTCCCACCCACACTCTGTGTAATTGGCATGGAAGCTGCTGGGTGGGTGCGATCCAGCTCCAAGAGCCGGGCCAGGATGGAAGGATGTACCTCTCGAACGGATCAGCTGCTGCACCGATCACCGATCACCGATCACCGATCACCGATCACCGATCAGGGCCCGGTCAGCCACACCAACCCGCAGCGAGCCAGGCCTGTCCTTACTCGGGGTAGTCCACGCCCAGGAGGACTCCCTGGTGGCAAATGGCTGGACAGCGAGGGAAACAGGTGCTTTCAAAGGTGATAGGAAGTGGCTCTCGGTCGCCTTGCCGAGTCCTTGCAAACCCCTGCTGGCCCCTCCAGATGTGAACAGACAACAGCCTCCTCCCACCTCATCTGCCTCCACACCTGTGGCCCCTGACACCCCAAGCCTGCTGTGCCGCCAGGTGGACTTCTCAGCTGCCCTGGCCCTGTGGTCTCTGGTCTCAGGTTTGCTGTCCTGCTCTGTGGGCTGTTCCCACGGGGGCCGAATCCCCAGGAAGAATAAACCACTGAATGGTGCATTGCTGGGGGAGGCAAGGAGGGCAGACCTCCAGACACCAGACTTAGAACCCAGAACTGTATCTGCTTTAGACACAGACTCCCCAAGTCCTCTCCGTCACCCCCCGCAGGAGAGCAAGCACCAGGCTCCACTTCCTCAGTTGAATCCTTCTCTGCTTAGTCGTCCCCAAACTAGAGATCCGTCCTGATACCGAGTCTGTATTTTGGAAACAACAGGATGGATAATGAACATGTCTGCCCTGTCTGCTGAGCATGGGGCCCTCTGACCTTCCCTAGTTGGGCTCTGCCACTGCAGCCTCCTGACACCAAGGGGCTTGACAGGGAGCAGGGACTGAGGGGCAGAACAAAGTCCCTCCAGGAGAAGGCCCCACACTCAGGCTGGCTACCCCCCGACCCAGTCCAGCCCTTCCAGGAGCTCACCGTGGGGGGCGGGGAAGTCCAGGGCAGACAACCCTCTACCCCAAGAGTCCTCTCTGCAGGCCCGATGCCATGCCCCAGCCTTCAAGAGAAGGCCTCCTGCTTTCCAAAAAGGAACGTCCCTTATAACGGGGAGAAAACTGCTAAATTACGTAGCATCGGTCGACATCTGGGTAAACGGTATTACGGAAGTCTAATTAGTGTGCTGCTGCTTTGGGGGAGTGTTAGCTCAAAAATTTCTGGGGAATGGAGAGGTAACATCAAAAAGTATTTATGAAAGCGTTTTGTCAACAGGAAAGCAATCGGGACCGGGATGGCAAGTGCAGAATTCCAGGGGCAGGCGGGTGCTGGGCTCAGGCCTGGAGGACGGTGGCCAAAGCCATGGCCAGAGAGAGGACAGAACATGCAGGCTGGCCTCGGGGAGGGAACCCAGCTGGCCCTGTGATCCTGGACATATGACTTAGGCTCTCTCTTTACCTGTGAAGTAGGGTGCTAAGCCTCTTTACTTGGGTGGTGTGAGGATTAAATGCGATGACATATGTGAAACTCGGAGCCCGTGCTAGGTGGTTAGGAGGGGTCAGTCACCAGGCCTGCCCTTTTCCCTCCCATCCTCTCCTCAGGTCGGGGCCTGCTCAATGCTGTCACATAGGTTCTTTTAGGTGAGCAGCACGGTGACCCTGAGAGGCAGGTAAGGGCTGTTCATGACTCTCAGGTGAGGACACAGAGACTTGGAGAGGCTGTCACTCCCAGAGGGTCACACAGCTCATATGTGGCAGACTTGGAACTGGCACCCAGATCTCTGACTTCCCAACACGGAGCTCCCTCCAGGCTGCAGCGCTGGCCATACCTGGCACCACCCACAAGTCCTCAACGTGGCTAAGGATGGAAGCTCAGACACTTGGGGCTGAAAGGGTCCCCTTGTACTGTGGCTTCACCTCTCATCGTCAGCCAGGGAACCTGCCCAGGGCAGTAGCCCATGAAGACTCCAGGCCACAGAGGCAGAACCAAAGTAAGAGTGAAACCGTGTATAAGCCTTGGCCTCCCATGAGGTGCAGACAGGAGGAAAAGGCCATTCCTTGGGCACCTCCAATGTGTTCAGCACTATCCTGGGTGTTTCACAAGTATCGTCTCCTCCAACGTTCAGAAAAGGAGGGGCTACTGCCCAAGCCTGCAGATGAGAAAACTAAGCCTCGGAGAGGTTGCGTTGCCTGCTGAAGATCACACAGCTGCTGAGATTCTGGGACTTGGACCTGAGCTGGTTGAGTTTTCAAGCCCAAGTTCTTTGTAGGACTCGGGCTCTTGGCCTTGGCCCTTGGGGATGAAGGGGAAAGAGGAGGGAGCTGCAAGTCCCTAAAATGAAACCACTTCTCCATTACTGGGAACAGCCCCCTCTCCCAGTGATAGGGGAAAAACAGAAGAGACCATTCTGGGATCCACTGGTCCCATTTCCCACCAGTGCCAGATGTCCCCACACTCACAATGTCCTGGCAGACCCTACCCCTGGGCGAACTCCTCCAGCCTCAGAAGCTCCCCACACCACAGTGGAGAGGGAGTTGCTCCCTTCGGGGACAATTGAGACCATGTGGAAGGAAGGCTCTGGCTTTCAGCTCTCCTGCCCTTCCCACCACTCCGGTCTGGCCTCACACTGAACATGCTTATTTTAAAACAATCAGCATTTGGCTCAAGTCGTGAAAGATTAAATGTAGGAGTTGTGTTAGGAGGAGTGAGATGCACTGTGCCGGGGAAGAAAGGGGTCGTCGGTGTGGGAGGCCCCTAAATGTCTCAGACCTAGCTCCTGGCCCCAGTGATGGGCGGCGGGGGTGGGGGGAAATCAGGTCTTGAGGGTAATGGATCTGATTCCAATCCCACCTCCATCTCTAACAGACTATGTCACTTCATTTAAACCCTCAGTTTCCTTTCTTCCTTCCTTCCCCCCTCCCTTCCTTTCTTCCATCATTTAGGCAAGAAACTTTTACTGAGCACCTACGATGTGCCAGCCCTGATTCTATGGCCTGGACCCTGGGGGTATAGGAATGAACTAGGCAGAGACACCTCAACCTTGGCATGGAGAGGCCTTGTCTGGCAGTGTGGGAGAGAGGGACAGAAAGACCTCCCTCAGGGTGCCTGTTGAACACAAACATCCAATCTTAGCCATGTCCATGTCTGAGTTCCTATATGCTGTTGGTTCCTGGAACCAACAGGGATGCTCCCTCTCTGAGACCCCCTATTGCCAGCTCAGAACTGGTCATGGAGGAGGAGGCAGCAGGCATTGGTGATAAGTGGACCAGGCAGTGGAGCAGGGGGCAGGGAGGAGGTGCGAGGCCCTGGTCAGGGCCTTGGACAGTCCACAAATAAACTCCAGCTCATTCCTCTGCCCAAGTGAGCTTAGAGGGAGAGAAAATAGCTTTCACACTATATTTTCTAATTTTTTTCCACTCCAGTGCTTCTAAATCGATCCAGAACAGATTGTCCAATTGTTTGAATTTCAGGAGAGATGTCTCCTGATCTTTTCCTAGTCCTGCCTAAGATTCTGCCAGGACCCCACCCTCCCCATGACCCCTCTTTGGCCCGGCTCCAGTTGATGTCCAGGCTGTCCGGGGCTCGACCCCTGGCCTGTGGACCTGCAGGTGATGGAGGAAGGGCTGCACTCCCAGGTGGTACTCATGCCCAGGGAGGCCCTGGTAGAGCTCATCCCTGGAGGGGAAGGCTTTGCTTTTGCAGGAAGAGCTGAACTAGCCAGCACTGTGGGGCAGTGGAGTCCCACCAGAGGCCGGCCACAGCCCACCCTCTTCTCCCACAGAGAAAGTGCTTTGGGTTTGGGGCTCAGTCAAGTCACAAGCAACTGGGAAGGGGTATCATCGTCCCCATGATTCCCAGCAGCAAGACAAACAGGCGTCGTCTCGGACACTGATGGGCCTGGGGCTGCCGGGGGACTGCAGGCATCCAGGGTCCCGCCATGATGGTGGATTAGCAATGTCTAATGGTAGCAATGTCTGCCCCAGGCACAGCAGTGAGAGTGGCAGTGCTCCAGCCACACAGTTGCCATCCAGGTCCACAGGGTAATGTCAAAACCCAGTAACTCACCAGCAATCCAGTAACTAATGCCCCTGTCACTTACCCACTCACCCACCCATCCATCCATTCATCCATCCATCCATCCATCCACCCACCCACCCACCTATCCACCCACCTCACCCACTCATCCATCCATCCACCCATTCATCCATCCACCCACCTCACCTACCCATTCAGCCATCCATCCATCCATCCACCCACCCATCCACCCATTCATCCATTCATCCATCCACCCACCTCACCCACCCATCCATCCACCCATTCATCCATTCACCCACCTCACCTACCCTTTCATCCATCCATCCATCCATCCATCCATCCATCCATCCATCCATTCACCCATCCACCCACCTCACCCACCCATTCATCCATCCCTCTACCCATTCATCCACCCACCCATCCATCCACCAATTCATCCATCCATCCATCTCACCTACCCATTCATCCATCCACCCATCCATACATCCACCCACCCATCCACCTGTCCATCCACCCATTCATCCATCCATCCACCTCACTCACCCATCCATCCACCCACCCACCCATTCATCCATCCAGCCACCTCACCCACCCATTCATCCACCCATTCATCCATCCATCCATCCATCCATCCACCCATCCGTCCATCCACCCATTTATCCATCCATCCATCCATCCATCCATCCACCCACCCATTCATCCATCCACCCACCCACCCATCCATCCACCCATTCATCCAT
>NW_016814226.1:1740573-1804951 GCF_001698545.2 Rhinopithecus bieti
CATCCATCCATCCATCCATCCATCCATCCATCCATCCATCCACCTCACCCACCCATCCATGCATCCATCCACCCACCATCCATCCATCCATCCATCCATCCATCCATCCATCCACCCACCCACCCACCATCCATCCATCCATCCATTCATCCATCCACCCACCTCACCCACCCATTCATCCATCCCTCTACCCATTCATCTATCTATCCACCCATTCATCCATCTATGCATTAATCTACCCACCATCCATCCATCCATCCATCCATCCATCCATCCATCCATCATCACTTCATTCCCAGAAACCTGTCCAAAGCATGCCAAACCTGGGCTTGATACTATCAAGCTAAACTAGGAACAAGGCAGCCTCCACCCTTCCAGAGAGAGGCTCTCTGACCCTTCACCACTTCTGTGCCTCCTGGGTGTTTCTGTTTTTAAATGTAGCAGTGGTGATAATAATACCAGTTATATTTACTGAGCACTTAACTATATGCCCATCTGCACCAAACACATTCCTTGCAATAACTCGTTTAAATCCTGAAGAGGTGGATATCATCTCAATTTTTAGATGAGAAAACAGGCTCAGAGAGGTGATGTAATCTGTCCAAGGCCACACAGCCAGGAGGAGTGGAGACTGGGATTTGAACTCTTACTGACCCTCCAGAGCTTAGGGATAAAACTTAACGGTTATCGCTGTAACTAACCCAGCTGTCCCAAATGTTACAATCTCTGCCTCAAAGCCTCTCAAGTCACTCAGGTTATTATCATCATTATTAGCCCTATGTTGAAAATGAGGATGCTGAGGCTCAGAGGGAAATATGCAGCCCCCACTGGTCACTAGTAAGAGATGGGGCTAGATTGGAACCCAGGCTCCAAAGCTGGCTCCCACCTGCGTGGTCTGTGGTTGCCATGGCGCTGGGTAGGCAACACCGCCACTGGTCTAACTGCTCACCTGATTCATTTTCTCATTCATTCAACAGCCACAGGCATGGCAGTCCCTACTCTAGGGGTCTGTGGATGAGCAGACTTGGTTCCTGCCTGCCTGCTTCATGGAAGGGCTGCAACAATGTTAACACAGTAACACAAAGCTGGTAACAGTATCAAAGTGAGAATACAGAGGTGGACAAGGTATTGAATCCACACTGTGCTAACTAAGCCCTTTGTATGAATTTTTCTTATCTGGTCTCACAATAACCCATTTTGCAGGTAAGGGAACTGAGGCTCCAGGGGTTATATAACTTGCCCAAGGTCACAAAGTGAGGAGCAAGCAGCAAGGAGACTTGTCTGGGCAGAACCCCAGCATAGCCTCGGGAATTCCAGGCTGCTCTTAGGGAAGCAGGCAGCCTGCCAGGGATCAGCACCCGGAGCCTCCCTCTGGCCCGTTGTCCTGACGATGGGGCTCATCTCAGCTGCATGGCTCATTCCCCAAAGGACTTTCTGTCCTAGGGATCAGATTCCAAGCAGTTGCACCCAGCTGGTGCTACACTGCCACACCCCAGCCTGGCTCCCAGAAGCCTGAACAATTTAAACAGCAAAGGCCCTGCTGGAGGGCTGGGCACAGTGGCCCACGTCTGTAATCCCAGCACTTTGGGAGGCCAAGGTGGGTGGGTCATCTGAGGTCAGGAGTTCGAGATCAGCCTGGCCAACATGGCAAAACCCCATCTCTACTAAAAAGACAAAAAATAGCTGGGCATGGTGGTGCGCGCCTGTCATCCCAGCTACTACTGGGGAGGCTGAAGCAAGAGAATCACTTGAACCCAGGAGGTGGAGGTTGCAGTGAGCCAAGATTGAGCAACTGCACTCCAGCCTGGGTGACAGAGAGATACTCCGTTTCCAAAGAAAAAAAGACCCTGCTGGACTCTCACTGAGCTGAAGGCTGAACCTGGGCCTTCTGGGGCTTGGGATGATGCCAGACTTCCTGCAAATGGGCAGAGAGAGGCTCCATCAGCACATTTTCTGGACGCAGAGACCGAGGCTCAGAGCTGGCAGCCCCAGCATGGGCATCGCCAGGACCCAGGTCCTGAAGCCCAGCCCCTCTTGCAGCCAGGGAGTTCGGCTCCCGTGGAGGGAGAAAGGGGCCTTTCTAGACTTTGGAATTCATGTATGTGGTTCTTTAAGTTTTAGAATTTCGATAGAATAACTTACTCTATTTGCTCTCCACCCACACAGAGCCCATGAGATCCAGGGCCTTGGGTTTCAGAGCCCTGCCTGGCTGTGACTCTGGCCACCTTGGGCTTCTGGGCTCAGCTCTCTCCTTTAGGGAAACTTGGCCTGCCTTGGGCTACCCGAGGGCAGTGGAAAATAATGGATATGAAAGGGCTTTGTAAAAAGCCACATGTCCAGCCAGGTTGTCACAAAGGAACCTTCATAACGAGAAGCCACATCCGTGTGAGACCCACACTGAGACCTTCCTCAAGCCACTCCTCCTTCTCAAATGCCCCTCTGCCTTCTCCTACGCACCTTTCAAGACCCAAGCTGAAAGTTACTTCTACCAGGAAGCCCTCCCTGACCCCTCTCAGAGGCTGGTTTTTCTTTAGTTCTCCTGCCCCTCCCTGTGACAAACACGTTACAAAACTCACCAGGGAAGGACCCTGTTTCAAATCGCCCCTCCTCGCCCCCTGGGCCTGGCACCCTGTCCAGAACTCGGTAGGCGTTCCAGAAATGTGGAATGAATGAACGCTAAATGCATCTCTTTTGGTCTGTAAATCCAGCTGCTCACGTACAATTCTCCCGACAAAGGAAAGGAACCCAAAGTGAAAGCAAATCACCATCGTTTCCGTGACAAGCTCTGGGAGCCTCAGAGGAAATTCTCGCGCTGGATTATGGAAGGAATTTGCCTTTATTTTTAATTTGTGCCAATATCTAAGAAAACGGCACTTTATTTTGAGCCCATCAGGCAACAACGAGGAGCTTTGGAATCTGGCACGGGAGACAAACTTTCCCAGCCCAATTTCCCAATGCAAATCTCTCCGCAGCGGCAGAGCCGGCCGTCCCCTCCCTCTGCTGGGCACCTCTCTGAGGCTTGCCAGGGAGGAATAATCAGATTATGTAGCTGGGTTTTCAAAGATCACGGTTTGTCTCATTTTCCAGGGAAGTGTGAACAAAAAAATTTTTCCCTCCCAGGGCTCTGTTAAGAGGTTCCAGAACTTAATTCAGTGTTAAATGGGTGTAATTTGGGAAACTCATGCATTATTTCTTAATTTCTGGAAGGAGCGTTTGCACACATCTGCTGGGGTAGGTGTGCGTGCGGGCAGATGGGTGGTGACTGGAGCATGTGCCCCAGATGGGAGGGGAGGGAGAGCAGGCTGGGGGGCATGGGCTGTCGATATAAATGCCCCATTCAGGTTGACGTCGGAAAATATAGGACTAGAGGCATTTACATTTCATCTCAGCTTCTGCTTCTGTGGATGGCCAGGCACGGAGAGATTCTGAAGCCTTTTCCTAAAAGGAGTGCCTCGGGGGGTTTCAGGGCAAATTTCGTCATCTAGGAAATGTCTGTACTGTCCCACACCGCCCCGACTCCCCAAAGCTCCTCGAGGCCTCTAGACAATGTCCACCGTGTCTGCAATATAGGCTTGAGCATCCTTGGCCCTCAAGAATCCCCAGTTTACTGTGTGACCTTGAGTGCAGTCCCAGCCCTCTCTCAGCCTCAGTGTCCCCATCTGAATATGGGGAAGCAGATCAGCTTCAACCCCCTCCACCAGCAGCTCCTGGGGCCTCTCCCCATCACAGCACAGCGCACGAGGCTCAGGCCTGCTGCTGGCACTGTCTTTGTCTACCGCCCTGCCCACCCCCTTGAGGGCTGTGGAGAGTGGGGTGTGCACACACACACACACACACACACGTGCGCATACGCCAGAGACCCTGCCTGGGCCTGGTCTGGCACTTTCAGAGGTACTGTGTCCTGAGGTGCTGAACAAGAAATCCTGGGCTTGTGGGGAGTGGGGGCCCCGGCTAGAGAATGATTTATTCATAGAGTCATTCATTAAACAGGTTGGCTGGAAGCTGCCCGGGAGTGGGTCTCAACAACCTTGGGGTCTCCTCCACCTCCCCAGGGGGTTCATGCTTGGGGGTCAAGGAATGTGTACCCAGGAGGAAGGCAGGAAGGAGGGAAGGGGTACAAAAAGGGAGGGAGGAAAAGATGGGGTCACCCCCCTGCCAGGCCCTGGGCAGAGTGAGACCAGCGTCTACAAAGTGGGTGTCCCCTATTGTCCCCAGGAGGGCATAACCAGGGTGGACAGGGCCTCGGGTCACACTCCTCACTCATCCTGGCTCAGATGTCCAGAACCCTGCCTGTTTAGTGTTTAGGAAACGAGGTCCCACTATTCTTAGGTGTTGACGATTGTTTCAGTAACTTCTGAAAGAGCAGCTGGGCTGAGAGAAGCCCCTCTTGGGGCAGCAGGGGAAGGGGCTCTCAATTCGCTCTAAGATCCTGTGAATCTATTGTACGAGTCAACTGGGGAGAAGCTAAAGCAGCCGAGACTGGGTTAATAGAGGCAGAGCATCCCTAAGAAGGGAGGTGATAGCTTTCATCTAATCATAAGGCGGGCCATGCTCTGGGTCAGTAATACGGGAAAGTAAACAGGATAATGAGTAGGAAGTGAGACTATGGGGCCCCAACCCTGTCATGGCTCCTGGTGCTGTGTCTTAGGAGCCTCTACATCCCCACCCCGCACTAGGCGATATAGTGTAGTGGTTGGGAGCCTGGTCCTGGTGAGGTTATGTATTATTAGCCTCTCTGGGTCAGTTTCCTCATCTATACAACAGAATCTACAGTTGCCATTGACAAGGTTGGCATGAGGATTAAGTGGGAAGCTGGGTTCTGAGTGCACTTAGCATGGTACCTGGCTTGGAGCAGGCCTTTGGGCTGTCACTGCCAAGTGCAATCCTAGTTCTGTGCGGGGTGCAACTGTGAGCCTGTTCGGTGAAGTCCTGTATTGTGGACACAGACAGCTGAAGTGGCCAGACCTGGTGTCCACATGCCACCGCCCCCGACCCACCCCAGAAGCCAAGGGCCTGGGCATGAGGCAGCCCACCTGCAGTGTGGCCTTTGGGGTGGGGCTGGAGAGGGCTTGGCCAATTGTCCTAGGAAACTGGAAATCAGATTCACCATCTTGGCCAAAACTGCCTCTCCCTCTGCCCAACTCAACCATGGGCAGCCCACCCAGAAGCTGTCTAAGCTCCAAACCTGGCCACCCTCCCTCCTCCCTGCCCCACTCTGCTATTCAAACCCTCACCCAAGCTGGGGGTGGTGTTGTCTCCTGCTCTGGCCCTGCTCCAGGGGAGCTCCATCCCCCAGCCCTCCAGGCCTGCAGCCACCTCCCAGCCCTGCAGGTCCAGAAGGCTTCAGCCACCCTGCTGTGTCTGCATCTCTGCCCATAGAGGGTCCCTGCCCAGAACATCTCCTCCCCCTTCCTCTGGTTGATTCATGCCTGTCATTCTGGACCAAGCTCCCCCGGCCCCAACCCCTCCCAGGTTCCAAAGGACAAGTGCCTCCCGCACGTGCACTTCCCGACCCCTGGGAGCTCCCCACTGCCTCATGGCCTGACCTAGGCATGCCTCCAGCTCTGCTCGCTTGTCCAGGGTCACTTCCTCCTCTGCTTCCTCAACAGCTGCCAAGGGTGAGCCGAGGTGCTTCAGCACAGGCATGTGGGCTAGGGGAGCTGGCTTAAGAAGGGGAGGGAAGGGATGGATGGATGGATGACTGGTAACTGGGAGTGGCCATCAGCTGGTCTCACTCTAGGCAGGTCCCACTTGCTTTCTTTGTCACTTACAAAGGTCTGACTGAGCAGCACTGGCCCTGCCCCCTACCCCTCTCATCCAGTCCACCTGCCCTGATAAGCTCCAGGCTGGGTGGCTCAGGAGAGCGAGAATGGGACACACACGCGCGCATGTGCGCGCGTGCACGCGGCTCCAAACAAAACTGCTCCCCTCACTCCTCTTCATCAGTCCATACCTCCCAGATGCCTGAGATAGAGCCAGGAACGCAGCGTGAAGATGACATTAAAGAAAGAAACCGTCAGAAACCCTTGCCTGGGGCATTCAGCAACCAGCCACAACCAGCTGCCTGGTTGTAGAACTTCCTGGTCATCTCTTGCCAGAACAGGCACAGCAGACAGCCTCTCTGGAGAGACGGGGTGCTTGCAGAGAGGTGCTCTGCACTGAGCAGTCACAGATCCAGGGCATGGGGAGCGACCCCCCAGTTCTAGGCAACCATGACCGGCATGGGGATTGTCCTGGTTGATGCTGGGACCTGAAGGTTATTTGAATTCTGCTTTCGAATGACATTTCTCACCGAAGCTGAAACCTACCCGTAGGTGAAAAGTCCCAACGATTACCCCTGGACCATCTGATTCCCAGAGAGATTTGGACAATCAGACTCAGGTGAGGAAACAAAGGGTGATGCAGGGAGGGACTTCTCATCAGTCTGGGTCTGAACAGAGCTGAACTTGATGGTATTTCAGGCACAGCCACCCAGCAGCGAGATGCACAGGACATTACTAACCGAAAACACCTTAGACAACGCCTACAGCAGGGCCCTCATTTTATAGTCTAGGAACCTGAGGTCCACAGACATGTGGACAGCTGCCTGGGGTCACACAGCCACCAACGCTCAGTGGGAACCGACAAGTGTTTCTCACAGTGAGCTCACAGCAGCCTTTGGTGGTGGGCATGGCTGCCATTCTGTCTTCCAGATGAGGAAACCGGCTGGGAGGCGTCAGGAGCCTTGGTCAAGGTCATACAGCCCTGGAGAGGGGACTGGAGGCCACCCCCAGAGAGTCCCTGTGTGGGGCACTTCGTGTTCTTCCCATCCTAGGCTGGGATTCCTGTAAGTGTCAGGTGCAGTCACTTACAACAGGCTCAGGAGGCCCAGAGAGGTAGGGGAGATACAAAGAGGCATCCCCAGAGGTGCTCTCCCGCAGATTACATAACTCCCCTTCCCTGTCCGATGGCCCCGGGGGGAGGCTGGGGCAGCTAGCAAGAGTGGGGGGCACCCAGCGGGGGAATGGACCCGGCCTTATTCGTCTATATCCTCTTGACTCTTTCCAAAGAGGTAACAGTCGTAGGCGCCAGGACGCACTGGCTTTCTCCCCCTTTCTTTTTCCCTCTGGTTGGGTAACAAATACTAATACTAATAATGATAATAATAATTAGAATAAATATAACCTCGAGACGCTTGGGGTCTCGTTGCCATGGCAACCGCGGGCGCTAATGAGCTTCTGAGGCTGCCCTCGGGGCCACCCAGACCTGGGCGCGGGATCAATGTTGATTCGGCCCCTGGAGGCAATAGCGATTCCGCGGGGGCCACACGGCGGACCAGGACCGAGGAGCAGGCACTTGGGAGGGGTCCTTCTCCCCGTCCCCTGCGCTGCCCAGCTGGGACCCCCAGGCCCCTCTGGGTCCGCAGCGTGGCCCTCAGTCCCTGTGTAGCCCGCACGGGGCTCCCAGCTCACTGCGCTCCCCGACTCGGTTCTCGGAAGCCAGTCCCCACCTCGGACGCGGATTCCGGTCCCGGCCACCGCGTCCCGGCACGGTGCGCCCCGGACTGCTCTTCGCAACCCGGCCCTTCTTCTCCAAGGTTCAGCGACCCCGACCTTGGTGAGCGCCGGCGCGGACCCCAGTGCCGAACACCGGCTGTCCCGCAGGGCTCCTGCCCCCAGACCCTTCCCCGGTCGTCCCCAGCCCCTTTCTAAAGAGCCCCGGACCCCAGTCATATGACCCTTACCCGCCTCTCTCAGTGCGCCCACCCTTCACCCCTTCTCCGGAGCCCCGCGCCGCAGACCCCGCCCCCCACTCGCCCAGACTCTCCTCCGCCAAGAGCTCCGCCCCGGCCCCTTTCCACGCCGCGCTCGGACCCCGGCCCGGGCGCGCCCCTCCCCGCGCGGCCCCCCCGCCCTGCCGCCCCGGGCGCAGCTCACCTCGTGCCCGCCGCCCGCTCGCCCTCGCTCCGTAGCCGGAGCCGGCGCCGCGGGAGCCCCGCCTGCTGGGGTGCGGGGGCTGCCCACGCCCCCGCGATGCCCACCGCCGCCGCCGCAACAGTTGTCCTGGCTTCTGGGGGCGCGGGGACGCGGGGACTGCCGGGCTCCTGGATCGGCGCTCGGAAGGCGCCCCGCTCCTAGGCGCGCCGGGCGCGGCGCGGAGCTGGGCCGGGCGGGGCTGGGCTGGGCTGGTGCGAGGCTGAAGCTCCGGCTCCGCGTACGGCTCGGGGTCCGGCGGCCGGCCGCGATGCCCCGTCCGCCGCCCGCGCTACTCGCGGACCCGCGCCGCCGGCCGCCCGCCGCCCCGAGCCGCGCCCGCGCCGCCGCCGCGGCCGCCGCCCGCCGCCGCCGCCGCGCTCATGCTCGGCCGGGCCCCGCGCTCGCCGCCCGCCGCCGCCGCCGCTGCCCACTTCACTCTTTGGCGCTCGCTCCGCGCCGCGCCCTCTGCTGCCCCCTCGCCCGGGCTCGCCGAGCTCCCGCCGCCCTGCCCGCCGCGTCCTGCGCTCTCCTCTCTCTCCCTTCCTCTCTCTCCCTTCCTCTTTCTCTCTCTCCCTCTCTCTGCGTCCTCCTCTCATTTTTTTTCTTTCGCGGTCTCTTTTCTCCCCCTGTGGCTCTTTCTCTCTCCCCTCCTGCTGTTTGCGGTGGCTTCTCAGTTTCTCTTTTTACTTCCTTTCCGTCGTTCTTTCACGCCTTCCTCCTCCTTTTCCTTCCTTCTACTTTTCCCTTTCCTCTTCCCGCTTTCCTGCCCGGTTTCCTCCCTCCCTCCCTCCCTCCTTCCTTCCTCTCCGTTCTTCTCTCTTTGTTCCTTCCTCCTCCTTCGCTCCTTCCTTCCCACTCCCTTTTCCTTTCCTCTTCCCACCCCAGTTTCCTACTCTTCAGTCCTCCCATCTCCTTCTAACACACACCTGCTTTGTCTGGGGGCCACGTTATTCCCGCCAGCCAGACTCTGGCCAGGGGGATCAGGGTCACGGTCAGCTTGGGCCAAGAACCCTTCGCATGAGACAGGCTCCTCTGCCACGGTTTCCTGTGGGAAAGGCCCCACTTCCTACCCTCCTGGGCCACTGCATGGGGTCCCCTCCTCGGCTCCTGCTCCCCGCTCCACCCAGCAATCCCCCAGCTCCAGTCTGCCCCCCATTTCACCCCTCACCTGTGGGACAAGAATGTGCTTGCCCTTCTGTGGCCTCAAAGCCAGTGAGCCCCCATTTCCCCACCTTCCTCTGTCCCCGGCGGGGAGACCTGCGGTTGTAAAGAGGTCTTGTGGGGAGAAGGTTGCAGCCTCCTCGAGGGCCCCAAGAGAGAATGGAGACGAAGATCTTTTATCAATTCTTGATTTTAGGAGGAAGAAGGGAGCCTCTGGAGGACTGGCCCCAAGATTCTCCCACCTGGGTCTCCTGAGATGGTGGCCCTCGTTTCACTTTTCTAAGCATTGATGGAACTGCAACAGAAACTGGACTAAGCCCTGTATACTTGTTGTATTCTTTATGCTTTATTTGTTCACCACAGTGCTGAGCAGCGTCCTCCCCACTTCACAGCAGAGGCGCTGGGACTCAGAGAAGTTAGGACACCTGCTCTGAGCCACACAGTCAGCTAGGGGCAGAATCGGGGCTCAAGCCCAAGTCTGGCTGACCTTTCAGGCCCAGTCCCTCAGCCTTGGCCCCTCACAGGTACCTGGGTGAACATCAAGAGAAGGCACCGAAGGCAAGCACTGCACCCTCTCCTTACTGAGGAGGAACCAGAGACAGCGGCAGGTGCCTGGCAACAGCTTGTACATGACCCGTTGATGGGGCTGGGAGTCCCGATGGCATTTCTGATGCCACATCCTGGGCCCCTTTCAAGGATAAGAGGGAGGCTCAGCCTCGTGCCTAAGGCACCCAGCAGGACAGTGGGAATGGTGCCGGGGCGCCCACGCTAGGAAGCCTGCACTGTTGGAGTGCCTCGATTTCCCCACCTGTCTCACAGGTGTCCATGCCTTCCTGTCCTCAGTGGACCTGGCTTGAGCAGCTGCCCAGGCAGGACACTGAATCTCCCCCAAGGGAGCCGATGTGGGCCCTGCTCATGGGAGAGGCAGAGGGGCCTCCGTGAATGCCCCAGCAGGGCGAGGTCAGGGCCACAGCGAGGGCTCAGGGAGGCAGCACCTGCTTGGCCACAGGGGCAGTGTTGCCCAGTGGGAAGGCTCATGGGATTTGTAGCAAGGCGGCACTTTGTCCCTAATTGGCCAGGTGGCCTTAGGCACGGCACAGAAGCTCCCTGAACGTCAGTTCTCTTTCCTGAAGAGGTCACAGCACTACCTCCCAGACAGGGTGTCTCAAGGACTAAATGAGACGAGGCCCATGAGGTACTTCTCCTGGCACCTGGCAAATATCCCAAGAGGGGGACAGAGGAAACTGAGGCCCAGAGAGGCCATGGAACAGGTGGAAGTGCCGGGTGCTGGTGGTGGTGGGGGGCTGGGAGGTGCCTACCAGACTGTCCCGTCTGATTTTGGCTGTCACGCTGGAGAGGTGCCTGTCATCTGTGCCCTAGCACGGACTGTGTCTTAGGCTCTCAACGCCAGGGACACTCAGCTTTGAGGGATGTGGGCTGAGCGAGGGGAGGAGGTGTCAGGGCGTCACAGCAGGCCGCCTGTGTTGCTGGGATGGGGTCTGTGGTGTGTAGTGTGTGTATGTGTGTGTTGTGTGTTGTTTGTTGTGTGAGTGGTGTGTGTTGTGTGATGTGATTTGTACATGGTGTTTCATGTGTGCATGTACTATGTGTGCTCTGTGAATGCGTATTAAATGAGTGGGGTGTGTGTATGGCATATGTGTGAGTATGTGTGTATGAGAGAATCTGAGTGGTGTGTGTTTTGTGTGTGTGCTGTGTGTATATGAGAGTGTGTGAGTGGTGTGTGTTTTGTGTGTATGTGTGTGCATATGAGTGTGTGTGAGTGGTGTATGTGTCTTGTGTGTGTTGTGTCTGTGTGGTACTGTATATGAGGTGTGCGATGTGTGTTTATGGTGTGTCTGTGTGTTGTATATAGTGTATGGTGTGTGTGGTATGTGTGAGATGTGTATGTCTATGAGTATACATAGGATTGTTGAGAGTGTGTGCTGTGTGTGTTCTGTGTGTGTATGCGTGTTTAAGAGTGTGTGTTGTGTGTTATATCTGTTGTGTGTCGTGTGGTATGTGAGTATAAATTGTGTTGTGTGTGTTGTATGTGTGCATTGTATGTGGTATGGTTGGTCTGTGGTCTGTGGTGTGTGTGGTGTGTTTGTGAATGTGTATGTATGTGTATGTGTATGAGAGTGTGAGTGGGGTGTGTTGTGTGTATATGTGAAGATATGTGAGTATGATATATGTGAGTGGTATGTGTCAATGTGTGTGTCTCAAGGTGTGTGTGGTGTGTGTGTGTGTGAGTGGTGTGTGTGTGGTGTGTGTGTGTATGTGAGGGTGTGAGTGGTGTTTGTGGTGGTTCATGGTGTGTGTGGTGTGTGTGTGAAGGTGTGAGTGAATGGTGTGTGGTGGTGTGTGTAGGGTGTATGCGGGTGTGAGTTGGTGTGTGTGAGGGTGTGAGTGCTGTGTGTGGGGTCTGTGGTGTGTCTGTGAGGGTGTAAGCAGTGTGGGGATGTGGTGTGTGTGTATGAGCTGGTGTGTGTGAGGGTGTGAGTGCTGTGTGTGCACTGTGTGTGGGGTCTGTGGTGTGTTTGTGAGGGTGTAAGCAGTGTGAGGATATGGCATGTGTGTAGGTGTGTATATGAGTGGGTGAGTGTGAGTGGTGTGGGGGTTGCAAGTGTATGTATGTGTGTGAGGTGTGAGTGAATAGTGTGTGTGGTGTATGGGTTGTGTGGTGTCTGTGTATGTGTAAGGATGCGAATGGTGTGTGTGGTTGTGTGTGTGAGTGGTGGGTGTGTGTGTGTGTGAGGGTGTGAGTGGTGTGGGTTGTGTGTGAGATGTGAGTGGTGAGGGTGTGTGTGAGATGTGAGTGATGAGGGTGTGTGTGTGTGTAAGGGTGTGAGTGAATGGTGTGTGTGTGTGTGAGGTGTGAGTGGATGGTGTGAATGAGCGGTGTGTGTGCTATGTGTGCTGGGGTGTGTGATGGCTGTTGGCATGCGGGGGTGGTGGAATGAGGCATCTCCCTTTTTTGGGTGCGCATGTCTGGAATCTCCATATGGTGTGTTCGTGCATGTTTTCCACGTGTATGTGTGGTGGTGGTGTGTGTGTGCATGTGTGATGTTTGTGTATATGTGTATTTGTGGTGTGTGTGTATGTATGGTAAGTGTGGTGTCTGTGTATCTGTGTGTATGTGTGGTATATCTGTGTGTGGTATGTTTGGTGTGTGTTTCTGTGTGTATGCATGGTGTGTGTGTGGTGTTTGTGTGTGTATGTGTGTGTATGGTGTGTGTGTGTATGGTCTGTGTGTCTATGTGTGTGGTGTGTATGTGTGGTGTGTATGGTGTATGTGTGTATGGTGTCTGTGTGTGGTGTGTGTGTGTGTATGTGTAGTGTATGTCTGTGTGGTGTGTAGTGTGTGTTTCTGTGTATATGTGTGGTGTGTGTGTAGTGTTTGTATGTGGTGTATGTGTGTTCTGTGTGTGTGTTTGTATGTGTGATGTGTGTGTGTGGTGTGTTCAGGGCATGTGGAAAGCGTCATCATTTAGTGGAGCCCCTCCCCCTCATTGTCCCTCCCTACCGCCCTTCACCTGCCACTGGGCGGGGCTCTGTGCCTGTCCCAGGTCAGTGCTGGACACCCAGAGACCAGAAAAGGTCCCTGCCCCAAAGAAGCTTAAGGTCGGGTTGGTGACAGCACAAATGTTAAGGCTGTATCACTCCATCTCCTACAGGATGAAACTCCATCCCCTCTTCCTGTGCCTGTGGCCCAGCCCACCTGCCCAGCCTCCTCTGCAGTCAGGTGCTGGAGCTCCAGCCATGTCAAACCTGCAAGCCACGGTGGCTGTCCTGGGTGGTCACTCCATGGCCTCCTCAAAACCCCATGACAGGCCCACTATGTGCTGGGCTGGGCTGCCCTCCGCAGTGCTTCCAGAGCCCTGCACCTTCACCTTCTCTCTCTAGAACAGGCTCCCCTACCTTGGACAAAACTACTTTGCCTCCCTGAGCCTCAGTTTCCTCATCTGCATAATGGGAATGACCTCAAAGGGTCAATGTGAGGATTAGACGAGAGATAAGATCATAACAGGCAATGGTCCTGTCGATTAACCCACAATAAATCAACGCTTGGCACTTCGTGGGTACTTGGTCTCATCAACGTCTCTTCTGCTTTTTCAGGAGGCCAAGGGGTGAGCAGGAAAAAGTGTGGACTTTGGAACTGAATGGATTTGGGTTTGGATCTCTGCTTGGCCACTCACCAGCTGTATGACCATGGCCAATGTTATTCACTTCTCTCGTGTCCTGTGCTGCCCCTGTCAGATGACCACCAACTTTACATTTCCAGAGTCTGAAACCAAATGGGTATCCCTGGGCCAAAATCCTGGGGAGGGTGGGGCCGCGCTTCCTGGAGGCTCCAGGGGAGGACCCTCCTGGCCCCTTCCCGCCTCTGGTGGCACCCTCAGCTTGCAGCGACATCACCTGGTCTTGGAGGGCAGTATCTTCAGATCTCCCTGCGCTCCTCTTCCCACGGCCTTGGGTCAGATGCTCCCTCTGCCTCCCTCTTATAAGGATGCCTGTGATCGCATTAGGGCCCACCTGGATCATCCCGGATAATCCCCCCATCTCAAAATCCTCCGCTCAACCCCATCTGCAAAGTCCTTTTTTCCCTGCTTGCTGTTTATACGGTAGCACTGGCAGGTTCCAGGGATTAGGATGCGGATATCTTTGGGGGCAGGGGAGCACTCTTCAGCGTTCTGCCCTCTGGGCGTCTGCTGAGGCAGGTATGAGGGCATAGGCTCGGGGCTACTGTGTGAGTCCAGTGAGACGGAGCATGTAAGCATGTAAGCTGTCATCCACGGACCACTCAACAAATACTGCTGCGTCTCTGCTCCTGGCTGCACTGGAGGAGGCATGGGCAGGTGACTATGCAGACTGCCCTGGGAGACATTCCCCTGCCCCATTTCTGGGCACCTACTGCGTGCCGGGCCGCGCCCGACGCCCCACATCTGTCGTGGCTTCATCCTCCATCCCTATTTACTATTTCTCTGCCTTCGGGAGGCCTGCTCCCCCGCAAACTTGACTGCTCACGGGCGGCCTGGCGATGACTCATGCTCTCTCCCTCGGTGGAGAGCAGCCTTTTCAAAGGGCTGGCTGGGGAGGGAGCTAAATTTAAAGCCAGGCTTCCCGAGAAGATCACCTGCCACATCAAAATTGCAGCCATTTAATCGGGAGTCGGGGACATGAGGCATCGCACCCTCTTTCCTTTCTGAGAGGGTGGTGCTTGGAGCCCAAGACCCTGCGGCGGGCAGCGGGAGGGGGCTCCGGTGTGGCGGAACCAGCTGCTCCCTGGTCTCAACATATTCCCTCACCTTCCCCCACTTCCTTGGGGAGCAGCCCCCCACCCTCCCAAGGACCACTCCCAGCCCCTTCCTCCTCCAAGCGGTTCCAATCCCCCAGCCCCCATTTCCTAAATTCAAAATCGAGGGCTCAGAGAGATTTAGAGGCACCCTACCCCCTCAAAGTCCTCCAGCAAGGGTGTGGCCAAGCTGGGCAGTGCCCTGGACTGGTGGTTGCTCTGATCCTTGGGTAGGGTGGACAAGGCAGGGGCAAGTTGTTGCCTCTTTGAGCTTGTTTCCTTATCTATCGATCAATTCCAGGCGGGAGGAAGCACTTTGGTGGGTCCTGGAGGGCATTGTGTTCACTCTACCTGTTTACCTGGGAGGAGATGGAGGCCGTGAGGTGGGGAGACTCGGCCCAGGACCCCGGGAGGGAAAGAGGAGCCGGCCAACAGCCAGGCCTCTGCCTCCCAGCCCTGGCCTCCTCTGAGATGCGAGGCTGGCTCGGTCACTGCTGCCCTTGTGCCTTTGCCAGTGGGTGGGGCTGGCTGGCTGCCTGTCCCAGCTCCCTGCTCTCCTAACCGACCACAGGAGCCTCGTGTCACAGCAAAGCCATGGCTTCCCTGTGGCTATAGGAACAGGTCACAGGGAGGCAGGGCTGCCCACTGGTTAGGGTGCTGGCTGTGGGGCGAAAGCTGAGTCTGAATCTTGGTGGCTGCCGTATTGTGAGTCTTGACTGCTTGGGGCTGAGCACATAGTAGTTGCTCTGTGTGCAGGCATCAGTGCCGTGGCTGACTGTGGTCCCACAGATTTGGAAGGAGTGGTGAGCTGGGTGCCAGGGTCCGGGAAGCTCGCAGGTCAGATGCACTATACAGATGCCAGCAGTGGGGTTTGCCAAAGGCCGTCATCTCATCCCTGGGGGTTCCACAGTCTGCCAGCTCCTCCTCTCTGGCCTGCCCACCTCCCTGTTGGTCACAAGTGTAAACACAAGTTTCTCTTCCAGGCCTGGCAGGAGGCAAGAGGGGGCTTCTGTCTGCAAACAAAGTGCATGCAGCAGGCCCGCCTCTAAGCCACACCCTCCTCCCTAGTGTTCCCCTGTGATTACACTGTACTGAGAAAGGAACTTTGCAGGTGTCATGAAGGTGACTAATCAGCAGACCTTAAGAGGAGATGATCTGGCTCAGGACCTCGTCACATGAGTCCTTTAAAAGCAGAGCATTTTCTCTGACTGGTGACAGCAGCTGGGGCCCAAGAGACCCAGGGTGAAAGGCGTGGGCATGAGGCAGTGGGGTGCAGGGGTCTCGGGACAAGGCAGTGAGGAGCTGAGAGCCCCCAACCAACACCAGCAAGGACACAGGACCTCAGTCCTATAGCCACAAGGAGCTGGATTCTGCCGACACCTCCAGATGAGCCCAGGAGCCTCCAGGTGAGGGCCCGGCCTGGCTGATACCTTGAGGTCAGCCTTGTGAGACCCTAAGTGGAGAACCCACTGAGCCTGCACAGACTTCTGGCCTCCAGGACTATGAAACAGCAGGTGGGTGGTGTTTTAAGAGGCCAAGTTTGTGGCAGTTTGTTATGTTTTGCAGCAATAGAAAAACCCACGTCCTCAGCAACCACTTGTGCTAACACCTTTTTAATGGGGTGCAGAGTCTTACAGCCCCTCCTCCACTGTTCCCCCAGGGGGCAGCCCCTGACATTGCCATTCCTCTGCTTACAGACCCTCCGTGGGTAGCCTTCAGGATGAAGTCTGGGCTCCCCATGGTTTGGCATTTAACGTGGGAAAGAAAAGACATCGTCCCCATCAGTTTGGAGAAGGTTGGCCGGGGGGCCCTGCTATGTGCTGGGGGCAGCTGAGTTTCACAATGCACCAAGCTCCCAGGGAAATGCCTGGACTCCAGAGGCAGCTGTGCAGACCTGTCTGCCCCCCAGAGTCCTAGGGCTCAGGGCGCATGGAGATGCCCCTGGGTCAGGGAACACTGAGCAGCCCAGGCACACTGGGAAGACATCAGCTGTGAGGGGGTGACGCGGAGCCAGAAGGGTTGGGGGATCGGGGAGCACCAACTTCACTTCCCGAAGCTGAAACACAAGAGACCCCAGGGATGCAGGCTGTACCTGGCCTCAGTTTCCTTATCTGTAGACGATCACTGATGATAAGCTCCGCTCAGGTAGCACCGGGCTGTTCTCAGCGTGTGATGCGCATTACCTCGTAAGATGGGGTAGGTGCTATTTGTCAGTGCTGTCAATATCACAGTTTCCCAGGCAAGGAGCTGCGGATAGAGGTGAGGCTAGAACAGTGGCTCTCGGGCAGACGGAGGGGCCGGTGAATGAGGGCCCGGGCTCTGGCTTTGTGGCTGTGTCCTGGGCTTGCCTCCTGGCACCCCATATAGCAGCTGGGGACCTGGACCAGGTGGACTGGCTACCACCTGCTGCCCTGTGTCCTCCTCTGCAAATCGGGGACAGTGATGGCTGGTCTCAGCCCAGGCTGGCTCACAGAAGGCAGAGGTTCTGTCCAGGGGGAAGTGAGAGGTCCCCACCGTAGCTCAGATGCTCAGCCCTGCCACCCAGCTCTGTGGCATCAGGTTCATCAGGGGGAATGGCAAACTCCACTCCTGTTCCCCGGCGCTGTGCGTCTAACCTGGGCTTGGCATCTCTGCAGCTGGCGGCTGTCACAGCTCGCTGCATCCTACCGCCAGGCATCTGAAACTCAGCCTGGGACGGCGAGAATTTAGATGGTGCCAGTTGGCAGGTGGAGCTGAGCACCCAGCGATGAGCCTCACTTGCACAGAGCCCCGCCTACCCTGCAGCAGGCCCCCAGAGTAATGCAGTAATAACAGCAACAACAATGACGACAGGCAGGATCTTTGGTGTGTGTGGGAGTCCCCGAAGTTCACTGAGTGCCCTCCACACCTGCTCATGCCTTGCATCCATGCAGGGAGTACAGGCAGGTGCTACCCTCTTCTCAGAGAGGTTGTGTCATGGGCCGGAGGTCACACAGCGCCTGAGAGGCAGAGCTGGGCAGAAATCTGAGGACCCTGATGCAGATGCTCGTGCTACTGCTGGGAAGCTCCTTCTCAGAGCCTGTGTCTTGGGGCACTAGGGTGAGGGCTCTGCTCTGTAGACCAGTCATTTTACATCCCCGGGGTGGAGCAAGGCGGCCCAGGCTGGACAGGAGCCTCAATTTTGTAGCTGTGTGCCCTGCACAAGTCACATGGCCCCTCTGAGATTAAGATCTACCTTTTTTCTCTGACCAGGTTGCCAGCTCCTTGAGGACAGGGAGTGCACCTTCTCTCCTCACTCTTCCTGGGCCAGGCACAGAGTATTGGCAGAACACTCTGTTTAACTGAAGTCGAACGAGGGCCCCCACTTACCGGGGGCTCTGTGCCTCACACTGTCACTCGGATGGTTTGCCTGAATCTTCACAGCCATCCTAGGAGTCACTTCTATGCATTTGCTATTAACAGATTACAAAATCAAACAGGCCCAGAGAAGTTAGGGGACTTGCCCAGGGGCACACAGCTGGCAGTGGCACAGCCGAGATTTGAACTTGGATCTCTCCCTCCCTAGCCCCTGCCCTAAGCCTCTACTCTTGACCTCAATGCAACAAAGAACAGAGTCGAGAGCTCTAGGGTGGGAGCTGATCCTAGGCCTGCCTCTCTAGGCCTTGGTTTCCCCCTCCCCGCTCCGTGCTCATTGCTGGTCTGGTCCCTCCAGCTCGCAGTGGGAGGCTCTGGTAGGCTCCGTTCAGCATTGGCTTCTGGCTGGTTTAGTCCAGGCGCCGAGAGGCAGGTTATCTGGGATTCAACAGCTCAGGCCCCCATTGCCCAGACTGGAATTCCAGGCCTCTTTGATTTCGCGGAGCAGCCTCTCCCAATCTTGTAAATTGTTTGGCTTGGCCTCACGGAGCAACCTTTGTTATTGCAAAATCTCATGTTTCCGTAAAGCCCAGGGAAAGAAGAGGCTTTGGCGGCAGGTTCCAGCGCCTGTCTGAATTCTGTTCTTGTGAGGCTCCCAGTTGTGGGGAGGCCAGCCTGGGGCTGAGCGGCAGGGTGGGGGCCGTGGCCCTGGCCAGGTGGCCCAAGCCTGTGTGAGCACCTGCCAGCCGCAGTCTGGTCACCAGTCAACATCCGAGATGAACCAGAACCGCCACAGAGATGCCCAAAGGCCAGACAGGGTGAGACTGGGGTGAGGAAGCCAGGGGAGATGTTTCCATGGTCACAGGCCTGGGACACTCCACAGACCCTGTCCAAGGGCTCCCAGGCAAATCGGGACCAGCCAAGCCCTGATTCCTTTGGAAGAGGAGAAAGGAAAGGAAACTCCAGCTTCCAGAGCCTGGATTCATAAATCTCCTGCCAGGCCTGGGCCTTTACAAACATTTCCTCATGAGCACTACCAGCCTACCATGAGCAAGGCATGATTATTTTTGCACTGTTACAGCTGAGGATAGGAAGGATCAGAGAGGTTAAGTACCCCGTCCAGGGCCACACAGCTGGTCAGTGGAAGACGTTGCCTGTGCTGGATTGGATTTCCAGGTTCAGAATCATTTATGCCAACATTGTTTCTCAGTTGGAGAAAGCAAGGTTTCATCTTAGTGTCCAGGAGCTGCCTCTGCCTCAGTCTCTCCATCCTGGATCAGGCCCCATGAGGGACCAGGCCCTCTGCGGTCAGGTTTGCTGACATCCTGCTCTAGGTCCCCCAGAATGTGATGCCGGGTACTGGAGCCCAGGCCAAGAGAGAGGATGGGCTGCCTTCTGCCCCAGGGCACCATGGGAATATCTGGGAGCACCACTTGCAAATATGGAACCCCAGAACCCTGGATTGCTAGAGCAACCTTCTAGGACCAGCAGCATGAGCCCCAGCTACTGATGAGAAAATGGAGGGTCCAAGGGTCCAGTGAGTTGCCCAAGGCTCCTGTGCAGTGAGCCTCCTTGCCACCTTCATGTTTAATTTCAATGCGACAATTACAGATTTGCAGTCAGACTCTTGGGTCTGCCTCCTGTCTGCGCCCCCTTGGACAAAACGCTTTCCTTTTGTAAGTCTCAATTTCCTCATCTTTGAAATGGGGCCCACAGTTCCTCCCTTTTAGGGACCTGGGACGGTTGGTCAGTGGAGGCCATATAACTAACTGACTTACCACAAAGCCTGACACACAGTACGGCCTCTGCTTTGCAGTCCTCACTGCCTGCCCCCACTAGCGGTCAGTACCTATAGTTTGATATTTCACTTATCACAATCACTGCTGCTGTATCTTAAGCACCTGCTGTGTGCAAGGCACTCTGCTAGGCACTTGGTGTCATCATCCATGACAGTAACCACAGCCACTGTTTTGAGCCACGTGCTGGGCGCAATTGTGTGCCTTTCAGAAACATCTCAATGGCTGTAATGTGGGCGCTATCATCACCACATCCGTCTCACAAACAAAGAAACTTAGGCTGGAAAGTGACTTGCCCAGGACAAAAGGCTAGCACCTTTGGTCAGTAGAGCTGAGGTCCCGTCCTCCTGAGCCAATCTGGGGACCCTGGGGCAGAGCCTGGCCTGTCAGGAGAGGAGGGAGGGAGCAGTGAGGAAGGTGGGCTAAGGGGGTGGGTGTAGACGGGCAAAAATGGGAAGCTGCAGGCTGCCAGGTGCCTCCCAGGGTGGAGTCAACAGGGCTGAGGACCCACAAACTGTCTTGGCCAAGGCCCCACCCTGGACCCTGGAGTATGGTGGTCAGAGCAGGATGGGTCTGTGCCACAGACATAGGGACTGGTCTGCATGGGACTCTGCCCTTGACAATGGGGGCTCACAGTCCCTAGGTGAGCTGGCTTCACTGGGCAGAGTCCCTAGGCCCTCTAGCTCTAGACACTCAGTCATTCCTCCTAGTACTCCCCTCTCAGTACCCACTGGTGCCATCTGGTCCAAGACTCACTGTCTCCTGCCTGGGCTTAGGCAGTAGCCAACAATCTCTCTGACTCCATTCTCTGGCCCACTGAGCCATCCTTCACATGGAGCCACAGGATCGGTGTGAAATCCACATCCAACAGTATCACCCTCCTGCTCAAGACCCTTCTATGGCTCCCTATTTACTACTTTCAGGATAAAGTCTGGATTCCACCTGCCATCTTGCCCCGTCTCTGCCAAAGGCCACCCTAGGTTTGCAGAGCCTCTCACCTTTTCTGAAGGTACCGTTATACTCTGTTTTCTTTTCCTGGATGTCTCTCTTGCTCCTTTTTATCTCTGAGGACCAAGAACATTTGTCTCCTCTTCGTGGAAGCCTTCTCTGAGCCCCAGTCTGGGTCCCTGCTTCCTTTGTGCTTCCTGCCCATCACAGTCCTGGTCCCGCTGGAGTGACACTGTCTGTCTGTGCCTCTGTCACTGCCAGGAGCTCCCAGAGAGTCAGGTTTGGGTCTGCCTTGGTTCAATGTTCCCAGTGTAAACCACCACAGGGTCCAGCCCAGAGGGGGTCTCCATGACTGAAGTTGCATACATGGTTCCAACAAGCCTGTGCTTGGAGAGCCAGCCTGGGAGGCAGGCAGCGGCTGGTGCCCCTTGCACTCCCCCGGGACAGCTGGGGCAGTCTGGCCATGTCTGCAACTTGGCACTGATGTTTGGTTAATAAGCATATTTGGCACTTGCCTTGCACCTTTCATCCCCAACCCTCTGAACGCATCCCCAACTTTAATTAATTCTCCCCACACCCCAATGAAGCTGCTCTTCCCACGGCAGATAATGATGTGCGAAGTCCTTTTGGTGAAGGTGTTGTGATTAATTCCACTGTGTAATTAGGATTGTCTCTTCCCACCTCCCAGGCCCCTTCCAGCTCTCCCCCTCCCTCCCCTGGGCCAACAGGTGGACTCCAGGCCTTCAGCATGGAGCGCTGGTTTATTATTGTTACGAAGCCACACATGAGCTCACTGCCTCAACAGTTCGGCTTGTCCTTAGAAAATATAATGGGATAATTTTTGCAGAGAGGACCGAGGCAGCGGAGGAGCAGTGAGTGGAGTGCAGCCACACTGGAACCTGGTTTCTGCAAGCCTGGGGAGTGAACTGAGGTTGGGGAGGGCCCTGGGAAATCACAGCTTTAGAAAGCTCTCCCTCCTTCAGGAAGCCTCCTCTGATTAGTCTGCTTAGATTGGCCTCTCGCTTTTCTGTTTCCCTCTGGCCTTTAGAGCAGAGGCCCCTGTTTTAATAGGTGATTGTTTGGTGTTGGTTTGGCCTTCCCAACGACACTAGGAGTCCCTGCATCAGATTCAAGTTTCTATGTCTTTGTATCCTAGGGGGTGAGCGGAGGACTTTGCATCCAGTAGACGGGTATGTGTGGATGGGTAGATGGATGCGGCATGAGTGAACAGATGGTAGATGCCGGGGGATGGATGGATAGATAGGTAGGGAATAGGTGAATGGATAGATGGATGGATGGGTGGATGGATGGATGGATGGATGGGTGGGCTTCTGGATGGGTGAGTAGATGATGGGCGGGTGGATGATGGGCGGGTGGATGATGGATGAACAAGTTTATGGCAGGATGACTACACAAATGAGTGGTTGGGTAGATGGAGGGCTACGTGGAGAACTGAAGGACGGGCTGGGTTGATGGGTAGATGGGTAAGGTGGTGAGTGTGAGATGGATGGGCAAGGGGCGTGTGGCTTGGGGGGTTACTGGGTGAACGATGGGTTGTGGGTCTTCAACAGACCATAACAATAACGGCAGTAATAATTTACCTCTAGCTAATGTTTACTGAGGTACCAGGCATTGTTCCAAGCCTTTTGCATTATTAATTAGCCCATTTAATGCTTGTAACCCTTCCATGGGAGAATGCATGGTAGATTGAGAGGCGGCAGCTGGGGCGTCTGTGTTGTGGACGGGCAGGCAGTCAGGCAGACAGCTGGATGTGCATTTTGTGATGGCGGCAGATGCTTGATGAAACAGATGGGGAGCTGGGCAGGCTGGGAGGGGAGGCGTGCGGGGAACAGGACGACGAGAGGTCCTGAGGGGCAGGTGAGAGGCTGACATAAGAGCTGAGTATGTTTCATTTGTCCGCACCTCAGGGAGGGACATTTCCATCCACTGGACACCCACACCAGGAAGCTGGTGTTCCCCTTTGATGGCCATCTCTGCCTCGGTCCCTCATCCTAGCACCCCTTAGGGCTCCAGCCGTCTAACACCATCCATTCCAGATTCCACTGACTCCTGCTGGATTTTGCCTCATAGGCCCCCTCAGCTGCCCCAGCCCACTCCCCTGTCCCCTACGCATGGAAGCCAGAGGGATCTGGCCAAAATGCAATCTTTTTTTTTTTTTTTTTTTTTTTTTTTTTTTGAGATGGAGTCTTGCTCTGTCACTCAGGCAGAGCTCACTGCAACCTCTGCCTCCCAGGTTCAAGTGAGTCTCCTGCCGCAGCCTTCCAAGTAGCTGGGACTACAGGCACGCACCACCACGCCCGGCTCATTTTTGTATTTTCAGTAGAGACGGTTTCACCATGTTGGCCAGGATGGTCTCAATCTCCTGACCTCGTGATCCGCCCGCCTCAGCCTCCCAAAGTGCTGGGATTACAGACATGAGCCGCCGTGGCAGGCCCCAAAATGCAACCTAATCCTGCCACCTCCTTGCCCAAGCTCTTCTATGGCTCCCAACCCCCACGGACAGCCAGCCCTAGTCTGCCGTGTGTCCCATGACCAGCGGCTGCAGACACACCTGAGGCCCTGGTTTTCCCCCAACAACAGGTTCTTTCAGGCTTCCAGGTCATGACCACGAGGTGCCTCTTCCCAAATGCCAGCCCCCATCTCGGCCCATTCACCTCGGGTCGAGGGAAACCTCATCTGCTCTGCAGCCCCCTGTCACAGCCACCATCCCAGAGTCTGTGCAGAGGTTTCCACCATCCCAGAGTCTGCGCGGAGTTTCCAGCCTGAGGTCTGGAGCCGTTGCTGTGTTCAAACCTTGGCTTCTCCGGCCCAGCCTCCTCACCTGTGAAATGAGGGTGAGACTTGTTCTCATCCCCCCCTGGTTGTCTTGTCGTGAGGACTCAATGAGGTGTGAAAAGTGCTGACAACACAGCTGACAGGTAGAGAGCGTTTCACAAATACCCGGCTATGATTGTGATTAATACAGTGTCTGCCTTCCCCACCAGGCAGTGAATTTCTCAGAGATAAGACTGGGGCTTCTTCATGGATGAATCATTTCTTTCAACAGATATTTATGGAGGCCCTTCCTCCGTGTAGGGCAGTGTCCCGGGTGCCGGGGACACGCTAGTGCAGAGGACCCCCAGGCTCAGCCTAGGCCCCAGGTGACGTAGGAGAGTGGTGACCGAATGGTGGCATCATGTATCTGCCTAAATGACAGCAAACAGGACAAGCCAAAGGACCTTGGGGGCTGAGTTCCCACCAGCTGCCTGCTGGCCTGCTCCCTGGACCTCGAGGGGTCCTCACCTTTCGGAGCAGGGCAGACTGGCTGCCCAGGTCCTCCATCTGCATAGCCGAGTCTAAGCCACTTCTCTCTCAGGGACAGGAGGGTGACCTCCTGAGGTCTCCCAGAACCTGGGCCCCAAGGAGCTAAGAATAGTGAATGGACCCCACCCCCCACAGTGCAGCCAGCTGCCAGTGGCATCTATGGGGACATGGCTGAGCCCTGGCAGCTGTTGGGGAGCGTAGAGGAGCCAGAGGCGGGGAGAGTTTTCATCTCCAAATGTGCTGAGCCAGCGCTCTGGGCTGCCGTCCTTGCGGTCTCACCTGGAGTAGGGGAAGGCGTGTGAACTCTGGCTCTGCCAGTTACCAGCAAGTGACTTTGAGCCAGTTGCTCATCCTTGCTTCTCTGTTTCCCAGAGAGGAAAGTATCAGGGCTCTTGCTTCAGAATGTGGGCTGCCTCCTGGCCCCCACTCTAATCCTGACCCCCGCCAGGAGACTCAATGATGGCAGCCCTTGCCCCAGGCCCCTGTCTTCATCTTCAGCTTTGCCAAGCACATGCTCTCCCCCTGGCACCCCCTGTTTGCATATGAGGAGGCAGGAGTGGCTGAGAGCTCACAGCACTGCTCTGAAGTCTGCCAGCCTGAGGACAAATGCCATCGGGCACTCCCAGCCTATGACCTCAGTGGAGTCCTTTGCCTCTCAGCCTACTTCCCCCTGTGTAAAATGGGGACGATGGCCCATCCTTGGGGCACGGTGCCGTGGGGTGAGATATGCATGCCAATGGCACATAGTGAGAGCGTCTGAAGCGCACAGGAAGTGTTTGGTGTGGCTGTTATGCTTCCCCACGGGACGGGCTGCTGTGGCGACTTGTACAATAGATTCCCTCTGCACAGCCAAGCTGGGGAGGAGAGAAAATGGCCAAGTTCTCTGCATCTCTGAGAGTCAAGGCTGGGACCAGCAGGGAGATCTTTGGGGTGGATTGGAAGGGCCCCAACTCTCGGAGCTGGGAGAAACAGTCTAAATTGGCTGTCCATTCAGGTAGGGAGCTCCCCATTCATAGGGGTAATCAAATATAATCTGGTCCTCTGCTTTCCAGTGATTCACATATACGTGGGTCAGTATTTTCCCTGAGATTTCATGATGCTGTTGTTTATCTAGATCCTTGTCAGTAGAAACACTCTATATAGACTTTAGGTGAAAATCAGGTCTGACCCTGCCAGGCTCCTGCCACGGACCCTTCTGTGCTCCCATTGCCCCAGTAGGCAAGGGAGGGGAGGAGGGAAAACTCAACAATGACGTCCCCATGCACGCCGCGACCCTGGCCACCACGCACACTACGACCCTGGCCACCACTCACACCACGACCCCGGCCACCACACACGCCACGACCCCGGCCACCATGCACGCCGCGACCCCGGCCACCATGCCCACCACGACACCGGCCACCAGACCTAGAGTGGGAGGAAGGACACAAGGCCAACACCAGCAGGTGGATGAACGTGGACAGGTGGATTCAATCCGGGCTGAGGGCTCATCCCCAGGTAGCTGGAGAGGATGAGGTGAGAGACAGCGATTGGAACAAATCAAACCGATTCATGTGCTGCCCAGAGCGCCTGTCATGCAGTGAACTCGTCACAATCCTTGGGGTGTTCTTTGATGCCTGTTTCATAGAGAAGGAGTCAGAGGTTCAGAGAACTTCAGTGACCCTCCCACGGTCAACTCCCAGCCGTGGAGTGGGACTCTGAGCCCAGCTGCAAATGCTACTGCCCATCGCTCCCTGGCTGGTGTCTGCGAGGGGTCATTGTCTCGCTCCCTGGCCAGCACAGGCCGGTTATGCAGCTGAATCCCAGGCTGCTGCTGGTCTCTGGCACAGATGGCCCCTGCTGCACTGGGCAGGCCTGTTGGGTTCTGAGCTCTGCAGCGCGGGGTGGGGCGGCTGCCCTGGAGTGGATGCCTTCCCCGGGTTTCTCTCTGGCCCATTGCTCCTCTGGCCCATGGCTGCACAGGGTCCAGAGTGGTCGGCAAATCACAGTGACCGTCTTCTCCCCCCATGGACCAACTGGAGAGGAGCACTCAGGTGTCTGCTGTCCAGGTGTCTGCTGGCTGGCGCCCCTGCCCTGCAGATGCCAGAGCAGGTTTCCGGTGGTCAGAGTGGCCTCTTTCAGGGAGCCAACCTATGGGGTCCCTCAGGCTCCATTCGCTGGACCCCTATCCTATAACATGCTCCTGAAACTCAGCAGCCTCAGGGAAATTGAAGCACAGGCAGTGTAATGAGGGCCAGTTCCTGCATTTGGGTCTTAGCTTCAAACCATCCCATGGTGACCAAGAGTAATGGTTCTTCCATTCAGCAAGGACACTGGGGGTGAAGGCTGCATTCCAGGAGTTGCTCTAGGCCGCTCACTTGGAGAGGCAGAGGCAGGGAGAGAGGCTGGGAGGTATTTTTCTAGGTTATGTTTGTAACCTTGACCCCTCCTCTTCGCTTGTTCATCTACGGGCTGCCAAGTCCCCAATCTCTCTCTTGAGCATAAACCCATGTCACTAACTCTCCCGGCCCTGAGGCTGCAGGCAGGTCTGAGTTGGAACTCTGTCACCCCACGCCCAGATCTCCACCCTCACCCTCCAGTCAGATGCTTCCTCTTGGCTGGTACCAGGCTCTGTGGTTCCACCTCGTGAATTCACCCACTTTCATCCACTACCACACTGTTAGCACACTGTCACTGTCTAGGCGTCATCCTGCTGTCTGTTCCCAAGCCCCCACCTGAGTACCATCAGCCCGGCTCTGCCCAGTAGCCCAGCCAGCTGCCTGGAACCTCCTGCAGTGGGATGATCTGACCAAGGTACCAGGACACCAGCATCAGTGAGGTATCACTAGTCAGGGTCCCCAGAAAGGCAAACGAAGGGGGCCCCCTTTCCCAATCCTGACTTCTCACCCACATCAGAGAGCAGAGAGGGAGGACTATGGGGACACTCTTTCAGGAAGAGAGTGGGCGCGGTCCCACCCTGAGTCTCCAAAGGGGAGGAGACTGCTGCCAGCTTCTCCGCTGCCTGGTGGGACCAGTGAGAGAGGCTCGGTGTTGACTGGAGCCAGGGGCCGCAGGCTCAGGGGAGACCCAGGAGAGAGGGCTGGGTTGGACACGGCTGTTATTCCCAGAGTTGGCCTGGCCAAGGTGCCTACATGAGTCCGTGGTTTAGACATGGGGCTTAGGGCTGGGGGAGTCCTGCCAAGAGACCCTGACAGTGAGTCTTAAGGTGTGAAGACCTTGAAGAAGAGACTCAGGGGCTAGGTGTGGGAGGGCAGCCGCCGGGGGCCAGGGATCTGCTTTGGGAAACTCCGCCCAGTGGCTGCATCTTGCTGTCTGATCAGAGGATGGGACGGGCAGGCAGCTGGGGTGGGATCTGTGTTAGAGGCCTGGGGGGCTGAGGTTCGGCTGATTTGCCTGTGGCCTCAGGGGGTGTGAGCTCCATGCCCATGTATGCGGGGGGCTGCCATGTCCTCCCAGGCGATGGGGTTGCTTCTGAGAAACAAGTGGCCTTTGTCCAGGAGTCACGGGGGGTGGGGACATCCCAAGTTCACAGACACCCCTCCCCCACTCTAGAAAGTATGAATGGAGACAAATTTCATCAGCCTGGTGTTCACATGCGTGGCACAGCTCCCCCCAGCCCACTCCCCCACGGTCCCCAAAGGTCTTAGCCTCACACAAGAGATTCCCCGACTTTCCAAACTTGTCAGCCTTGAGGTTTGTCTTCCTGGGTGTTTCTGCCCAGGGCTTTCTGCTGTGCCTGAGAGGTGGCTCAGGATCATGTGACAGGAGGAGAAACTGGCCCCCAGGCCTGGGTTTACCTGCCACTGTGCTTCTCACTTGCTGTGTGACCTGAGGCACGTTACCAGAGTTCTCTGAGTATGTTTTCCTAGCCGAGCTTTTGGACAGATGCCCGGTGCAGGGATGGGTGGTCAGAAAATGCTGTTTCCCCTGTCTCCCTTCCACTTTTGAATGTTTCCTCTTCTCAGTCCACATTTAAAACAGTTCCCACAGGCCAGACGTGGTGGCTCACACTTCTAATCCCAGCACTTTGGGAGGCTGAGGTGGGCTGATCACTTGATGTCGGGAGTTCGAGACCAGCCCGGCCAACATGGTGAAACCTCATCTCTACTAAAAATACAAAAATTAGCCGGGCATGGTGGCTCATGCCTGTAATCCCAGCACTGTGGGAGGCCGAGGTGGGTGGATCACAAGGTCAGGAGATCAAGACCGTCCTGGCTACATGGTGACACCCTGTCTCTACTAAAAAAATATAAAAAATTAGCCGGGCATGGCGGCAGGTTCCTGTAGTCCCAGCTACTCAGGAGGCTGAGGCAGGAGAATGGCGTGAACCCGGGAGGTGGAGCTTGCAGTGAGCCGAGATCATGCCACTGCACTCCAGCCTGGGTGACAGAGGGAGGCACTGTCTCAAAAAAAAAAAAAAAAAAAAAAAAAAAAAAAAAAAAANCCAGCCCGGCCAACATGGTGAAACCTCATCTCTACTAAAAATACAAAAATTAGCCGGGCACGGTGGCTCACGCCTGTAATCCCAGCACTTTGGGAGGCCGAGGTGGGTGGATCACAAGGTCAGGAGATCAAGACCGTCCTGGCTACATGGTGACACCCTGTCTCTACTAAAAAAATATAAAAAATTAGCCGGGCATGGCGGCAGGTTCCTGTAGTCCCAGCTACTCAGGAGGCTGAGGCAGGAGAATGGCGTGAACCCGGGAGGTGGAGCTTGCAGTGAGCCGAGATCATGCCACTGCACTCCAGCCTGGGTGACAGAGGGAGGCACTGTCTCAAAAAAAAAAAAAAAAAAAAAAAAAAAAAAAAAAAAAAACCATTAGCCAGGCATGGTGGCAGGTACCTGTAATCCCAGCTACTCAGGAGGCTGAGACAGGAGAGTCGCTTGAAACTGGGAGGCGGAGGTTGCAGTGAGCCGAGATTGCACCACTGCACTCCAGCCTGGGTGACAAGAGCGAGACTCTCTCAAGCACAAAATACCAGTTCCCACAAATGCCCTGAACCTCCCCCTGAAACAATGACTCATCTTGGGGTGGGGGGGTGCCATAATGTATGTGATCAGTTTAACCTTGTCTCAGCCACAGTGTCGACACCCCACTGACGTTAAATAGGCAATGAACGCAGCAGGTGGAAGCAATTGCTGCCTGATGGGGGAACTGGATGGCGAAACCGATGGCAGGGCCGCAGTGGGAACATGGCTTTGCCTGCATCACGGGGGAAGAATTTGAAGGATTGGTTGAGGGCCATTGAGAGCCTGTGGCTGACGGAGACTTGGGGAATTTAATGATGGGTTAGTTGCCTGCATACAGGAACCCGCTGACATGGCATTTTGGGGGAATTCTGGGAATTTTAGTGACAAGTGTTCCTGACTGCTCAACTTCACCCTCACCCCCCTGTGGTTCTCATTTTCTGATTGGGTAAGGACAAACCTCAGTGGAAACTGAGTCCCAGCCGGAAGGGGCCCCAGAGGCCCTCTGGTCAGGAAGGCTCACTCTGTGTGACTGTGTGCATGCATTCACGTGTGTGCGCCTCTTGGCAGAGAGGATTCTAGGTTCTTTCAAAGCTCAGAGAGGTTTGTGATTCCCAGAGACCAAGATCTGCAGGTCTTGTTCATTTTATAAGCAGGAAAAGCCCTGGACAGCCTGGCTTGACTTACAATGTGGCCAATTTGTTTCCAGTTGAACCATTCCCATAGTTTCCTTCAGGAAGCAGGTCTGGCGGGCTGGGGTGGCAGTGAGGGAGGTGTCAGGGACATCTGTCCTCGCTGCCCCTCTCCTGGGGTTTTCAGGAGTAGGCCCAGGGCTGCCCCTCACGATGGTCCCACACCCAGTCACAGTGGAGACCGCAGTGGAGGGGAGGGGACTCCCGCTGGGCTTGGTCCTCATTGGTCACACTACCTGTGGCCTGGGTGCCCTGGGTACTTGAGCCTGAGGAGAGGACTGCTTTGGCCACTACATCCACTGCACTGACACAGCTCCCCTCACTGTCCTCATCCCCTGCCTCAGTTTTCCCTTGATGGTCAGCTGGCCCACCCCCTCCTTTCTTGCAGAAGAGGAAACACAACACAGCCCTGTGACTCTTCAGGGCTCCCAGTTTTCTCTGTCTCTGCCAGGCCAGTGGGGCTTGCTGCTGGGTCCACTGGGGTGAGATGTGTGGGCCCCACGGCCTTCCTCCTGTCTGCCCCGGGCTCTGAGGCTCAGGGACCTGGAGACCCCTGTGTTCTAGCAGCCTCTGGCAGGATGAGTTGAGTGTGGAGGTTTCTAGACTGGGCCTCCTGGGCAATGTCTCTTCCCAGCCCCAGGGTGCTATTGAGCGGATGGGGGGCAAGGAGAAAGATTCAAGCCAGGAGCCCAGAGGAAGGAGCTGCTCGAGGGACCTATTGCTTGCAGGTAAATTCCTGTGTTTGGAGAACCCGGGTGGCCCCCAATCGCCCCCACTTTCTGCGCCTCCTGACAGGTGGCATGTGGCAGGTGGTCTGTGCGTATCTGTCCCCTTTTGAGAGTTCGTTCTGAGTCAAGCCGGCTCATCCCAAGGCTCCTTAGACCTCAGGGAGCACCTGTGATTTTACAGCAAGCACCCGTGCACTCTCCCGCCTAGACCCCACAACAGCCTGGCCCAGTGGCGATTTCAGCCAACAATTTGTATAAGCCTTCAGGGGACTGAGTGACTTGGCCGAGGACACCCAGTGGGTCAGCAGCAGAGCTGGCGAGAGCACCCACACTTTCCAAGCCTTATTCCAGCACTGTCTTCCCAACCATGGGGAAGCTTTCAGGTCATCTGGTGATGGCAGAAGCACACAGCCAAGATGTGTGTGGAGGAGCTGTGGGTAAAACCCCCCCACCCCCTCTCTATTCTTAGCAAGCAGCACAAGGGACCCCTCTGAAGGCGGGAAAACCACGACCCTGCTCACTGCTCAACCCCTCTGCAGTCCCCACCTCACCAGAGCAAAGTCACTCACCACCCTTTTGCTGGAACACACTTGCCCTGAGATACCCACTGGGCTAATGGGCTTGCTTCCGTCACATTTTTTGTGTTTTCGATTCAGAGTCTTGCTCTGTGGCCCAAGCTGGAGTGCAATGGCATGATCTCAGCTCACTGCAACCTCCACCTCCTGGGTTGAAGCGATTCTCCTGCCTCAGCCTCCTGAGTAGCTGGGACTACAGGTGCCCACCACCACGCCTGGCTAATTTTGTATTTTAGCAGAGACGGGGTTTCACCATGTTGGCCAGGCTGGTCTCAAACTCCTGACCACAGGTGATCCACCTGCCTCAGCCTCCCAAAGTGCTGGGATTACAGGTGTGAGCCACCGTGCCCGGCCACATCACATCTTTCCTAAAGCGCCAATTTTCTGTAAGGCCTTGGCCACCTCACTGTTCAAGATCTCTACCTGCCCTCCCCACTTTCTCCCTATCCTGATTCTTCTTTCCCTGGTCTTTTTGGTTCTGTTCCCGCCACGGCTCCTCACCTCCCAAACATCTGGGCAATTGACTGTCAACCACATTGTCACCGATGCCCCTTTGATCTGGAGCTTCAGCAACACGAGGGCTGGGTCTGCATCTGCCTTATTCTCTGCTACGTCCCAGGGCTGGGCACCTCTAGAACCTCACTACAAATCTGCTGAATGAATGAATGAATGGGCTGTTAGGGCAGCACCTTCGGGAGCAGCAGCTGCCCAGGACGCTGTGGGAACATTGGGCAGATCCCGGGCGGGGAGTTGGGTTCTGCTCCCAGTGAGCAAGTGGCCTATATCTTTGTTTCATCCATCAGAAACCAAGCCTGTGCCAAGCGCAGTGACAGGTCTACATGGGCCCATTAAAGCCTAAGGAAGAAGGAAGTACTTTGTGACAATTCAGCCGAAGGCAGGGGAAGATTCAGAAAGACTGTGATTCCCCTTTGCAGTTTTTGCGAATTGCATTTCTTTTGGTAGTGAGCTTATGGTCTTTATTTCATTATTTCTGGGGATTTTCTTCATGGCTGTACTTGTGTGTGTGTGTGTGTGTGTGTGTGTGAGAGAGAGAGAGAGAGAGAGAGAGAGAGAGAGAGAGAGAGCGCGAGAGAGAAAGAGAGAGACGGAGTCTTGCTCTGTCACCCAGGCTGGAGTGCAGTGGTGCGATCTCAGCTCACTGCAACCTCCGCCTCCTGGGTTCAAGCAATTCTCCTGCCTCAGCCTCCCAAGTAGCTGGGATTACAGGTGCGTGCCACCACGCCCGGCTAATTTTTTTGTATTTTTAGTAGAGACAGGGTTTCACTATGTTGGCCAGGCTGGTCTCGAACTCCTGACCCCATAATCCACCCACCGTGGCCTCCCAAAGTGCTGGGATTACAGGCGTGAGCCACCGTGCCCAGCCCCCTGTGGGTTTTATGATAGTGTTACACAGAGTGATTTCAATAATGAAGATCATGCCTGTTTGTTCTTGCTGGCTTGGGAGCCAGGCTCACTGCACAGGGAGGACCAGCCTGGGGGCCTGGATGTGATCTAGGATTGGAGTTTGGACATGGAGGCTTCTCCTGGCACCAGATGGGGAAGTGATGAGAAACAAGCTGGACCAGAGACCAAGTTCTGGGTCAGGAGGTGCATGGGATGACCCACCTGCTTCTGAACTCCTTTCCCGAGTTCTCCATCCACCTCTTCCTCCCCTGAGGAACGCTGGCCTCCTTGCTGCTCTGGGGCCACGTCAAACACACTCCTGCTTCAGGGCCTTTGCACTGGCCGCTGTCACTCCCAGAGAGTTCTGCTGTCCCCAGAGATGCCCGGAGCTGCCTCGCCTTCCTCCATGCCTCTGCTGACAGGTCATTTTCCAAGCACCCCTCACCTCCTGATACTACCCACTCCCCTTCTCAGCTATTCCCCAAGGCATTCATTGCCATTGGCTAGATTATACATGTGATTGCTTATGTGCAAGAAGTGAACGGTTTCTGTTCTTTAGAAGATGGGGAGGGAGGCTCAAATCTGGGGGCCAAGGAAGGCAGAGGGGCAAGGACATCCTGGGTTTCTGATATGAGGATCTAGCTGGGGTGGAACCATTTGCTCCAATGGGGCACTGGGACAACACTTCCCTGAGAAGCTTCTGGTCTCCCCACTTGCATTGCTGCCCACGGTGGCCCCCATCGGCCCCCTCTGTAGCAGCAAACCCATTGCCAGTACCAAGCAGTGCTTGGCCGGGCCCTGCTGACTCCGTGGCTGGTTCAGCTCACTTGTAGCCCCCTGGATACTGTCCTGAACTTACTATTAGGGGCTGAATTGTGCCCCCACCCTTCATATGTTGATGTCCTAAACCCCCGTCCCTCAGAATGTGACTTTATTTGGAAACAGGATTGTTGCAGCCATAATTAGTTAAGATAAGGTTGTACTGGAGTGTGCCCTAATTCAGTATGACTTATAAAAAGGGGAAATTTGAGTCCGGACGCAATGGATCATGCCTGCAATTTCAGCATTTTGTGAGGCCAAGGCAGGAGGATAACTTGAGTCTAGGAGTTTGAGACCGGCCTGGGTAACATAGTGAGACCCTCATCTCTACAAAAGTCAGAGTAAAAATATTAGCTGGGCATGGTGGTGCATGCCTGTAATTCTAGCTACTGGGGAGGCTGAGGTGGGAGGATCACTTGAGCCCAGGAGGTTGAGGCTTCAGTGAGCCTTGATCCAGCCACTGCACTCCACTCCAGCTGGGGCGATAGAGCAAGACCCTGTCAAAAAAAAAAAAGAAAGGAAGGAAGCAGGGAGGGAAGGAAGGAAGGAAGGAAGGAAGGAAGGAAAGAAGGAAGGAAGGAAAGAAAAGAGAGTGGGGTGGGCAGACCTTGAAGACAAGAAAAACACCACATGAAGAAGGGGAGGCAAAGATTGGGGTGATGCGTCTACAAGCCACAGAATGCCAAAGATTGCCAGCCAAACCCCAGAAACCAGGAGAGAGGCCTGGAACAGACCTTTCCCTTGGAGTCCTCAGAAAAACTAACCTGCTGACACCTTGGTCTTGGACTTCCAGCCTCCAGAACTGTGAAGGAATACATTTCCATTGTTTTTTTGTTTGTTTGTTTTTTGTTTTTGAGATGGAATCTCACTCCATCACCTAGGCTGGAGTGCAGTGGCATGATCTCGACTCACTGCAACCTCCGCCTCCCAGGTTCAAGTGATTCTCCTGCCTCACCCTCCCAAGTAGCTGGGACTACAGGCATGCACCACCACACCTGGCTACTTTTTTGTACTTTTAGTAGAGACGCAGTTTCACCATGTTGGCCAGGTTGGTCTCGAGCTCCTGACCTCAGGTGATCCACCTGCCTCAGCCTCCCAAAGTGCTGGGATTCCAGGTGTGAGCTACCGTGCCCGGCCCATTTACATCACTTAAGCCACCCGGTCTGCAATACTTTGTTAGGACAGCCCTAATGTCATTGCCAAGCTCAAACTGGTCAGTCTCCAGCCTTCACCCTGTGCCCTCCCCTGTTCTGACCTGTCTCATTTGCCAGTGGAGTCTTCATTCCTCAAATAAGGAGTCGCTTCTGAGTCTCTAATTGATCACTTGAAAAATTAGGATAATAATAGCCACCTCCCACGGCTGTCACGCTCCTTCAATAAAATATGACAGAAAATGCACCTGGTTTGTAGCGATGCTCAATAACTGGTGGTGCAGTAATGCGATAGTTATTTTTATTGTTGTTATTATGAATCATGTTATTTTAATTAGCTGTCAGTTTCCAGGTCTGAGCTGGCCATCCTGGAGATAAAAGAGCCTCGTGGTCAGGGGCTCTGCTCACCACCATGTGCGGGGGTGGAGGCCACCTTGAGGATAAAGGAAAGATATGCGTGCCTTGTGCAGACATTCATTCATTTACCACTTGTTGCTGCCTCTGTGCCCACACAGTGCTGCCCCAAGGATGCAGCTACATCTAAAGCAATTGCATTGTTGCGTGATCAGGGCTCTGAACTCAGGCACTTCGGGGGTCCAGCGCAGGAAGGCTTCCTGGAGCACGTGGCTTTTGAAATAAACATAAAAGGAAGAGAATCCAAGCTTCTGGGCTCCCAGCTTATTTGCTGTGTGACCTTGCCTTCTCTGAGCCTCCTTAAGTGAAAAACAAGGAGTAAGAGTTCACCGGCCACTGAGGCCTGCCCCCAGGAAAGGCTCAGAGTTGTCACATCAGTTGAGCCTCAGGGTCCCCAGACTGTGCTGTCAAAGCCAGCTGAAGTAAAGACACTGGTTCCCCTGCAAGGGAGTCAGGCGGGTCATGCTTCCATTCCAGCCAGCTCCCAGAGCTACATGCGTGAGGATAAGAAAAGAAACTCCAAGAAACATCTGAAACATTTCACGGCTCCCTGCCCCGCTGTTCCAGTTGGAGAGAAAACAGAACGCCGAGCCAGTCTCGCTGATGACCCACACCCTGCCGCGGCCGAGCCTGGACTATCCAATGGCGTCCTGGTTCTTTTCATTCAATTTAGTCTCTGCGGTTGGCCACCTGCCTGTCCTTTTGAGCACTGAACTCGAGGGATAAATGGGGAAGCTGGAGCTGGGCAGATGTCACCGTTTCTGAGAGTTGCCGCTCGCTCACCACCTGGGATTTTGTTTTCCCCGTTGGAAAACAGAAGATCCCAGCAATGTGCAATCTTTCTTTGCTGGCAGGTTTAAGGCCTCTTATAAAGAAGAGCCAAAGAAGGAGAGAGAAACACACTCTTGCTGTGTGCCTGTTCTGAGCCAGGCTCTGTGCGGCGCCTGACATCCTTTCAATCCTGTGTACCTATTTTACGGATAAGAAACGAAGAGGCAGGGAGCTGAGACAGCCCCCCTGGGGAGGCGAAATTATCACTGTGAATGTCAAGCTTGCTCTAAACCAGGACATAGACTGAGATTTCAGGGCTGAGTGGTTTCGGGGAGATGGTTAAGCTGGTGGAGGACTAAGGGGTGTGTGTTAAAGAGAAAAATTGCACCTGACCTGTGTTTAAAAATGGCAAAGAAGACTTTACTAAAGATGTTTGTAACAGGGGACAGAGTTTGAACTCAACCTTGAAGACAGGAAGGACAGCTGGAGATTTATGGCCAAGGAGCAGAGTGAGGGGGTCAGTGGATGGAAAATTACTCAGAAGAACCGGATTAGACATCAAGGGTAGAGGACTTCCTGCTACATGGGCCCAGTGGGATTCTTGCTAAAGGGACAAAGACTTAACTATCAAGAGTGGGAGAGAGGAACTTGGTCTGAGATCAAGGGTGAGGGATTCTCTCCCTGGACTGACTTAGCGGGATTCTTTGCCAGCCAAGGTCAAGGCCTGGGCCAGAAGAGGGCTCAGAGGCACCTGGCTAAAGTTTGGTCAAGGAGGGCGCTCTGTCACGTGGAGGGGGAGACACTTAGGAGCAGGAGGTTGTGGGTCACGGTGTGAATGTCCAGGTCTCCCCAGGGATATGGCAGAGCTTCGAGGTATCCCAGGAGGTGGTGAGGGGCCGGGCCAAATGCCCAGAGCCAGGGGGAGGTGACGGGCACCCTGAGAATCCAGCAGGTACTGGACCCAGAGGTCTGGGGACCCCAGTGTGTGTGACAGACCTGAGTTTCTCAGCCGAAGTTCGGGGTCAGCAGGGGAGGAAAGAGATGCTCAATTAGGTTGGCGGGGTGAGGGCAGCAAAGGTCTCAGGGCTGGGTGTTGCTGGGTGGGTGACTCAGGCCCCCTTGCTGTCCAGAGGGCATCCTCTGGGCGTCCATCAGGGACAGTGCCAACCCTCCGCTGTAACTGTGTGCACCTTAATGGGAGCCATCTCCCCAATTTCTTGCCAACAGAATACAGATTTCATTAGGCAGCAATGTGCCTGGGCCCAGAGGGACCCCAGGATGAGCACCATGGATGAGGGGTGAACCACACGTGTGGGGACATGCGTGCTGCCTGGGCCCCCACCTGTGATCCAGCAGACTTTGGTGAGGTTGGTGCTTGGGAGTCCCCAGCTGCAGAGCTGAGTCCCAGTTCAGCTGCTTCCTGGCGGGGTGAACTCAGCCCTTGCTCACCTCAGCTTCCTCATCCTGAAAACAGGTAATGAGGACACTTACTCCCTGGGGAGAGTCATGAGGGTTTCATGGGCCCAAGCCCAGCCCATGGGGTTAGCGAGAATGATGATGATGGTGAGGAGTTAGGACCCCCACCTCTATCCCATGGGATTGGCCATGGCATGCTGCAGGGCTAGCTGGAGAGGAGCCATCCTCCCCATGGGGCTGCAAGGCCATGTGTGCAAAGGGCCAGGGGCAGGCTGGCTGAGGCAACCTGCAAAGCTATCCTGCAAAGCTATCCCTGCTGGCTGGGTGGAGCGGCGAGACGTTTTATTTATCCCCCAGAAACTTTGGGGAGAAGAGGCGGGCCGGATCACAAGGTCAGAGGATCGAGAGCAATCCCCTGGCCACATGGATGAAACCCCGTCTCTACTAAAAGACAAAATTAGCTGGGCGTGGTGTTACAAGCCTGTAGTCCCAGCTACTCGGGAAGCTGAGGCAGGAGAATCTCTTGAATCCAGGAGGCAGAGATTGCAGTGAGCCGAGATCGTGCCACTGCACTCCAGCCTGGTGACAGAATGAGACTCTGTCTCAAAAAAAAAAAAAGCTATCCTGCTTTGCAAAAGCTCTCTCACCTCGGTTCCTGCCAATCCCCTTACTGCCCCAGGACACAGGCTTCCCCAAGCCTATTCCCATTCTACAGATGAAGAAACCAAGAAAGTGAGGCTCAGAGAGGTACAGCAGCCCACCTAAGTCTTACAGCCGGCAAGGAGAACAATAGAGACTCATGTGTGGGCCTTGCCCTGCCCTACCCGGGACTGCAGCAGGGTGGGCTGGGAAGGGATTTCTGAGACTGAGAACAGCTTAGGCAAAGGCTCAGAGGCAGGAAGGGGCCTGGAAACCCAGGGTGCGTGAATGTTGGGCAGCACAGTGCCGAGCTGGGAAAGGCATCCCCAGGGACAGCAGGTCATGCCCAGACTGTGGCCTGGGGTTTCTGTAAATGGAGCTTCGCACAGTAGGCCCACCACAGCCAGTGTAATTTGGAGAGAAAATTCCAACCGGATAAAGACAAATGTTCTTTGCTACTGCAGCTCCCTGCCCTGCGGGCCATCTCAGACTGTTAAGCGGGCGGCCGGCTGGAGACCGTGAGTGGTGAGGAATTCAGAGTCGGGGCCAGGGCAGTGCTTCATTCCAGTGGAAATGTGTGCCGGCTACGTTGTTCTGGGTGGTGTGGTATGGGCTGGAGCCGGATGGCATGGATGGAAGCACACAAGGACATGTGGGGGCCAGATGTGTCCCCCGAGGAATCCCACCAGCTTCCGTCATGACTCAGTTCTGGGACAGCTGAGGGCTTAGGAATTGGCTTTGGCTTTGCAGAGCAGACGTGGAAAGGTCAGCTCCACGCTGGTCCAGTGTGGACCCTGGCAGGGCCCAAACCAGAAAGGAAAAGTGGCCTGGCTGTGGCCTCGGTGACCTTGGTATTCGGGTGTGTGCTGGCAAGCCTGCCTTCTCATCGCGGGTATGCGTGCCCCCCGGGCAAGGACTGTGCTAAAATGTGTCATTGTCGAATTCATCCAACAACTTCCGAACAGCAGCTGTGTGCCAAGCCCAAGCGGGCACTGTGGGTGCCAAAGTAAATAGGTCTCAAGTTCCGTCTCCTCCCAGCTCCTTCCAGCACTGGGCTCCTGGCTGGCACCAGCAGGCTCTGGAATGAGCCAGGCCTGGGTTCAGTCCTGCCTCAGCCCTGACTGTGAGAGCCTGGACAAGTCACTGTCTCCCCTAGACCTGGCTTCCCCCGAGGAGGGCAGGGCTAAGGGTGCTGTCACAGCGGTTACTGGGGTAGTGATCCTGGAGTCAAATAACTCAGGCTCTTTAAATCCTAGAACTGTGATGGATCACCCATGCTATGGGCTCGGTTATGACCCCCAACATTCATGTGTTGAAATCCTAACTCCCATACCTCCACATGTGGCTGGACCTGGAGACAGGGTCTTTAAAGAGGTGATCAAGTTAGAACGTGGTCACTGGGGCGGGCCCTAATCCAGTAGGACTAGTGTCCTTAAAAGAAGAGGAGATTAGGACACAGACACCCACAGAGGGACAATCAGGTGGCCAAAGACACTGGGAGAAGCTGGCACCTACGCACCAAGGAAGAGAGGCCTCAGGAGGGAGCACCCGGCTGGGACCTTGGCCTCCTGAGCGGTGAGAAGATGACTGTGTTGTTGAAGCCGCCCCATCCGTCAGCGCTGCCTTGGTGTATGGCAGCTTGAGCAAAACACAAGCCGCACTGCAGACCCTCTCAGGCTGGAGTCTCCCTGCACTGTACCCGCCGTGGGCCCCTGGCTAGCACTTTTGCTGGGGTTCAGTTCTAGAGGAGGCAGGGCTCCCAGCCCCAAGCCTGTCAAAGACAATTCTCCACCCAGAGGATCCCAAACGCTTCTCTCAAAGAAAATGCCTTCCACCATCCCTGACGGAGCACAGCCGGGGGTTAGTTACAGCCAGAGGTTATTTACAGCCGGGAGTTAGTTACATCCAGGGGTTAGTTAAGCCAGGGGTTGGTTATAGCTGGGGGTTAGTTAAGCTGGGGGTTAGTTACAGCCAGAGGTTAGTTACAGCCAGGGGTTAGTTACAGCCAGAGGTTAGTTACAGTTGGAGGTTAGTTACAGCTGGAGGTTAGTTACAGCCAGAGGTTAGTTACAGCCAGAGGTCAAGCCGGGGGTTAGTTAAGCCTGGGGTTAGTTACAGCCAGGGGTTAGTTACATCCAGGGTCCAGCATCTGCCTCCAGGGACCGTTCCTAGGGACGCTCTAGCTCCAAAGCTGCTTTCGGCCCTACCATCCTGGTTGAAAAACCATTTAGAGGAACAAGCAGTTGAGTGAGCCCTGGTGGGTCCACTCAGTGGAGTCCAAAGTAGCTTACACCCAGTTGGTCTGAAAGCTACACCCAGGGACATGCAGAAGGCGACTGACGCCTATTGAACGGCCCTCCAAGCAGCACCTGGCTCCAAGAAATGCTTTCTGTAAGTGATCTGGTTTATTTTTCTTCCTAAAGAAGCTAATATTTTTGTCCCTATTTTACACACAAGGTGAAAGGGCATCTCAAAGGCAGGGACTTGTGTCTCCCTCACTTCCTTTCCCAGCACCCAGCACCCAGCATAAGCCTCCATCCAGTTGACCGTAGCAGTAAACATGGCACCTGCTGGCTGTGTGCTGGCCACACCCTGAACCCTTGACATGAGCTGGCTTATACCATGCTCAATGCCTACAGCAAATACTGTGTCAGACCCATTTCACAGATAAAGAATCTGAAGCCCAGAGGGGCTGGACTTGTCCAAGGTAAACGCCTAGAACGTGCGGATGCCAGGAATCACCCCTGGCACTGCTGGGTTCCTAGCTCAGGTGTGCAGCCGCTGGCTATCCTGCCTCTCAGCCCACAGTAGTTGAAGGACTGAATGAGCGAGTGGCCCTGCTACTTCCTGGCTCAGGGGTCTATAGTAAGTCCCCTAGACCTCTAAGCCCCAGTGTCCTCATCTGTAAAATGGGCTTCCCCCCTCCCCACCAGGAGCTGCCTTGTGTTGCTGTGAGAGAGATGTGACCTGATTCCAGAGACTCGGCTTCCAGTTGTGTGAACTGCCGGCTTTGTGGGGACAGGGAGGGCGGGGACCATGGGGCCATCTGCAGCCCCTGATGCCTGGCTACGAGTGTCTGATGAAGGACCTGACCCTAGGACTTGGGGTCCTCAGGGCATGGTGACTCACCCTGGCTCCTTCCTTCCTCCGTGGCCCTGTGTTCCTGGCTGAGGAGCCCCCAGCTCAGCAGCCTGTGTAAGCGAGCCCCAGGTACTCTGGGACCAGCCCAGACTCACAGCCAGGACGTGAGGCCATCATGACCACCCGGCACGTCCCTCTGCTCACCACAGCCTCAGCCCTGATGGCTCCCAGCCCTCTGGAAGAGCCAGCCCAGCTGGATCAGGAACACCAGTCCGGAGGGTAATAAGGGTTCCCCGTGGAATGAGAGAGACTCCACATGGTTGGCGGCGGCGCCTGGACGGTACCCAGCATTTTTCCAGGGCGTTCCGGGAATCCCGCTCTGGATCCTTGTCTGATGCACTTTGAGTCAGCACTCGAGCCAGACGCCCGCTCCGGGCTGGCCAAGAGACAGGCCGCGCTTTGTCACAGGAGCGCTGGGTGTGTGAGGGAGCCCAGAGTCCCCTGACTTAAACCAGCCTGGCTCACTGCCCCCGTTTCACAGATGAGGACACCGAGGTCCAGAGGCAGGGCATCCTGTCCACCCTAGATACTCCCTGTCAATCATCAGAGCGGCTCCCCTCAGCCCCTGCTCACCCCATCCTGCCGTGTTTATGATGGCAGTGGTGGGACCATCTGGACCCCACCTCACCCTGGGGGGGCTCACCCTGGACTGAGGACTGAGGGGCTGGGCCTCAGGTGCAGAGAAGAGGCCCTGGGACTGCCACGTCCCAGGTCACACACCCCCATCCCTGGGGGACAGAGGCTTCATCTGGTTATTTATGGAGACGCCACTCTGCCAGAGCCTGCCCAGGACACGGTTTCTGCCTTTGAAGACATGCATGGGAAGAGTGACCTCCAGGTCAGAGTGGTAAATGCCGAAATGAGGGGAGCACAGTGGGAGGACGGAGCACAGGGATGGAGGCACTGGGGATAGGCTGCTGAGTCAGCTGGAGAAGCCAGCCCAGGGCCCATGGCTGCTGGGGTTCAAGCAGAAGCCCCCACAGACAGTGGCCCCTGTGGTTGTCAGTGGAGCCTTGGCTGGGGTGTGAATGGGGGTAGGATTGAGCCGTCCCTCCCAAGCCAAGCCAGGAGGTCAGCCTGGAGGAAGGCGCCTGACTGTAATTGGTACAAGGGTGCAACATGAGCTGGTTGCTGCTTAAGGAGAAGGATGAGGGGTGCCAGCACACCAACCAAGAGCTTGACAAGTATCCCCTGGGGACATCTTGGGGTTTATGCTAAGGTCTGGGAACAAGCTCTGGGTTATTCTAGGAACTGTGGGACAAAAGGACTTGTTCTTTCAGTCAAATTGGACCCAGAAGAAAGGGTGGATCCTGGAAGCTGGAGCAGAGGCGGCATCGCCAATCAGGAACCCATGGGGGAGGGTTTCCAGGACCACCCAAGAGGCCCAACCTCAGCTCACAGCCGTGTCTATCCAGAGAGACCCGGCGCCCCACCTCCCCTGCCAAAAAAAAAACCTTCCTTGCTTCCCTGGGCAGGCCCAGCTCTGGAGGGGCAAGAGCAACACCCAGCAAGAGGGAGGGGACAGAGGAGAAACTGGATGCCCCCCTTCCCTGACTCCTGGACGACATGGAGCTGAGCTGAGCTGAGCTGAGTTGGCAGAGGAGGGAGCTCCAAATTCTAAGAGTCTCAAATTTAGTACAAGACTCGCCTGGACTTTGTATTACCCAAACTGCCTGGAAAATGACGTGAAATAGCTGCAGTTCCTTGCAAGGGGGGAGAGTGAGTCTGCCAGGCAGGAGTGAAGTGGGGAATTGAGAAAGAATAAATAAAGTGCTGTATGGATGTTAAACTTGTTTAATTGTCACAGGCACCCTTTGAGCGGAGCCTGTTATCATGCTCGCTTTCCAGAGGGAGCCACTGAGGCACTCAAGGATGCCCCAGGGTCACACAGCAGGCACACAGCAGAGCTGGAATTGGATGAGGCAGGCTGGACCCAGAGGGTCCCCTTCCTGGCCTGTGGTGCTGCTTCCTGGCAGACACACTTGCATGTCTGTTGATTCCCCCCAACCCCACCATGATGCTAATGCCAGCGGCATGGATGGAGCGCTTGCTAGGAGCCTGCAGACATGGATGGAGCGCTTACTAGGAGCCCCACAGGCATGGATGGAGCGCTTGCTAGGAGCCCGCAGACATGGATGGAATGCTTGCTAGGAGCCCACAGGCATGGATGGAGCGCTTGCTAGGAGCCCACAGGCATGGATGGAGCACTTGCTAGGAGCCACGCAGCACTTTGCAGGCCTCACATTCATTGGGTGGAATCCCCGTTTGCAGATGGAGACAACTTTGATCTCAAAGGAATTCGTCTCGAACACTGAAACTTCAGAATCCCAAGAAAGATGTGGGAGAGATTTTTCGAGAAAACCTCCCCACATTCCGAAGACAGAGACCTGTCACACAGGGCCAAGAAAAAATCATGGAGCTGGGAGAGGGAGGCCTAGGTATGAGTAATAACAGTCTAACCAAGTATCCCCATTTTCTAAGAAAATAGAATGAGTTGTGATTTTTTATTATCTGTCTCTTTCTCTGATTCCCCTGATTCCCTACTTCCTACTTATCCCTTTAGAAATGCAACAAATATCCTTTTGGCTCCCCTGCACCTGATGCTTGCTACAGGCCGAGTCCCTCTAGCTATGTGCTTAGACGCTCCAGAGCGGAACTCTCACCCAGCAGGAAGTTGCCTCGAGAGACAACAGTCCATTGACAACCCAAAGGATATCCGCAACAAAACTCTCTCCCACCTGGAGAGTTTTCAGCTGCTTTTACAACCTAGTCCTGCCCACGAAGGTGCCAGCAGTCACCAGTTTTACCACCGCCTGGTAGATAAAGTACCAAGCTAGCAACAGGACCCACCCCACCCCGCACCTGCTCGCTTCCTCCCTGTGTGCCACTCATGTTAGGTCCCCTTTACAAAGCACCTGCTTTTTTCTCCAAAAGTAAAGCGATACCCTTAAGGCAGGAAGCCTGTACTTCTTCTCCTAAGCTAGCTTGGGAATAAAAAGTCACTTTCTTTATATCGGACCTCACTCTTGTTAATTGAACTCTGCAAGTGGCAAGCAACGGAACCTGTGGTTTGGTTGTGACGGTGACAGCAGTTGTGTGCCAGGTGCGCACTCTGTGAGCCACCCATGGTTTTGAGTGTTTTACGCACATTATCTCATTGAATCTTCCCACAACCCCAGGATGGAAAGACAGCAAACAGACCCACCTTACAGACAAGGCCACCAAGCCCCGAGGGGTCAAGGGTCCTGCCTGAGGTCTCAGAAAGTGAAAGCCACCCAAAGGACACAGCCCACCCTCCCACATCCCCTTGGCTGCACTGGTTGGGCCGCAGATGCTTCCCCTGAAGGCATCTGTGACTCAGCTGCCCACTGTGAAGAGGCTGTGGGCTGCATCCTGGATTTCAAGGTCTCGCTGGTCTCTGGCATTCTGGGACCCCACCCTCCAGCTTCTCCTTCCTATTTTTCCTTCAGCTTCTGCTCACCTGCTTTGGTCCCCACTGTGCAGTGCAGCCTTGTCACCAAGTGCTGGACACCCCTTGGGGTAGAATTGGTGGATTTTCATGGCACTTTGGCTGGTGCTAGCATGTGCCCCCTAACACCAGCAAGCAGCAAAGATAGTGAGCCCATGGCCACTTGTGACAGCTGTTCCCTTCCCGCTTCCCTACCTCCCCCAACCATATCTTCATTAAAGAAGCAATAATATCCATAGACTAAAAATGGCCACAGCCCTCCCTCCTTCTCTCCTTGGCCTGTGCTGTCCCCTCCCACACTGACCCTGGGCCTGCCCATGTGACTAGCTTTGGTGTGATGCAGACAGAGGCTTGAAAAGCCCCAGTGTGTTGGGGTTCATCCACTCAGTACACTAGGAACATTGAGGCTGCCAAGTCAGTGAGCCCCAGGCAGTCTCCTACACAGGCCACAAGGGGAAACTGAGGCCCCAAGCCACCATCTGCCAGGCACCAAACAAGTGAGCCCACCCAAGATCATTTCATCACCAACCAACCTTCCAGCTGACCACAGAGCATACTACCCTGCAGATAAGAGTTCAGCCTAGCCAGCCCCCCAAATGGCTCAGACAGCCCACAGAGTCAGGAGCTCAAGAAATCACTCATTTTAAGCCACAGAGATTTGGGTTGGTTTCTTACACAGCAAAAAGTAACGGATATAGCCACTAACATTTGATTTGAGGATTGGGTATTGGGTATAAGTGTTCAAGACTTCTGTGCATTGGAAGAATTGCTTTCAGTGCAGACTGGCCTGGAAATTATTCTTTACACCAAAAGCTTAAGTTTCTAAAACCCGCTCAGAGCTCTAGCATGGACCTCAAAGGGTGGCTGATGGAGCAGCAGAGGTGTCCCGATGCAGAGACACAGGGTCATTCCCAAGGACTTAGGTCTGGGGACAGGTGTTTCACAGACTCCCTTAGGAGTGGCAAGTCTCCCGGAAATGTGGTTGGTGAAGACACACAACGAAACTGACAGAGAACCTCAACATTCTCTGGTAGGAAAAGCCAGGATCCTGGCAGAGGAAGGAACAATTCCAGCAGGGAACTGATCAGGACAGGGAACAACGCGGCCCCAGTTTTGATCCAGGGGTAATTTTAGCTTAACTAAGGAGTTCCCCAGTCCGTAAGTGGAGAGGGGATCCAGAACCCCACAATTTATTTTTATATCTTAGTGTATGTATCTATGCATCACATATGACAGGATAGAATATTTATATAGATATTTTAGTTAACAGCCTAATAAAACCTATGCATAATTATTATTCCAGAGCAAGAATCTGCAAAACACATTTTTCTCCTTTTTTTATTTTTGAGATGGAGTTTCACTCTTGTTGCCTAGGCTGGAGTGCAATCGTGTGATCTCGGTTCACTGCAACCTCCTCCTCCCAAGTTCAAGCCATTCTCCTGCCTCAGCCTCCCAAGTAGCTGGAATTACAGGTGCCCGCCACCACGCCCAGCTAATTTTGTGTATTTTTGGTAGAGACAGGGTTTCACCGTGTTGGCCAGGCTGGTCTCAAACTCCTGATCTCAGGTGATCCACCTGCCTCGGCCTCCCAAAGTGCTGGGATTACAGGTGTGAGCCATCATGCCTGGCTGCAAAACACTTTTAATTTTCTTCAGAAAGTCCTGACAGTCCCCAAACACTGTGACAGACAGATACCTGCTCTGGGGACCAGTTACATCTTCCTGAAGGTGTGGAGTCCCTTCCCTGGACGAGGTTGCTAGGTTTCATCTGACTGTCCAGGAAATGCAGTGAGGCAGGTGGGAGCCCATTTTACAAATGGGGAAACCAAAGCCCAGAAAGTTGAGATGGGCTATTCAATGTCCTCCACACAGCAGGCCTGGGAGTCCAACCAAGCCCAGAAAGTTGAGATGGGCTGTTCAATGTTCTCCACCTGGTACACAGCAGGCCTGGGAGTCCAACCAAGCCAGCCCCTCTGACTGCACACTCTGCAGACCTTTCCCAGCGTCATAGGCACCAGACCCAATGCCACTTCCCTTCTTCCTGCTGATGGAGGGACAGACCCTTGCTCTGCTGGCCCCACAGCCACCCCTCAGGTCTTCCTCGGAGCTCTTGCCTAGAAGTGAGCACCTTGATGGAGACCCTGGTCAGCCGCAGGGTAGTGGGGGGACTCCTCCAGGGTGGGATCTACATTCAGCCTGGCTTCCATGGGTGTCAGTAAGAACCCGACCTCCAAATGTTCCTTGGCCAATGGTAGGAAGACAGTTAGGTGTTGGCCAGGGGCCCTCTTGGGACAGGCAGGGTTTAAGCGCGTCTTTATTTCCAAGGTTGCGCCTGCCCAGAGCAAGAGATTGGGTTTGTTTGTACTGTGGCGGGTCTTTTCAGCCTGTGGGTACATTTGGCAGCGGCTTCCAACCTAATTAATTCTTCCACGCCTCGAAGGGGCCCGGAGGCTAGGCAGCAGCCAGGGCTCTTTCATTTGTCTGGGAGGGGCAGACCCGACTGCTCAGCTAGGGCGGTAGTGACAATGAATTTGTCCTCCCCAGGAGGGGGCTTGGGGCCGGCGGAGAAAGCAGCCTTCCTCAGCGCTGCCCTGTACAAAGCTGGTGGCAGGCGACACCCGGTCAGAGTTGGGATGCTCACGTCTGGCAAGGACAGTGGGCCAGCACTCAGTAGGGCATTGGCGCCTCGCCACCAGCCCCCGCCCGGCATCTGTGCCCACAGTGGTCTGCCTGCTCTGCTGGCGTCGACCTTCCTGCCTCCGGGACTTTGCCCTTGCTGGTTTCCCTGCCTGGAGCGCTGCACCTGCAGCTTTTTGATGTTATTTCCAAAGGTGGTTATGCAGGCAGGCTGCCAAGAGCACCTCCTGCAGGGGACGACCCACATGGCACCTTCGCTGGAGACCCCCAACCCCTGCCTGGAGCAGCCGCCTGCGATCCCGCCCTGGCCATCTTACCTGCTCTACTATTATTATGGCTCTCAGCACTTACCATCACCCCTTACGTGGTTGCTGATGGCCTGTCCTTCCCTCCCCAGGATGTTAACCACGAGGACAGAAACTTTTGCCTATTTTGTCGGTACCTGACAAACCCTTCACGGGGATAACTGTGCTCCACAATTATCTGCTAAATGCTTGAATACAAGGAGATGACTTTGAGCCTCATCACTATCTTTTCAGGTGGGGCAGACAGGCCAGGATTAATACCCCATTTTGCCACCAGGAGAAACTGAGGCTCAACAAAAGGAGATTGACGTGATGTCACAGAAAAGGTGAGAGGCAGAGTCAGGCAGGAGCCCAGGTCCAAGCCAGCCAGCATCAGGGACCCTCACACGGGGATGTAGTGGGGAACAGCTCCCTGCAGAGCTTGCCGTCCCTCGGGGTGGGGGGTACAATGTGGTCATCACCAATAACGTGCCATTGCAAACTGAGGAGTGAGTACCTGGAGGGCAGCTCACAGGTGACCTAGCCTGGCCCTGGCAGAGGATACATTTGGGCTGAGACGAAGGATGGGCAAGAAACCCTCAACTGCTGAGGCAAGACCTCAGCATGCATTTGAGGCCGTGACAGATGCTCAGGGTGCCCCATGGCAAGAGCAGAAAAGCTGCTGGCCCATCAGGGGCTAGGCTGGAGCCTGCAGGGCCTCGTGGGCTATGCTGAGATGTTCGATCTTTACCTGAGGGAAAGGAGGCCCTTGAAGGTTTTATGTGGGGTGATGTCACCAGGTCTGAGGACCCAGACTTAGATGTTGGGGACTCTCTCTGGCCACCTGCCCCAGTCTCCTGGCAGCCCAGGCCCCATCGGATGTGGAAGCACTTAGGGCATTTCTGCAGCATCCAAACCAGATGTCGCAGGCTGCCTTAATGACCTGTTGATCCCCCGAACACCAGGAATCAATTTCCTGCTGCTCTGTGACCAGGAACTGGCTGAAGATGCCCCTGGTGAGGGCAGCAGCACACATGGGCCTCAAGGGTGGCCTCTGGGGAAGTGATGGGGTCAGAGACACAGCTCAGGTTCTTGGGGCACAGCAGCAGACTGGGGGACCAGTGTAGGACCCCGTGCAGAAGGCACGACATTTTTCTAGTAGGTTTTGATGCGGCAGCACATTTCTGTCGGCTCCATCACAAATACTCACAAAGCTCCTGCACCGGGTGGACTACTGTCCCTAAAGCCTGTGTCTACCTAGAACCCCAGCATGCAATCTCATCTGGAAACAGGATCTTTATAGATGTAATTCATTAAGATGAGGTCATGACGGATTAAGGTGGGCCTTAAGTCCAGTAACGTGATTTTCTTCTTTTTTTTTTTTTGAGACGGAGTCTCACTCTGTCACCCAGGCTGGAGTGAAGCAGCACAATCTTGGCTCACTGCAACCTCCACCTCTAGGGTTCAAGCAATTCTCCTGCCTCAGCCTCCCGAGTAGCTGGGATTACAGGCACACACCACCACGGCCAGCTAATTTTTGTACTTTTAGTAGGGACGGGGTTTCACCATGTTGCCCAGGCTGGTCTCGAACTCCCAACCTCAGGTGATCTGCCTACCTCGGCCTCCCAAAGTGCTGGGATTACAGGCGTGAGCCACTGCACCCAGCCCCAGGAATGTGACCTTCTGAGAAGCCCTGGAAAGACACAGCGATGTACCCAGAGCAGGGAAGGGCAGGCAGCAAAAGAGGCAGGATGGGAGTGAAGCCGCTGCAAGCCACATGCCCAGGGATGCCGCAGCCACCAGGAGCTGCAAGAAGCAAGACAGGATCCTCCTCAAGAGTCTTCAGAGGGAGCCCGGCCCTGTCGTCACCTTGGTTTTGGACTTCTGGCCTCCAGACTGGGAGAGAATAAAAGTCTACTGTTTTAAGGCCCCAAGGTGTGGTCTTTTATTACGGCAACTCCAGGAAACCTGCTATAACCCCCAGCTTTGGCTCTGGCCATGGGAGATTCCTTGAATTACTATGACAAATAACCCTCTGAGTGGAACTGGTTGCTTTGGGAGCCACCAGATACCTGCGCCCCGGCCTGTCCTGGTGAGTTCACCATTGTTTGACTCTTCCACTAGGGAGGTGCCCAGGCTAGGAGGCTAAGGTCATTGGCTCCAACTGGGTCAGTCAATCAGAGGCTCCCCTGGAACTTTGCTCCAGCTGCTCAGCCAGTTGGAGGCTTTCCTGGGACTTTGCATCTAGTGCTTGTGAGGCAAAGAATCCGGTGCCATCAGGGAGTGGTCAGGGTAGAGACTGTCCCTCCAGTGTAGCAGTGCCAGCGCCAGCAGCAAGGGCTGCCTGGCCACCCTATTCCCACAGCTGGACCTGCTTGTGTCCTGGGTCACCAGGCTGCCCTCGGCTCCTGTCCCATTTCCTGGCTAGGATTTAGGCTCCGGTAGATTCTGAGAACCCTCAGATAGGTTTTCTATGAGATTTCTGCTATTTGCCACTCAACCTCCTGATGATCACCTGCTCATGCAGGCTCTGCCCACTCACAGAGGGTGGGAACAGAGGCTATGCTGTGACCTACTGGAGTCTCACGGCGGCCTTAAGGGAATGGGTCATTACCCATCTGCAGAGGGGAGGGACTGAGCCTCAGAGAAGTACAGGGACCTGCCCAGGGTCACACAGCACCTTCCCAGGGGACAGGTTTGCATCCCAGCTGCTGCTGGCTGGGATGGTGAGTCAGATTTCCAATGACAGCTGGCAAATTCTCCCCTTGCCCTCTATCTCCTCCAGCCCATCTCTTTTCTACAAGGTTTGTGACATTTCTCCAGTCACAGTCACCTCCAGAGAAGAGCAACTCTTAGCCTGACCCTGTGTTGGCTGTGGTGCTTGGAGCTGGGGGGATGAGGAGGGGTGAGGCAGACTGTTCCCAAGACGCTCACGAGCCTGCACAGGGATGAGAGAGACAGATACAACGACAGCCCACCCAATGTGAAATGGAGTCAGGGAGTCATTCTAGAGAAAGAGTGTTTTCTTCTCTGGGAGGTGTTGGGAAAGCTGATGAACGCTTCCTGGAGGAGACAGCCTCAAAGTTTTGAGGGATGAATAGGAGTCTGTTGGGAGGCCAGGGTCCATGGGAGGCAGTGAGTGTTGATTAGGATCTTGACCAGGAGCCAGAAGCTTCTGGGTCTTCAGGAGAGAACCAGAATCCAGGGTCCAAGACCCTAGCCCAGTTACCCTCAGCCCACATGACCATGCATATCAGCTCCTCTGACCTCACCTCCCAGCTCTCCCTGCCCTCCCAAACCCATCCAGGGTACTCTGAGGAAATCTGTCTGATACCATTGAAGAGGGAACACCTGAGACAGGAGTTTCTCTTCTTCTTCTTCTTCTTTTTTTTCTAGACAGGGTCTCACTCTATAGCCCAGGCTGGAGTGCAGTAGTGCAATCTCGGCTCACTGCAAGCTCTGCCTCCCAGGTTCAAGTGATTCTCATACCTCAGCCTCCTGAGTAGCTGGGACTACAGATGCTTGCCACCATGCCCGACTAATTTTTGTATTTTTAGTAAAGATGGGATTTCGCCATGTTGGCCAGACTGGTCTCAAACTCTTGACCTCAAGTGATCCACCCGCCTTGGCTTCCCAAAGTGCTGGGATTAAAAGTATAAGCCACTGTGCCCAGCCCAGAGACAGAAGTTTCTGTGTCCCTTGGCCCCTGCCCTGCAGGGGAGTTTTGTGCTACTTCACAGACAAAACAAAGCCAGTTGGCAGTGTCAATGGCTTGCCTGGCCAGCTCTTCTACAGGTGATGTGGTGAGAGCAGCCCTGTGCAGCCCAGAGTGGGCTGGTCTGGTGGGGTAAGGGGTAGCAAGCCTGGCAGGAGAACCCCTTTCTTTGTTGTTGCTGATCTAAATCCTGCACCCAAGGGAGAGGCCCATGGAAGGGCCAAGTCATCTCAAGTGGTGTTTATCTTTTAGCTTCCTCCAGGCTGCTATACACGCTATACACACACACTTCCCATAGCCCTCCCACTGCCAGGGAGAGGCCTGCCTTTGGCACCCACTCCTCTAATCTGAGAAAGGGGAGACGGTGGTGAGAATGTGGCCTGACTGGGGCACGGTGATTACTGTGGACAGCCAGGAGCCCAGGGAATAGCCTGGGAATAGGCTTGGGACTTATCCAGTGACCCAGGTAGAGCCGGGCCCAGGCATGCCAGCTGCCAAGGGGAACAGATGTGCTGGGACTTGGGACCTGTCCAGCTTCACTGCTCTACTCAAGCCCTGGCTGGGAACAAAGCATGAAGTCCTAGTTGCCTTTGGACCCAGGAGACCCGGTTTCATCACGGATCATTGTTTAACAAATTCACGTTCTTTCATCCATTCATTCCCTCGATGACTAATGACCATCTCAGTGCTGGACAACACCAGGACTAACAGATAAAGCCTCCTCCTTTAGGAGCTCCCAGCTGGTGGGAGACAAAGACAAGAACATATAGAGTGACTACAGAGAGTGATCAGGGCTGTAATGGGGACCCACAGGGCAGAGGCTGGGGATCCAGAGGAGAGGCTTGCCTGAGCCTGGGGGTTGGTGAGCATGTGCCCAGCATCTCAGAGAGACAATCCATCTACATTCATTACTGGTTCCTCCTCTCCCATCTAATTAATCGCCATGACTGTATCTCTCTCAACCCACCTGTTGCTACCATCGCCACTGCATCTGCCAAGTTGAGGCCAGCATTGCCTCCTACCTGCCCTCTATCCTGATCTCCAAGAAAGGAGAAAAGTGATATAAAATACAGGCAATATCAATTCAAAAACACAGGAGAACAATGAAGGCAGCCTGGACTTGACAGCCAAGATGCCAGAGAGAAGGAAGACTCGTTAAAGTGAGGCTGATATTCTACCTTTCTTTTCCCATCAAGACACCTGCCAATTTGTAGGCAGCTGTTCCAAGAGGCTGAGAAGCCCAGAAAAAGCTAAGCAGAAAGTGACAGCTAATCAGAGCTCCCGGAAGTCACAGGGGACCAGGAAGATAAATATTGGAATTCGGGGCTATCAGAGCATCCAAGACTTGAAGATCTAAGTTCCAGGAGAAGAGAAGCACCAAGAAGTGACCCCATTACTCTCTAAATCTCCCCTTTGGAAAATGTGCCGATTCCTAAGCAGAATGAACCTAGCAGAAAGTGGCTGTTTAGACCAAAAATCTAAGCACTTTCAGCAGATTTATGGTCAAGGAGGAAAAATTGGAGTTCAGGGATCACCAAGGAGGAAGGACCCAAGAAAAGACCTCACAGTCTCAGACGGACTCTGAAGGTGTCGATACCCTACACATAAATCAGAGAGAGCAGGCCTGAGGAGTCTAAAACCCAGCTTAGAGTCAGCTCAGGCCCTGATTAGATTGAAATTATCTCCTCATAATCTAAATACCTTTAGAAGTTAAACTAAGCCCTTTCAAGGGGATTATATGATAGGAAGAGGATATAGGCTTTTAGACAATGTGCAACACGTATTTAAAAATTACCAGGCATACCAGCAACAGGAACAAGGGGGACGGGATAAACCTACGGGTGTATCTGCCTTTGGAGAATAGTCTGGTCCACTTCTTGTAACGTCCTTATCAGCTTTAAGTATGAGGGCTATGCTTTGCCTCTAAAACAAGTAGAAAAATATTCCCACTTTTTTGTTATGTGCATAATTTGTATCCAATTGGTGCTATTTATTTCTTAAATGTTTGGGAGAATACACTCCCTCTGGGCCTGGAGATCTCCTTGTGAAAAGGTTTTAAATTATAAAGCAAATGCTTTGAGGACTATTCAAACTTTTTACTTTTTCTTGCCGCATCTGGCCCCCGTGTGCCCCTGGGCAAGGCAGGTCTCAGTATCCTCTCCTGTGAAATGGGATGCACCCACCTCACTGCACTCCTAGGAAGAGTCCCTGAGATCCAGAAGGGTGAAAGCTGCTTCTGGGGTGGGCACACAGTGGCTGTGCAGGAAATGCCAGCTCTTAGCCCTCGCAGGCTGCAGAGCTGAAGGGTGCTGTGGATAGAAAGCCCTTCCCCAAGCTGCACAGCAAGGGGTTGGTGGCAGAGCCAAGGGTGGGGTCCTGAGCCCTCCAGCCCCCAGATCCATTTGCTGATGGACTCCTGGAGAACAAGGAGCCTCCAAACTCTACAAATCCTCCGGGAACAAAGGGAACCCAAACAGCACACAGACTGTTTGGAAAGTGCAGTCCTGCTGGAGCCGCTGGGCTCTTTGTGGAAACAGCTGCCCTGGCAACAGGAACTGAGGAGGAGGGAAGCTTGACTCTGCAGGGAAAGGAGTTCAAATCAGGAGCTCCCGTTATCTGGGTGTCCCCAAACACTGGGAGCCAGAGCCATCCCTGGGAGGGGCACTGGCTCCTCGCTCTCTGGGACAGAAAGGCCATATGGCTTTACAATTACCAGCGAGTGCAGACTCCCTCTGGTCTTCCCATCTAGGGAGCTGTGTGGCCTTGGGCCAGTGCCTCAACCTCTCTGGGTCTCAGCGTCCTCAGTGGTAAAATGGCATCAGTATGATGTGTCCTGTATGAATGGTTGAGCAGGTTCCATAAGTTAAGATGTGTGCATTGCTTACCTGAAGCCTGGCACCTGCAAATACCACAAATGTGCTGTTGCTATTATTATTGTTGTTGTTGTTGTTGTTGTTGTTGTTATTGTGGAATCCTGGCAAGAAGGAGTGTAGGGAGGAGGGGGAGGGCAAGGACTAGGAAAAGGTGAGGCTCTGTGGTGGAGGAGTCCAGTCACAGGGTGGTCTCCAGCATGTCACTTCCTCTCACCCTCCTTAGATGGGGTGAACAGGACCCCAGGATGACCCTGGTAGGGAAGAAGGAGCCACAGGCCTGGCTGGTACTACAAGGCATGCTCATATCCATCCACTTGGCCAGGCAGGGAGTGACGCTGGTGTTGGGGCAGGGCAGAGACAAAGACCAGGAGGGGCCATTGTCAAATGTAACATCCTACAGCGGGAGGTCAAAGCAGCTTGATCACAAGAAAGACTGTGAAGAATGGTGGTGAGCACCCTGTCAATGATGGAAGGGAGGCCCCAGGGCTGGATGTAGGGGAGAGGCTCCTGGACCACATGCTTCCCACCTCCTGGCTGAGCACACAGACATCTGTCCCTCAGCTTCTCCACCTATAAATGGGATGACAGCAGCCCCCAACCTGCAGGGTGGCCTTGAGGACGGAGTGCAGAGCCTGGGCAGAGTGCTGGCATGCCGGGACACCAGCTAGGATATCAGTCACACGCTTGGAGGGCCAGAAGGACGGCGGCTGCGACCCCATGCTGTGCCCAGCTCCCCCTCCCTCACTGAACACAGCCAGGAGGCAGGGGGTGGGGTGCGGACGCTCAGCTCAGCCGCATTTGTCTTGTTCCCCGATCTCAGCGATCATTCCCAGACCGCAGGGCGGCTTTATGGAGTGGAAAAAATCCATTAAGGTTTTCAAAGCAAAGCTCAAGATGAAATCACCTCATTGTCAGGGTCTTCCCCCTCTGGCTCTCTGGGTCCCTTCCCCCACCCGTCCTGGCCTGGCACAGTGGGGGCTGTGCCTCTCCAGCAGCTAAGTGGGCAAAGCCCAAGGTCAGCCTCAGATGGCAGCGGCTGCACTCCCTACAGCTCCGTGAGATGACTTCGGGCATGCCCTCTCTGGAGCTTGCTGTTACACAGGGACCCGGCCCCTCCTGCTCCTCCACCCCCCGCCCCAGGAACCTTTAAAAGTACAGCTCAGACATTGTTCTTCTTCTGCCTAAAATCTCCAGTGGCTCTCGGCCATCGCCTGGCTGTCTGCCCTGACTCCCAGGCTGACAGCACAGACCTTGGCCAGGCAGCCTCGGGCTGGGATCCCAGCTCGGCCTTGTCCCCACATGTCACCTAACCTCTGAACCTGTGTCCTCATCTGCAAACTGGTGTAGAGGTCATAGCAGCCCGGAGGGGCTGAGACATATGTGAAATGACCGCAGTGAAGAGTTCTGTGCCCAGTTAAATGCCCACGGTCATTACCACAGCCCCTTGTCCCCACCCCTTCCTTCACTTTCTTACTGGTCACACCTGCAAATTCCCTGTCCCTTCCTTGTCATGTCTCTGTACCTTTGCAGATACTGTCCCCCTATTCCTGCCCTGGCTGACTTATAAGGTTCAGTTCAGGGTGCCCTCTTCCAGGAAGCCCTCCCTGATGACCCAGATGAGCCCTGGCCCTCCCATCACAGTTTGGAGCATACAGGGTTGGCACTGGACATTGATTTTCCTGCCTTCCTGCAGATGAGCCTTCCAGGACACAGCCCATGTCTGGGTCTCCAGCACCTGACATAGGACCTGGTGCTGTCATTGAGGGCTGGTTGATCGGGACTGGCATCTAGAAGCTTCTAACACAGCTGTAAGCACATCTGAGCCCTTTTTGCCCCCAGGGTCTGCCTGTGGTCTGGCATTTAAGGCCCTCTGCAGGTGAACTCGTCCAGGCCCTCTGCTCCTCTCCCCCACCCTGCTTTGATTTCATCTGAGCTCATCCAACTCCTTCCTGCCTTGGGCCTCTGCTCAGCTGGGTCCTTCCTCCCGGACACCTTCTCCCCATCCCTTTCCTTTCACCCATAGACATTCTACGTGAGCTAAGGACCCTTTCAGACTGCACCTCCTCCACACAGCCTCCTGGCTCCCTCCACACAGCCTCCTGGCTCCCCCGGCCCATGCTGAGTTACCCTCCCTCCTCTTTGCCCTTGGCCACAAATTCATGCTTCAGCCTCGGGGCAGGTGCCCTTTGCTCTCGGTGAGTAGCTGATGAGCACACAGTTCTGGAAGGCAGGAGGGAGAGAGGGGCAGGCAGAGAGCAGAGCCTGAAAGCCAGGACATTCCCCGCAGCTCGTGGAGACAAGCTCATGTCCCTGAGCAGAGACTCAGAGCTGAAGGGACTCCTTTGGGATGACACACGGAGGAGCAGAACCCGGGTTTGAACTTGGCTGTCCAACCCTGAAGGCTTCCTCCGCACCCCAGAACCCTTCCTCAGACTCTGACTGGTGCTCCTCAACCCCGGCACCCTTGGCCACAGTTAGTGTGTGCAGGTTGGGGTGAGGGAGAGGAGACTCAGGGGCCCCTGGGAGCAATGAAGTGCAATTGCCTGAATTCATGGAGAGGGAACAGCCTCCCTCCCTAACCGCCCTAATTCCCGGTGTTTACAAACTGCTGATTTCCCCGGGCTCCAGGCTGGCATGTCGGCAAAGTATATTAAAATCCATGGTTTCTGCTAAGTTCCCACTCAGGGTGGCTTCTTGGAGGGGTGAGATATGAAGCAGGCAGAAGGGCAAGAACCCAGCAGCCACGCCGAAAGCTGGGGAGGAGCCTCCTGGGACCTTCTAGAAGGCTGGAGATGACCAACAGCTGGGCTAGAGGAAGAGCCAGGAGAGCTGAGTGGCTGGAGCCTGGTTGGGAGTAGGGGTGGGAAAGGGGTGTGGGGAGGGGTCATGAGATCAAGAGAGGGGACAGAGAGGGCAGTCATTTAGGGTCAGGGGCCTTGGTGAGTGTTGGGACTTCAACCCCAGTGAACTGGAGGTGGCTAGAGCTGCCCGGTGGCAGGGAGAAATTGCAGGATTCCAAAGACATCTTGCCTTGGGTCAGGGAAGCAGGGAGCTGGCTCAGAGGGGGCTGTGGGGACCTGGTGGGAGATGAGCTGTGGGAGAGGGTGGCTTGGACAAGGGTGGCCTAGAGCCCTGGAAGGGCTGCCACAGGGTGGAGACAAGCGGAGGGATTGGGATGTGGCCTGAAAGTGGGGCCTCTGGAAGGGCTGGTGAGTTGGATGCCTCAGGTAGAGGCAGGAGGGGCAGGAGACAGGAGATAGGGGAAGCTCGGGTGGGGAAAATGGAAGAGGGGAGACTCCGGCCAGCTGATATTTGTCAGATGTCACCCTGGGATGGACTGGGCATCAGCAAACAGGAAGTCCCTTCCATGGGACACAGGCCAGCCAGGCCCGCCAGGATGGATGCCTGCCAAGGTCAGAGGCTGGAATTTCACTGAGGGAAGGCCCCCCGCTCCTGGATCCCATGACTCAGAGGCACTCATGAAACCCTCCCAGTGCGCACAGCAGTGGGGGTCTCCTGACCACACTTCACATTTTCCTAGCGCTCCCCCAGCCCTTCCCTGAGATCTCGCACTAGCCTGTGAGGGCCCAGCCAGCCTCAGCTCTGCTCAGATGAGGGCCCGAGGACCGTCGGTGGGGCCCCGCCCAGTCCTGCAGCTCTCAGTGGCACTGACCCTGGTGACCCAACCCCCAGTCCTGTGTTCTCTGCTGTCAGGGGCTGGTGTGCTTGCCGGCCTCCCCACAAGGGTCCCTGCAGTGCCCTGAGCTCTCAGCAGCTCTAAGTCCCCTGGCTGAGCCCAGCACCCACGCCCCACGGTGGCTGCACTCCCCCTTGGCGAGCTCCCATGGCTTTACTCCGCGCGGTACACCCAGGGTCCCACCTGTGTATGGCCATCCCAACGCCTCCCTTGGAGGCCGAGGGCATCTCCCAAAAGACATTTGAACATTTGTGCCCACGGCAGCTACCCCGGTCATTTCTATAAGGAGGAGAATTCTCTTCTTTGTGTTTTCCTCTACTTTCCAAATTGTCAGGCTTAATTATTCCAAAGTTGAAACTCTGGAGACAAACCTCTCAGTCTCCCCACAGCCAGGCCTGTGCCATGAGGGCCCCCACCCTGGAATGACCTCAGGTCCCCACTGTTCTTCTCGGTCTCCCCACAGCCAGGCCTGTGCCACGAGAGCCCCCACCCCGGAATGACCTCAGGTCCCCACTGTTCCTGCAGCTGATGGGAAAATCAGGACTCACAACAGCATCCGGCTCCCAGGCCAGTGTCCCTTGGAGCCACTGAGTGCTGGCCTGGGAGTCAGGGCCTGCGTCCCCTGCCTGCTCTGACCCCATGCCCACCCTGGGTCCTACCTGCTCTGACCCCACGCCCACCCCGGGCACCACAGGCAAAGCGTTCTTCCTGCACTGGCTTCCGGTCTGTGAAAGGGACATTGGCGCCTGGTCCTCTGTAGTTCACAAGCGCGTGAGTAAAGGGAGCGCTATTACTGATGAGGGTGAATAACCAGTGTCAATGGAGCTCCCTGAGTCACCTGAACATGTGGCTGCCCTATGTTGAAGGCTTAGTGGACACCGGCAGCCGCCACCTCTCCAGCCACATTACATGCCACACCCAGCACAGTTTTCTGAGCTTTTCTGTGCGCAAACACTTTAGGGTCCTTCCCACTCCAGGGACTTTGCACACACCTCTGTCTGGAATGCTATTCCTCGTCTTTTCCTAGTGAACACCTGTCCATCCTTTAGCTCCCAGCTCAGCGAAGCCTTCCTCCCTCCCCGGGGGCTCGGAGTAGTTACCTGCCTTTGTGGCTACGCAGTTGCTTAGATAGCTAATGTCTGTCCCCCGTCCTGGGCCATGCACCCATGGACAGACACCTATCTGGGATACTGACATCTTCCCAGGCAAGGCCTGGTACACAACAGGTGCTTCACAAACGTACCTTAAACCACTCAGTGGGCTGGGTGCGGTGGCTCAAGCCTGTAATCCCAGCACTTTGGGAGGCCGAGATGGGCAGATCACGAGGTCAGGAGATCGAGACCATCCTGGCTAACACGGTGAAACCCCGTCTCTACCAAAAAATACAAAAAACTAGCTGGGCGAGGTGGCAGGCGCCTGTAGTCCCAGCTACTCAGGAGGCTGAGGCAGGAGAATGGTGTGAACCCGGGAGGCGGAGCTTGCAGTGAGCTGAGATGGGGCCACTGCACTCCAGCCTGGGCGACAGAGCGAGACCCCGTCTCAAAAAAACAAACAAACAAACAAAAACCACTCAGTGGAGGAAAGCCTACATTATTCCCACAAGCGGGTGGACCTGAGCCCAGAGGAGGTGGGGTTTCAATCTTCAGCTGCGCTGCCTCAGAGCCCACATCCCCCACCACTGGACACAGGATCCCCGAGATGAGATTTCACTGTCGGCCCCTGTGGGCAGGCATCACGGCTCTCCTCCCCCTACCCTAAACCTGATCATTCCGCCCCATCCTTGTCTTGCCCACCCACCATGGACAGCCCCAGGCTCACTAGCTCCTGCAAGCAACCATCTGTTCACAAAGGGCCCTGTGGACCTCCAGATGTCTCACAGTCGGTTCTGACAACTAACACCCTCCCTTGCTGACCCTGAGGGCAGCTGGTGACTGCTCAGAGTCTGGGTCATTATAGTCCCCGCGCTGTTTTTCCACATGTTTCAAAGTTCCTGTCCCAGTGAGGAGGAAAAGCCTTCATGGACAGCGGCCTGAGGCAGAAACCAGCAATTATTTCAGGGGCGCTGACTGCCTTATGTTCTAGTCCGTGGATTTATACATGGAGATGGGGCCAGCTCTGGGCTGGGAGCCCTGCAGCCAAGGACAACCCTGCCTCAGTGGGACCAGAGGCCAACACCCCCTACCCCCGCCTTCCTTGGCCAGGGAGGTCCAGGCCAGCCTCTCTTACCAGGCGACCACCAAACCTTCCCGCCCCCACCTGTGTGCCTCACTTCGTTTTACGCCTCTGCCAGGAACAACCGCCACAGCTAAAGCCACCACCATGTGCCCACGGATTCCCCTCCAGGGTAAGGGATCCCCTCCCTCCCCACCACCAGCGGGCACTTTGCCCTGTTGGTTCTCTTCACAGCTCTTATCTGGATTCTAGCGTGTCTCATTTTGGCTTCTATTTAAGATTTTTGCTTCTCTCTTCCCCTCACTAGAATGCGAAACCCTGGAGGCATGCACGTGGTTCTCAATACTGCCGTGGCCGCCATATATGGCTCCCAACAGTGTCCACACCAGAACCTCAGGACCTGTGAATGTGTCACCTTTCGTGGCAAAAGGGGCTTTGCAGCTCTGATTCAGGGTGGGAACCGTGGGATGCGGAAACTGTCCTGGGTTGTCCGGGTGAGTCCAGGGTTAATCACAGGAGTCCTTAGAAGCAGGGACCCATGTCTGGCTGATGAGCAAGATGAGGTGGAGGGAGGAAAGATTCAAAGCTCAAGAAAGACTCAACCTCCATTGCTGGTGTCGAAGAAATGTCAAGACCCTCTAGGTTTATTAAGCCAAGGCAGAAGTTAAGCCCCAGAGACTGAGTCATATAGTGAGTTTGTAATTCCTGCTTTTTTGTTGTTTTGTTTTTTTTGAGACAGGATCTCGCTCTGTCGCCAGGCTGGAGTGCAGTGGCACAATCTTGACTCACTGCAACCTCCGTCTCCCGGTTCCAGTGATTCTCCTTCCTTAGTCTCCTGAGTAGCTAGGACTACAGGTGTGCACCACCACGCCCAGCCAATTTTTGTATTTTTACCAGAGACAGGGTTTCACCATGTTGGCCAGGATGGTCTCAATCTATTAACCTCATGATCTGCCCACCTTGGCCTCCAAAAGTGCTGGGATTACAGGTGTGAACCACTGCGCCCGGCCTCCTGCTTCTTAGATTAGAGAATAGCCCTCTTCCCCATTGTTCTTATTCTGTAGAAGAAACCAGAAGCCAGACCTCCCCCACTTCCAATCAGTGATTTTTATTATAGATGAACTGCCTCCTTGATTGTCTGCAGCCAGGACAGTACCATCCCAGCTTAGCCCAGACGGCACAAAAGACCCCAGAACCGTTACATCTTTAGCATGGAAGGTTAAATATACCTTTCCCCAAAGGAAAAAATCACCTCAACTAATGAGATCGTTGTAACTATGCATGAAGCCTTACGTAGAAAGCTGCTGAAGCTCTGCTGTGCTTCCCTAAACTTTGTCTCTATAAACAATCCCAAACTTCCGTATTTTGGAGCACTGATTTCCATTCTTTGGAATCTGTGCTTCCCTGGTGGCTGGGCTCAAACACTGCGCTTGAATAAACCTCTGTGGGTCTCAGGTCCCTGGTTTAAATAAACTCTCTGGAAACTAGATTCTGACTCGTTTGATGATTTTAGGTTGACACTGGCTTTGGAGATGGAAGAAGGGGTCATGAGCCCAGGAATGTGAGCCCCTCCAGAGGCTGGGAATGGCCTCAGCTAACTGCCAGCAAGAAGACTCAGTCCTCCACCTCCTGGAGCTGGAGTCCACCTGTACCCCCATGAGCAGGAGACGGATATTCCCCAGGGCCTCCAGAAAGACCTTGCCCTGGTTTTGATTTTAGCCTAGCGTGCACCGTATTAGACTTCTGACCTACAGAGTGGTAAGAGAATGGATGGTGCCATTTAAACCACTGAATCTGTGGTCATTGCTTATGTGGTAATAGAAAAATACACTGCTAAGTCCACTGCCTAGAAAGGCTCTGGCCTTCTGGTCTCGACCCTCTCTGGCTGATGGGCTGACAACAGCCCCCAGGTGGTGTGACTTGCCTGACACTTAGAGCGCTGAGGAAGCTTGCTGGAGATCACCCAGCCGGGGAGTGGCAGAGGTGGGACTCCAACCAGTTCCTCCCAGCAGGTGCTGTCCACAGGGTGGGGCGGGGGGCAGGAGCAGCTCCGGGGCAGAGTGGGCTTAACATCAGCAGCCATCCACCTGTGCAGAGCTCTGCAGCTCTGCCCTCATGGCCCTGGGGTACAGAAGGGAGGTGGCCCTGCACCCCCCAGTGGTTCCCTGCCACCCGCGTGCATGCTGCAGAGAGGGGCCGTGGTGATGTCATGTCTTCCGTCCAAGGGCTGTCCTGGAGGTGGAGCTCACTGTGCAGGGAGGATGGGTTAGGGCAGCTCTACAGCAGGGGTTTGGCTTCCCCAAGGAGGCACTTCCTGGCTGGCAGAGCTCTCCTCCGCCTGGGCAGGAAGAGCTGGTGGGCTCAGCTTGAGAGGCCATTGGGGTGGCTCCAGTTAAGAGGGCATGGCCGGGCACGGTGGCTCATGCTTGTAATCCCAGCACCTTGGGAGGCCAAGGCAGGCGGATCATGAGGTCAGGAGATCAAGACCATCTTGGCCTACATGCTGAAACCCCGTCTCTGCTAAAAATACAAAATATTAGCTGGGCGTGGTGGCATATGCCAGTAGTCCCAGCTACTCAGGAGGCTGAGGCAGGGGAATTGCTTGAACCCAGGAGGCAGAGGTTGCAGTGCACCAAGATCGCCCCACTACATTCCTGCCTGGTGACAGAGCGAGACTCAGTCTAAAAGAAAAAAAAAAGAGGGCAGGTGGGTGAACGACAGGCTCAGCTCAGAGTCACCTGCTGCTTTGAGATGCCAGGCTCCTCTGTGACTCCATGCAGCCTCTTCCTGCCCTGACCTCATGTGGCAATTACTGGAGATTTGTCTCTGTGGCCACACCTGGGTCTCCTGGAGGGCAGGGCTGTGGCTTGTGCCTCTGTGTCTCCAGGCCCAGTGACACTCTTAGGAATCAATGACTGTTCCCTGAGAACCTGCCAGGGCCAGACCCTGGGGCCACAGAAGCGGGAGAGTCAGGCCCACTCTTTCGGGGTACAAGCACAGCACAAATCAGTATGATCGATTAGATAGAGCTCTTGGGATGGGGCAGGGGTACAGGTGCCAAAGGAGCATCGAGATGGATATGGGGGTGAAAGGGGGACTAGGAGAGCTCTCCCCATGGAAGCTGAGGGAGGAGCCAAATGTGAAAAGGTGAGGAGGAGGCGACCAGGGGAGGGCAGGAGGGAGGGTGCCCTGGGCGGAGGGACAGTGTGGACAAAGTTGGAGGGTGTGCCAAGTGGAGAGCTGAAGGCTAGGGCCTAGGACCCCATGCGGGGAGGGGGCTGCAGAGGTCAGTGGGAGATGGCTGGGGTTGGGGAGCAGGTGCAGGGAGGGGCTGCAGAGGCCAGTGGGAGATGGCTGGGTTGGGGAGCAGGTCAGACAGACCCTCCTCGGAGTCGGGATATCTTTCCTGAGGGCAACAGGAGCCACAGAGGGTGTTCAGCCGGGGATGACGCTGGCAGAGTTGTGTCTCAGGAATTTCCAAAAGCACCTGGAGGGTAACTAGCCAGCCGGAGGAGCCTGATCGGATCTTTCAAGAAGGATGGGGAGACACGAGGGTGAGAGACCCAGAGAAAGCTGGAGTGAAGCCAGGAAACCCAGGCCGGCTCAGCTGCCCTCCCTTCTCTCTCCACCGCCCCGAGCAGGGCTAAGTGGCAGCATGAGAAATGGCCCTGCCTGGCGGCAGCTCTCCCCCACAAGTCATTTGAAAGTGTTCCCAATCGAAAACAGAACATTAAAAAGAGGAATTCAAACATAGTCAATCCCTCCCTTTGCTGGGATTAGCTGCCAGGAGCATAATGATTTTCATTAATACCATCAGCTTTCCTCAAACTTGATTATAATTACTCTCCAGCCCACATTCCCTTCTGAGGAGTGATGATGAGTGGAATCTACATTAATCAAATCCACTGATCACATCTGAATGTGGTGGCCTGAACTCGAGCCTGTGGCCAATGGGAGAGGCCAGAGGGGACGGCCAGACGCCCTCTCTCCCTGAGGTGACACATCCATATGGATGAAGGATAAATGAGCAGTAATAGGGTCCTAATCAGCCACCTCCCTGCAGCTGCCTCTGTCCACAGGGTCTGTTCTCATCCATCACCTGTGAGGCCCTCACACAGCTCCCAGTGGCAGGGATACTCTTTGTATTTTGAGACAAACAAGAACCGTGGCTCAGGGAGGTCGTGTGACTTCCTGAAGGTGGCCCAGCCTGTCGGAAGTCAGTTGTAAAGCCAGAGCCCGGGCCAAATTGCTTTCTCCTCTGTCCTGATGGTTCTCAGGGGAGCAGGATGGGTGCTGGAAGGAAGAAAATAGCGAAGAAATGGGGGCAGGAGGAAGTGGGAGGCATCTTTCTGGACTACCCAGCCCCCTGGGAGAACATCCAGCACCCTGTCTGGCCACCCGGAGTCTAGGCAGTGACACCTGCCCCACCGCCCCCTGCACAATGACACTGGCCACTTGTCACTCTCCCCTCTGCACTCTGCGGGGATTTTAAATGCACTTACGTCACTTGAGGCTCTGAGAGCTGCCTGGTCCCCAGCCCCACCGCAGCCCCTTCCTCTCCTCCACTCCCTGCTGCACTCCAGCAATTCCTAATCCTCACAGTCTCCCGGAACAAGCCCTGCTCCCGGACCCTCACCCGCCTGCCAGGCCACTCAGATATCCCTCCCTGGGAAAGCACTTTTGATGGCTACAGGCAGTGCCCTTCCCCTCTATGGATCTCAGGCTCATGGTGTCCATGGAGATGGTCACATGTAAATCATGAGGGTGGGAACAAGTAAATCATGGAGGTGGGCACAGGTAAATCATGGGGGCGGGCACAGGTAAATCATGGAGTAGGAACAGGTAAATCATGGGGCGGGCACAGATAAGTCATGGGGTGGGCACAGGTAAATCACGGAGGCGGGAACAGGTAAATCATGGAGGCAGGCATAGGTAAATCATGGGGTGGGTACAGGTAAATCATGGAGCAGGAACAGGTAAATCATGGGGCAGGCACAGATAAA
>NW_016814226.1:1805332-1900178 GCF_001698545.2 Rhinopithecus bieti
GGTAAATCATGGGGCGGGCACAGATAAGTCATGGGGGCGGGCACAGGTAAATCATGGAGGCGGGCATAGGTAAATCATGGAGGCAGGCACAGGTAAATCATGGAGCAGGAACAGGTAAATCATGGGGGTGGGCACAGGTAAGTTGCCTTTCTAAGCTGGCTACTTAGAGTTTTCCCATTGACAGAGTTGAAGGTTGGCAGCTGGGTTGGAGGAGGCCCCATGGCAGCTTCGCCACTCACTGGGCTGCCTCGGGCATGGGTTCACCTAGCTGGGCCTTAGTTTTCTCATCTGTAAGGTGGGGCAGTAAGAGCACCTACACCATGGGGGTGCAGGCAGAGCGTTCGGCAGGCTCTCCGCAGTGTGGGGGCGAGGTGCTACTTTCCTCTCTGACCCTCATGTCTCTCTGGATGGCCCAATTGTCCCTCAAGGACTTTAGGACCTTGGGAATAGGGACTTGTCTTCTCTTCATCACTAAGGCATGTTGTGAGCCCCGGGCACTGCACCAGCTCTGATCAAAGAGCAGGCACACAGCTCTGGCCCAAGGCACATGCCTTGAGGGCCTCTCTACGGATGCAGGGCCCAGCCCACGGTAGGGCCTCCTCCGGGATACGTGCTCTGTTGCATCACATGTCGTGTGATGGGAGGGGCTCAGCAGGCACCCAGGCACCTTCTGTGGAGCTCAGAGCCCATAGTCAAACCAGCCAAAGCACCCAACACCCCAACCCCAGGCCATGGGCTGCCTAGCTGCAGCTGACAGGCCAACCTCCAGCCCCAGCCCCAGCCCCAGCTTCCAGGGGAATAAACCTGTCAAGTCATCCCCTCCCCTCCCCAGAAGGAGTGGGTGAGCCACGGGCGCCTGAAGGATGACTGGGCCCCGATGATTAAGCTGAAAGAGAAGCAATGCCTTACTCAATATTGACGTAGGGCGAACAAAAGAAAAACATCATCAATCCATTAGCCAGGCAAAATAGCCAAGCCCCCTGCTAGGGTGGACTTACTGCCCAAGATGGCATACTGGGTTCCCAGGACTCTGCCCTTCCCTCCCTGGGGCCGCTAAAACAAAAAGTGCTTAGAGAGAGGGCAAACTCCTAGCTATGCTGGCGGCGGAGAAAAGGGGCCTCCCTGTGGGCAGGACAGCATTGGGCTGGGCTGAGGAAGAGGCTGGAGTCGAATAAATCTTGACCAGAGGTAGGAGGAAGGATGGGTCTCCCTAGCTGGGCACAGAAAAGCCCAAGTTGGGCATCACAAACTACTCAGGTAAGGACTGGCCAGGGCTCAGGGTCATTTGGGATGGCAAGGGCTCGCCTGGTTCCTCCTCTCTTTTGTTAACCAGAATTGCTGGTGACAGGCACCTTTGACTCCCGGAACCCAGGTGGCAGTGTGCCTGCGTGGACCTGCCTGCGTGGACCTGCCTGCGTGGACCTGCCTGCGTGCTAGGTGGTAAGGATGAAGCAGAGGAACGTGAAGGAATAGCTGAGACACAAAGAATACTGAAGACTGATGAAATTAACAAAAATAGTGCAATGGGTGTGTTGAATCATCAGAGGCTCATCTGGAGATCAGGCTGGCATTCTGGAAGACAAGAGAAAGCACCTCTGAAGCACAGAGCAAAGTGACTTCGAGATGAGGGACGTGAACCACAGGACCGAGGGGCAGGGGCGTCTGACGATGAGATTTAGCAGCCCTTTGAGAGCAGCTCATTGGGGAGAGCAAGGGACAATGGGGAAGAGGAAGTCATAGTTTAAAAAATAATGGGCCGGGCATGGTGGCTTACACCCGTAATCTCAGCACTTTGGGAGACTGAGATGGTTAGATCACCTTAGGTCAAGAGTTCAAGACCAGCCTGGGCAACATGGTGAAACCCCTTCTCTACTAAAAATTAGCTGGGCATGGTGGCACGTGCCTGTAATTCCAGATATTCAGGAGGCTGAGGCAGGAGAATTGCTTAAACCCAGGAGGCAGAGGTTACAGTGAGCCGAGATCATGCCACTGCACTCCAGCCTGGGCGACAGAGCAAGACTCTGTCAAAATAATCATCATCATCATAACGATAGTAACAGAAGAAATGTTTCCCCCTGACCTGCAGCAAGATACATGTTGATGGATCCAATGCACCCGATAAGAGTTGAGCAGGACTAATGATGGAGAAACACCCACGCCTGGTGAAATTTCAGAATGACAACTGTAAGGAGAACATCGTGAAAGCTTGCAGAGGGAAAGAGCAGTCTGGGACAAGGGAACAAGAGACAGGCGGGTATCAGAGTTCTCCCAATCAGCCATGAAAGCCTGGAGGCAGTGGAGCCATGTCTGCCAAGTTCTGAGGGAGGAGGTTTTGATCAGAATTCTGTGCCAGCTGAACTGTCTTCAAGGATGAAGGCAAACAGAAGTTTCTTGAGATGAGGAGAAAGGCAGCTGGTTTACCACCCATGCCCTTCTACATGTGTACCCCAGACCAGGCTGCACGCACACCACATTTAGGCTGCATGCACAGAGTTTGAGAGCTGCTTGTCATTAAGCAGGGGCCAAGGAGAAGGCAGCATAGATCGGGGGCAGGACCTTCCAAGGCAACACAGAGCATCTGCGAGACAAGAAGCAGGTGAAAACATCTGTGCGGCAGTCGTTGCTGGGTGGATTCTCCTAAGCACAGGTTTTCAAGAGCTGGAACCACATTTCCTAGTCTGTGGGTTCAATCACACTCCGAGTTTCCTCAGGAAACCCACACAATGCTAACATCTGCTTCTTTGTTCATTTCCAATGTGTAGAATGAGTCCATTGACAAAGGGCTGTCTGGCGATTTTTGGTTGTTCCACCTGGAATGCAGAAGCCGTCAACCTTGACCACGGAGCTCCCAAGCCCTGGGCAGAGAGAGTGGGGAAGGGTGGAGGGGGAGTCATTTCTTCACCCTCTATGCTGGTTGAGGTTGGCACATCAAGAAACTGAGACGAGGTTCTTTGCTCATGTAACCAGTGGCCTCGTTTGTCCAGGCTCAGTGAAGGGCCAAGTGCGGCTCCACACAGCGATGTCAGAGCTGAGGTCAAGACAGAACTGGTTCATCCTCCTGTGGGAGGGTCCGACATGAAGCCCACCACCAACACAGGAGAGAAGCCCCACGGCGGCGGGGTGGCTGGGAGGACTTCGTCTGGGAGGGGCGCCTCAGAGCTGCTATGCTGGGCACGCCCTGTGGACAGTGACTTTCAATCCTGGCATGAATGGCAAGAAGGACCCGATCGTCCTGCCCGGGGCTCAGCCAGCTTGGGGGCCAGGGGAGGAAGTCTGCCTGGCTAGAGGAATTGCAAGGGGACCAGCGGCGCTGGGAGGAGAAGCACATAGAGGTGGTGGAGGAGGGAGCAGAGCGCATGGAGCAAGAGGGGTGCAAGGTACATTCAAGAGAGGCCCCAGGCCCAGGTCCTGCAGGTCTGGAGGCCACGGCAGAGTTTGGATCTGACCACAGGTGCTGTTGGGCATCGTAGGACAGTTGAACAGGGGAGAGCCCTGGTCCAAGGAGCTCCCTCTGGCTTTTGGCCTGCTGGGGACGATTTGGGCAGAAGGAGAGCAAGAGTCCGAGGCGATGGCTGGGGTCAGGCAGCAATGGTGGTCTGTGCTTTAAATCATGGAGCCCATTGGAGCCCGCAGGGAGAAGAAAATACCATCGAGGTGAAGGGCAGGCGGAGAGACAGCAGGATGCATAGGGACCTGCCTGGGCAAGCGTCGCATCTCAGAGCCAGAGCCCGCAGATAACGTGCAAAGTTAGTAAGAAAGAGGTAGAAGTGGATTATTTGAAGTTAGAAAGAGAGCTGATAGAATTAAAAGCAAAACAGAGAACAGCTGTTGCCTCAGGGGAGCGGGTCTGGGCAGGGGGATGGGAGCAGAGGCGGCTTTTACTCTTCATTTTCTACTCTTCCATAAGATTTTATATGTATTCTACATAACCATGTGCATATGTAACTTTTTTAATTAAAAAGGGAGGGGGTGGGGAGAAACTAGAAAGATGTGGCTGGGTCATCCTTCCAGAACAAGCCACCAACTTAATGGCAGAGGAGGAGACGCGGCCAGGAGCACGTGCTGAGCGCAAGCCGTGACTGTGAGATGGGCAGAGGTGGGGCTGTTGGCATGGGGTGGTCCTGGAGGCCCATCCAGGAGGCGGAACAGAGGCTGAGCCCAGGGCAATGAGGGCGCACTAGCTGATGAATGGGAGATGGGATCAGAGGGATCAGCAAGTGTGAAACACTGAGGCCAAACAGACCAGGGACATGAGATGTCCAAAGAAGAGACGGGAATCCCGGACCAAGAGATGGGAATCGGGGAGGCAGTGAGGAGGCGAGACAGGAGGGGGCTGTCTCAGGCCTGGTGGCCAGAATTTCTCTGAGTCCTGGGCTATTTGGTGGCGATAAGCCCAGCATCCTTCTGTAATCCAGAGTAACACTATGGCAATGGTAGCTCCTGTGGGTGCTTCCTCTGTGCCGTGCCATGCCCTGTGCTAAGCATTCCAAGTGGATTATTTTGTTTTCTCCTCAAAGCACACTTGCCTAATTGTGCCCATTCTACAGATGACAAAACTGAGGCTCAGAGAGGTAAATTAATGCAGAGTTGGTGGGCTGGTCAATGGCAGAGCTGTGATTGGAACCCAGGCAAGCCACTGCCGGCTCTCTAACACCACCCTCGATGGACTCTGGCAGGGGACAGGGCCATCCCCTGGGGTCCTCGGTCCAGCAGGCTGCACTGGCAATAGGGAGGTAGAGATGCAAGCCTCACCCCTACGCTTCTACAAAGAGGCTCCATGGTCCCAGCCTCTTCTACAAAGAGGCTCCCTGGAGCCTGAAATTCATTTCACTTATAAATACATTAAAACATCATCGGAAGCCTTCTCACTGCAGAAGCAGTTGAAGCATCAGGGAGAGAGGCAGAAATCGAATCTGTGCAGAGGTCGTGGCTGGCTCCTCCCGGGCTGCCTGCCCAAGGCTCTTTAAGGAAATACTCAGTTTGGAAGTGCTCACTGAAGCAAAACAAAGCACTAGCATGTCAGGAAATAATGAACCAAATCATTCATTTTTCAGGACAACCATAAGCACCCTAGCAGACCAAGGGCAGCCAGTACCTGCAGCCTCCCTGGACAAAGAGGGGCTTCTGCGGGACACAGGCCATTTGCCTGCTTAGGTAATTGACGTGAACAAGGAGGTTGCGGCTTGGGGTGAAATAGCATGGGATGGGGTTGCGTGGGACGGGGTTCAAGGCCTGCATTTGCACCCCTCTGCCTTTGCCACATGACCTTCGCCAAGTCAGTCTGCCTCCCTGAACCTGTTTCTTCCACTGTAAAACGAGGATAAGATGGGAGCGCTGCGTCATCATGGTGCTATCAAGTCTGGCATGTTGGAGAGTCCTTGGCCAGCGTGAGACCTCACGTGCCTTTGTGCTGTCCCCAGCCTCACAGGTCTCACTTCCATTTCTAAGGATTGCACCAATCTTACCCCCACCCCCAGGCCTTGGCACTTGCCACTTTCTCTCCCTGGAAAGCTGGTCTCCCAACTTCCCCTGGCCAATCCCAGCAGGTCCCAGCTTCAACATCTCTTCTTGGGTGAGGGTATTCCTTGCTCTCCCATCTATATTATATTATGAGATTGTTCTTTCTTGTGACACCCTGTGTTCTCTGGATATCCACCTGCCGTGTGCTGGCTGTGGGGACCTGGGAGGAACAAGACCCAGGCCCTGGCATGGAGGAGCCCACCATCTGAAGACAGAGACCAGAGGCATTAACCTAGAAGTTGGGCCAAGTGCTGAGCATCACACCAGAAGGACTCATTCCTGTGTTGTCACACCTTGAGGGAGGAGTCAGATTTTAACAGGAAGACACAGGGAAAAGGCATTCAGGGGAGGGAACAGCCCAGGCAAAAGCAGAGGAGTACCTGATTGCACAGAGGATTTGGGGGCCAGGATAGTGTATTAGTCAGGGTTCTCTAGAGGGACAGAATTAATAGGATATATACTGGGGGGGGGGGTAGTTTATTAAGTATTAACTTACACTATTACAAGTTCCCACAACAGACTTTCTGAAAGCTTGAGGAGCAAGGAGAGCCAGTCTGAGTCTCAAAACTGAAGAACTTGGAGTGTGATGTTCGAGGGTAGGAAGCGTCCAGCATGAGAGAAAGATGCAGGCTGGGAGGCTAGGCCAGTCTCTCCTTTTCACGATTTTCTGCCTGCTTTATATTTGCTGGCAACTGATTAGATGGTGCCCTCCAGATTAAGAGCGGGTCTGCCTTCCCCAGTCTATTGATTCAAATGTTAATCTCCTCTGGCAACACCCTCACAGACACACCCAGGATCAATACTTTGCACCCTTCAATCCCGTCGAGTTGACACTCAGTACTAACCATCACAGATAGAGTCTTGTGTGACTGCAGAGGAAGTTGGGGCAGCTTGTGGAGGTCGTGAAAGGTGTGATAAAGAGTGTAGACTTAAGCCTGCGGGTGATGGGGGCCTGAGGAAGTGAGTTTCTCAAGGGTCCCCAGGGCCAGGCATGGTGGCTCATGCCTGTAATGCTAGCACCTTGGGAGGCCAAGGCAGGTGGATCACTTGAGGTCAGGAGTTCAAGACCAGACTGGCCAACATGGCAAAACCCCGTCTCTACTAAAAATACAAAAATTAGCTAGGTGTGGTGGCACACATCTGTAATCTTAGCTACTTGGGAGGCTGAGGCAGGAGAATCACTTGAACCCAGGAGGCAGAGGTTGTGGTGAGCCGAGATCATGCCACTGCACTCCAGCCTGAGCAACAGAGCAAGACTCCATCTAAAATAAAAGAGTCCCCAAAAGGAATCCTGCAGTGGTGAGTCCTCAGAATAACTGCGACTCACAGCAGAGGGTGATAAACAGGGAGGGGAGCTGGCCGGTCTCCCAGTTTGCAATCCCACAAATGACACATTGTCTGTCACCCAGAAATCCTCGGCTTGGGGACTGCCCCTAGCCACAGTGCTTGTCCACATTGGCTGGTGGGTTCCGGGGCTTCGAAGCCAGGCTGACTTGGCTCCCAGTCCCTCCTCTGGCATCTGTGTGTTCCAGGGGCTTGTGCAAGATACTTCCCCTCCGTGCTTTCAGTTCACTTGGCTACAGAGGGGTCTAGGAGACAGCAAATGGGAAGGAGCAGGATGGGGGCGGGGGGCTCGGGGAGGGGGCTGGTGGTCTAGAAGGGAAGAGCAGCGTATGTAAAAGCTTGGCATGGCAGTTTCATCTTACTGGAGTGCAGAATAAAGCTGAGAGGCACTGGCAGGGTTAGGGTTGCAGAGCCAGGAAAGGGCCAGAAAGCAGGCTGGGGCTCTATTTGAAGATGGTGGTGGGTGAGGTGGCTTGGGAAGCTGATCAGCTGGAGAGCGATAAAATGAGAGGTGCTTTCTAGCACCTGGAAGACGCTGAGTACCGTCGGGGGAATGGACTGGAGGGCCCACAAGTTTAAACTTAGCAATGGAGATAGAAGGTACCAAAGACACAAGCTTTAAACCTTGCAGTGGAGATGGAAGGTACCAAAGAGGAAGTGCACTTGTGGTGCTACGGCCCAGGATGGCTGGCATACACATTCACCAGGCACTTGTGAAGGGCAAGGCTCTGTATAGCTATCAGCTCAAATGTGATCACGTTACCATGTGACAGATATGGCACACCTGGGGCACAGAGAGGTTAAGTAACTCACACAAGGTCACACAACCAAGGTAGTCCACATGCATAGCACCCCCTCCTAACCACTTGGCCATGCCTCCTGGGAGAGCCCACAAAGTGGCCAGAGACCAGCACAAAGCATATCTTTTTACCAGTGCCAATCTGCACCACACATGTTCATTGCTATTATGGCTTCTAGCAACACCTATGATATTTGCACAGCAGTTTACAGTTTGCAAAGCATCTCACCTACATTGCCTCCTAAGGCCCATAGAGTAGCCCTGCACAGTGTTATTAATCCTGCTTTCCAGACGAGGTCAAGGGACCCGCCCCAGCTCAGGTGGGCAGCAAGGGCTGCAGGCACCCAGGGCTCCTTGCCAGGTCGGTCAACCCCATGGGGCTAGAGTTTGACAGTGGCTCACTAACAGCTGTCAGCATTCCTTGAGCTTCTCCTGTGTGCCAGGCCCTAATTGCCCATCTCATTAATTCCCTGGGCATTCTGGGCCTCAGTTTATAGATGAGGGCACTTGAAGCTTTTGAATCCATCGAACAAGGTCGCCTGGCTAAGTGCTGGAGCTGGGATGCAAGCTCGATTCAGTGCCCGGAAGCCTGGGCCCTCTCCCCTGCATCCTGCTGAGTGGGCCCTCATTGATTGGTGACTCTGAGCTGGCATCCTTGCCATGACCCCCTCCATCCCATCAGCTCAGGGTGCAGCAACCCCCACCCCAGTCCTTGGCTCAGGATGGCAAGATCCGGAAAAACAGGATCTGAAATGGGTAAGAGTGTTTCCGTTGCAACGGCCAGATGACATTCGTGCTGCTCTCAGGAGCAGAACAGCACCAACAAGGAGCGTGATGGGACTTCATTGTCTTCTGGTCTTTAATCACTTATGTTCCCCTCTCCTGACACACCTCTGTCAGAGCCAACAGGCAGGCGGTGTCAGAGCGCATGAGGAGACGCTTGTCCCTTAAAGTGGCCGGTCTTCAAGAAGTCATGAAGTTTGGGGTTGCTCATAGAGGAAAGTGTGGCTCTGGGACACAGCCCTCAAAGTACTTGCTGCAAGATGAGGGCTGTGGCGCTCTGGCAGGGGGACGAGAAAGGGATTCCTGATGTCTCTGCTCCTAGATGAGAAACAGCGAGAGCTCAACTTTGTGGTCAGTTGGCCCAGGCTGGAGGGTTGTGGTTATATTAACCCACACAGAGACAGTTAGGGTACAGGCTGGGAGGCCTCTGGGCAGGAGAATTCCTGGTGTGCTGGTGTGTTTTTTGGTTTTTTTTTTGGAGACGGAGTCTCACTCTGTCACCCAGACTGACTGGAGTGCAAGTGGCACAATCTCGGGTCAGTGCAACCTCTGCCTCCCAGGTTCAAGCTATTCTCCTGCCTCAGCCTCAGCCTCCCAAGTAGCTGGAATTACAGGTGCACACCACCACACCAGGCTAGTTTTTGTATTTGTAGTAGAGATGGGGTTTTGCCATGTTGGCCTGACTGGTCTCGAACTCCTGACCTCAAGTGATCCGCCTGCCCCAGCCTGCCAAAGTGCTGGGATTTGTACAGGCATGAGCCACCGCACCCAGCTGGAATTCCTGGGTTTTAACCACAATATTGTGAAACTCAAAAGAATCTCATGGCTCCACATGGCCCAGTTCTGCAGAGTCAAGTTTAAGGAAGCACAGGCCAGAACCAAAAGTAGACAATGACAAATGATCTTTTTCACTTGATTTTCTCAAAGTGCATGAGAAGGAAGCCAAGGATTCCTCTTTTTTTCTCTTTCCCCAACGTGTAGCTTCCCCAAAGCCTCTCCTTCTCAGTCCATGCCCCTGAAAACATACACCCCTGTCTTCCTCCGTCCTGTGGCTCTTCCTTCTCATCCGTTCTTCTTGCTCCCAGCTCATTATTAAACTTTCTTTCGCTCACCCCTCAGCCCATCTGATCAGTGTATAATTTTCTCTGCACTCTGCCCATGACCAGAATATTCTCTACAACAAACACAGCTCAAGAACTGACCCACGGAACAGATTCTTTCCCTTTTTACTCCTGCTTCTTCCCTGTCTCAACTTTTCCATTTCTGCCGTTCAAAAATCCAGGCACGGGCTGGACCCTCAGAATTCTCCTTAGCAATCTGAGAGTCAGAGCAGGCGAGTGGACAAACACAAGATTCTCCTTCCGTGGGCAGGACGGGGAAGCTGGAAGTTTCTCTGTGCTACCGTAGCATGACTATGTCATCATAGCCACAGTTCCTGCTTGAGAAGGGCTCCTCCCAGTTACGCCCTATCCTGACTGCTCAGTCAGCCGCCCCCTGCCCTCAAGGAGGCCTCTCGTGTGACGGAGAAAAATGAATATCGCCACAGGGCCACTGTCACGGCTGCCTTTCCGGAAATCTGTGCAGGTCCAGCTGGGAAGAGGGAGGCGGTCCAAATGGCTTCATGGAGAAGGTGATGTTTGAATTGGAAATAGGTATTTACCAAGAAGATGGCTGCCCTCAGAACTAAGGGAACGACCGGAGTCAAGGCCTGGGACCAGTATAGGGCACGAGGGGTGAGGCTGGCAGTGGCAGAGGGACGGTGGGGGGTAAAGAGGGACAGAGACATCGAAGTGGCAGGTAGGAGACAGGCAAGGAGGGGGCTGGAGGGAAGGGTGTTCCTGGCAGAGGGAACAGAATGTGCGAAGATCTCCGAGTGGGAAAGTCTGGTGTGCTTGGAGTTCCTGGGGGACTAAGGTGTCTGCATCTGCCTGTGTGTCCACAGGGCCTGGGGCAGTGGGTGTGAGTGGCGAGGACCAGTGCTGGCCACCTCTGACGCTAGCTGTCACGTTATCACCCTGTTTACAGCCCACACACAAGTGGTTTGGCCAAGACTGCAGTCAGGGGTCTGATGGGGGCCTCTGCCTGGATCTGCCTGCATCTTAGGCCTGCAGGATCTTACACTTTGGGCAGGCTCCAATCCCCAAAACACCTGGAGAGTCCTGGGCTCCGAGAGCTCTGTCTGTCCCTTCAGCACACTGCATGGCCGGCTGCATGAGCTCACCTTGCTCTGGGCCACACTGTGAACTCAGTGACCAGGTATGGGTGGCTCCTTGTGCAAGCTTACTCCAGGGCCACAGAACACTCATGGGTCCTACTGGGTCACTGCCACCTGCTGAGGGACTGGTAAGGACCTTCCTCTTTGGGGGCCTCATCTGCACAGTGGGGAAGGCCACATGGAATCATCTGGGAGGAAGCACCTGGCAGGGGCCTGAGCAGCGGGGGCCCCATACCTGGGGAGGGAATGGCCAGCATTCAGGAAACCCCAGTCATGGGTCTGCCAGTGCCCTTACCCTCACTGCAGATCCAGGCTCAGATCCTGGTAAATGAGACACTCTGGCCGGCTCTGTGCGGAGATGGCAAAATGGTCTTGGGCTGGTTGGAACAGGAAGGAGCGGAGAGCGAGGACCCCGAGGGTTCATGGTAGAGCCAGCAGTGAGGGGCCACATGCCCAGAAGAGTTAGGCTGAGGACCCTGTGACCCCTCCCTGCCTATGTAATGGGGCACAAGGACAAGAACTGGATGCCAGGCTGGCTGCCTTCAAAGCCAGCTGTGCTCTACAGTGCAGGTGGCTTTGGACTTGTGCCCTGGCCTCCCGAAGCCTCACTGTCCACTTAGAGAGTGGCAACGCCAGGGCCCTATCAGGGCTGTTGCAGGGAAAGGGGAGATGAGCTCTGCAGAGGCCCCAAGTTCAGAGGGGCTGGTAACTGTCCACTTAGAGAGTGGCAATGCCAGCGCCCTACCAGGGCTGCTCAGGGAAGGGGGAGATGAGCTCTGCAGAGACCCCGAGCTCAGAGGGGCCGGTACACCCATCAACAGCGTTCCCATCACCTGGGTGATGAGACCCTCCACAGGACCCCAGGGGATGGCGGTGGGAGGGGCAGTTGCTGCCCAGTCCCGCCGAGGCCTGGGGGACCCAGAGTGCAGGTGTAGGGGCCTCCAGCGTAGAGTGGATTGGATTAGTGTGAACGGTGGCAAGGTTGGTCTCTGTGGGGACAGTTGCCAGTGGGAGAAAAGAATCCATGAATTCACATTGGTGGCTTCTGTTGTACATTTTTGAGAGGAAGAGAAAATGTCCCACTCATCCATATTTTAAATGAAGAACAGAAAACAGCCAATACATTTAAATTGCTAAAGAGGACACTTGAGTTTTATTTCATGGCCACTCAAGGCTGAGAGGAGGGAGAAGGGAGGAAGAAAGAGTCTGGAGAGAAAGAGAGAGAGGTGGACATGTGGAGAGAGACGGGGGCTGAAACCCTCAGAGGAGGGATTCAGAGGAGACTCTGGGTGGAACCCAGGAGAACCTTGTGAGATCTCAAGGAGACCCTGGGAGGACCAGAAAAGACCCTGGTGAGACGTCTAGAAGACCCCCAAGCATACCCTAGCGAGATGCTGGGAGGCCCTTCTAGGACACTCCAAGGTAGCCCTGGGAGGCCCCAAGGAGAGCTGGGTCTGGCCCTGGCAGGCTGGTGCCTTCTAGAAGTCATTCTGCCTCCCTGGCATTGCCTGTAGATCCCACCCAGGGTGGGGCACGGGGCATGGTTGTTGGAACAGAGGCAGGAAGGTAGGCCTGAAACTGCTGCGTCTCCTCCAGCTGTGCGGCCAGGATTTGGGGGGAGGTCCAGCTGTTCCCAGGGCTCAACCTGGGGCTGCCAAATGGTGATCCTCTCAGCCCTAGAGCTTCAGGAGGGGATCCCCTATGTGGGGAAGTCAGCAGGAGGCCAGACTCACCCTCTCTCCATTCCCTCCTCAGCCTTCTCCAAACAGAGCAGCCCCTTAGAAAAGATTTTATTTGAAAACCACCAAAACTAAAAACCCACAAGGCTACAATCCCTCCTCCAGGTTGCCATTGACATCCTCCAAAGTCAAGAGCTTCCTCTGAGTCACTCCAAGCACAGTAGGGTGCACAGGCCTCCTCGGGAGCTGCAGTCTCCTCCCCTATGAAGCGGGCATCAGTGCCCCAGATTGGGTGAGTTTCTCTAAGAGCAGAGCCTGGGAAAACAATAGCCTGCCCTTCCCAAGAGCTCCACAGTTCCAAGTGCTTCAAGCCAGCGAACTCATTCCATCCTCACCAAGACGCAGTGAGACAGGTGCTGCCATCGCCCCCATTGGCCAGTTGGAAAATCGAGGCACCAAGAGGTAAAGTGACCACCAAGATCTCATGGCTGATGTGGCAGAGCAGGGGTTTGCACCCAGGCTGTCTGGCTCCACAGTCCCTCGACAGACCACCTGTGCACACAGTAAGTGTTCAGCAGTTCAGCCCCTTCTGAAGCAAGACGAGGACTGATTCATAAAAAGGAAACCCACGCTCAAGTATAGGATGGGGGTGGGCAGGGGACGACAGGGAATGAATGCTTCATCCTAAACTGACTTTCATATTATTCCTCTTATATGTTCAGTCATTCATTTTCTTGGCCGGGCGTGGTGGCTCATGCCTGTGAAACCCCATCTCTACTAAAAATACAAAAATTAGCCAGGTGTGGTGGTGTTCACCTGTAATCCCAGCTACTTGGGAGGCTGAGGCAGAAGAATCACTTGAACCCTGGAGGCGGAGGTTGCAGTGAGCTGAGATTGCACCAGTGCACTCCAGCCTGGGCAACAGAGTAAGACCCCGTCAAAAAATAAAAATAAAATTGGGCCAGGCACGGTGGCTCACGCCTGTAATCCCAGCACGTTGGGAGGCCGAATGGGCAGATCACTCGGTTGGGAGTTCGTGACCTGCCTGACCAACATGGAGAAACCCAGTCTCTACTAAAAGTACAAAATCAGCCAGGTGTGGTGGCACACGCCTGTAATCCCAGCTATTCGGGAGGCTGAGGCAGGAGAATCACTTGAATCCGGGAGGCAGAGGTTGCAGTGAGCCAAGATCGAGCCACTGCACTCCAGCCTCGGCAACAAAAGCAAAACTCCATCTCAAAAAAAAAAATCGTTTTCTTAAAATGTGGACTCAATTCTTTCCTTTTTGAGCTGTAGGCAATGTTGAAGGGGTCTAGGTCTCTGTTAAATGACCGTGGGGACAGGTGGGGTCCCAGGTCCTCAGGCCAGCTGCAGCCAGGCTCCCACACTTCCTTTGCACACACGAGGTCTTTAGTGCATCAGCCCTCATGGCTGGCGGGTGCTGGGGACTGTTCACACATGCTGCAGAGAGAACAGGTGGGCCTAGGCTTGATGGGCCTCCTGCAAGTGACATCTGAGGTCACTGGGTCCCTGTTTACTACCAGAGTCGCTGCCCCAGGCCTGGGGTGACCAACCTCTCTCTCCTCATTCCTTCCCCTCCCTGTGCCTGGACCCCTCATTGCTCTCCTCCTGCCCAGCCTCCTCCATGTGCACAGGGTGAGAACCTCCTCCTGCATTTTCACACACGCATCTCCCTTCATTCTCCCAGCCCTCCTGGAGGATCGGCCCAAGCAGGGATCACCTGCCCATTTCACAGATGAATACACGGAGGCTCATGGAGGCTAAGGGATGTGTCCAAGCGCGTATAGCTACAAGACGCAGGAGCCTATCTGGGAATGCAGGTCTTTCTGTCTCCTGGTCTGCACTGCTTGGAAGTGGTGTGTACGGGCAGGGATCAGAATATCTTGAACAAATGCTTCCTGCACAGGATTCATTTCCTTAAATATCCTCTCTCCATCCAGGGTCTTGAATTCTTGGGAGACAAGGACGTATTTAATGTGGGAGAACAACCTCTCTCCCTGCAGTGATTTGAACTGGCTGGTATTGAAATACCTTCCTAGCCTAAGGGCACTGGGGCTGTGTATTATTTATTTTGCAAATTATCGGGAACTAGAGTATTTGCGAGCTACCTTTAAGCCACCCTGCCTTCCCTTCGAGCTGCCTGCTGCGTGGCTGTCCAGAGCCTCCGTGTCCTGGGGCTCCACAGCCATGAATTATTAAAGAACAGGACAATTCTAATTCGCATAATGAGATCAGAGGTTCCTGGTTCCTAGTTAATTTAGAGCTGGTGCCAGCGGAGCTTAAAGGAGTTCTCAGGGAACAACTCAAGAGCAGGGGAATTGCCTTTGATGGGGTCCTAGGGCTGTGGACCCTCTGCAACGTCCAGGCCCAGGGAGGGAGGGCAGCTTGCTTAGCAAATGGCAGCAGGGCTAGCCAGGCTAAACAACGAACAGCACAGACTTTCTTGTCTCCAGGTCTTTGCCCAGGCAGTGCCCCCTTCCGGGATGCCCTCCGCCCATTCCTCTGCCTGCTAAAATCCCATCCAGCCTGTGGTGCCCCTTTATGGGACCATCTCCCCGCAAAGACTTTCCTGTTCCCTCATTCACACACAAGTGCTCCTGGCCTCATCTCCGTTCCTCTTCCTGAGCCACCTAAGCTGGGAGGAATGCCGTTACCTAAGTACTGACGTCCTCTCTTGACTCTGAACTTGAGCTTGTCTCACTGAGATCTGCACCCTCAGGGCCTGGCCTGGCTCTGTACTTAATAAACCTCCACTCTCCTGTCCTCAGGAGGGACAGCCTGGACAGGGACAGACGTGAATAAACTGGAGAGAGGGTGGAGGGCACGCGTGGGTGTGGAAGATGCGGTCACCCATCCCCAATCCCCACTCCCTCCCTGCACTGTGACCTCACAGTGCCCTCCAGCAGAGTTTGGTGGGGGTCTACACCCTCATCCTGCTGACTCGGAGCCTGGCCTTGTGGTCTGCTGTGGCAGATGGAACAGTAGCTGAGACACATGAGCAGACCATCTGCGAGCTTATGTGGCGTGGTTTGACCCCTTGCTCTTTGGTCACCATCAAGAAAGAACAGACCCCAGCGTGAGTCGTGTGGAGCCGTCCAAAGCTAACTCACAGCCTGGAGCCAAGTGCAGCGGAACTCCGTGGAGCCCAGCCATCCCCAACCAAGACAGCCAACCGCAGCCAGACCACAGGCCCGGGAGTGAGAGCAACACACGTGTGTTGCTGTGAGCCACTGAGCCTGGGGGACTGTTTGTTACAGAGCACTGTTACAGCAATGGCAGACCCATGCAGGAGCAGGGAGTACCCCAAATTGGATGGGCAGAAGTAATCTGAATGAAATGGCTGGGTGGTAAAATTCACCAGCACATCCACGAGACAGAACTTACCCTCTGCACCCACAGCCGGGGTAAGTGGGCTGGCAGTGCATGGTACCGAACCCAGAGGCAGGGAGCTGGGGGCATCCAGAGGAATGCTCAAGGCAGCATGCACAGCAGAGGCTTGGCACTAAAGGCTGGGCATGTTTGTTGGAGTGGCCGGCAGACACCATGGGGTTTTACTTGTTTGCACTAACATATAGAACGCTGCATCATTTTGCCAATTGGTGTATTTTTACAGCGCGTTGTTCCTTTCCATAGCCCTGACCAGTTAAATGCGTAAGACAGTGTTTGCAAGCATGGCGCACCAAGCCTGGCTTTCTGTCAAGTGTCTGATAAATGGGGCCACTGTTGTGATTGCAGGAACGTGCCTTGGTTTTCAGGCCTTTGTCACAACACTTGCAGGACCCTGTCCCGGGTCCTGGCATCCCGGTTGTGGAGCTGGGAAAATGACCACCACCACCTCTGACTCTCCCAGCCTTCCTGGGCACTCGCAGAGGCTGCACCCGATCAGATGGAGCTCTCCTTCCAGCCTCGTGGGTCTATGGACAACTCTCGGGAATAGGCCCACCTCAGAGGCATCTGGGGGAAGAGGCTGGGTGTGCACATGCATTCATAAACAGGAAGCCAATCAGCCACAACAGAGCAGACGCTCCCAAGACCAAGACCAGCGCCTGAAGGTGGTGGTTATGGTGATTTACAGCCAAGCTTGCCTTGGCTCTGCCCTCAGGAGGCTCTACCCATTGTACGGAAGTGATCAAGCACCATGGACCAAAATCCATCTGCCTGCGGTGTCGGCCAGGACTGCGTGGGGCAGAGGCGGCACCAGAAACGGGGGTGCGGAGGCTGCTTCTGTGGGCGCCACGGCCACTGTCCTAGGCAGACAGCATTGGGATGAGTTGGAGCTAGGGCAGAGGTGCCCACATAACCCTTGCAGGTCACCTGACTGTGTGTGTGTGTGTGTGTGTGTGTGTGCACATGTATGAATTCAACAAGCATTGTGACACACCTACTGTGTGCCAGGTCCCATGCTGGGAAGTATTGGCCTTTGAGATGCACAGGCTAATCAGAAGACTACATTATCATGATATATACAGCGCAAGGGCGGCCACATCCCTCATCCCTGTCCCACTTCCCACGTGTGATCTGTCCATCCTCCCACAGCCCAGTAAGGAAGGAAGAATCGCGGCCATTGTATCCACAAGCAGACTGAGGTTAGAGGAGCCCAGCATTCTGCCAAGATTCATGTGGCTGGGGAGCGCGCAGCAGGAGCCCAGGTACGAATTTCAACCCCAATGATAGCAGTGATTCCATTTCTGTTCCTAGTGACACAGGCCACATGTAAGGATTGGATGTTAAACCAAAGCTGGGAGTGGGGTGGGTTTCCTGGGGCAGTTCATGAGGTGGCTCCTGAGCAGGGTTCCTTGAAGACACAGGGGAGAGAAGGTCAAGGAAACCAGATCCTGGGACACAACCAGAGTGGACGGCGACGGAGGCAGAGTGGACGGCGAGTGGGGTGGGGTGGACACCTGGCCCTGGGCAGCCTCAGGGTCCTGGGTAGCATTTGCAGGAGCTGTGTGCTCCGTTCCCGACCCAGCACTGGCCCCCTGGTGTTTCCTGACCCGCCACAGTGGAAAGCAGCCCAGGCAAAGCCTGGCCCTGCCGAGCCGAGCAGCCCTCACACATGGGCTCAGCCAAGCCAGCCTGCTGCAGGAGTTGGCTACGGCAGATGCCAGCTCACCCTCGGGCGGAGAAAAATCCATCACGGCTAATCCACTCCCCCAGTGATTCCTGAGCTGTGTGCCATGGAAAGGTTGGCCCCAAATCTTCTCTGGCCTCCCCCCAGCACCTGCCTTCCTCTGAGAACTGGGGCGGGAGAAGGCTGCCAGCAGGCCCCTCCACGGAGACCATCTCCCAGGTGTCCTGAGCGTTTGCTCTAACCGCTTCTCCTGCAGGTACATACCCTTTCCTGGGACCAGACACAGAAAGCTGTTTAGGCAGAAAGCCAGGCCTGACAGCCCCTCTGAGCACGAGGACAAATGCACTGAGCTCCCAAGGCGAGTCTGCTCATTCTACCTCTAGTCCGTCAGGCCTGGCTCGACTCCCAAAGCAGCGCTCACCAAAATGAGTTTCTTTGTGTAAGTCTGGAAGTGTGACACAGAACTGGGGAACTGGAGACCTGCCCAGGGGGCTGTCTCCTTGGATTTCTCCCCACCTTCCAAAGAGAATCTTCCCCAGCCAGTGTTCCCGAAAAGAACTGCTGTCCACCCTCCAGAGGGGCAGAAGCCCGGTGCCTTCTGGCCTTGCCCCACCCAGACCCCGGAGCAGGAAGCGGAGGCCTTTCTCCTCCAAAGGCACCAGCTCCTCGCAACCCAGGGCAGCAAAGCTTTTCTACCTGGTTCCTGCGAACCCATTACCCTGGGGCCAGTGTCTCATTAAGTCAACAGGACTCCAGTTTTTGATGGAGGAAGAGAATATTCCAGAATGAAAAGGCGAGGCTCTTCCCCACCAGGCTGGGGGCACGGAGAGGGAGCCAGAGAGCGAGGAGAGCTCAATGCCTGTGCCAGGATTCTTAGAACCGAGGGAAGATGCAAGTAACCAAGGGAGCTGTGGCTCCTGCCTCCTCCCAGAGCCTCTTTCCCACCCCCCGGCCCGCATCTCCTTCTCCAAGAGAGCAGGCCCTTCAGGGGCACAAGGAGGCATCGCTTACCTGTGCCTGGGCTTCTTGCTGTCCAGTATGCAGAGGGCAAGGCTGGCACCGGGAGAAGCGGCTTCAGGCGTCCCAGGGACCTGCTGCCTCTTTTCCAGGGAGCAGCCCCCAGCACGCTCTGTGCAGCTCGTCCCAGCTCAGGGCATAGATGTGCATGTGTCTGTGGAGGTGGGGTGCCCTCAGAAGCAGGGGGTCAAATATTCTTGGCTGCCACCTGCTGCCAGCCCATCCCAGGGGCCAGCTGCCTGAGAGGGGGGCCCTCCGGCTGCACCGCCGTCATCTGTGGGGAGTGGCAGGCGGCAGCTCTGGCTCTCCAGGCTCCTGCCTGCTCCCGGGCTTAGGCGAGTGGTTTATTTATAGAGCCCGGCCTTCCCCAGATGCCAGCATCCCAGCTGAGATTTCCAGCGCTCAAACTCGCCCATACCTGCCCTGAGTTGTTGCTCACTGTGACTGTTCCGGAGGAGAAGGACCAAGGCACTTGAGCGATGTGGTCCTCAGCCTTCTCCCCTGAGAAGCGCAGGGCTGGACCGGGGGTCTCCCAGGCCCTCCTGCTGTGGGCAGTGCCTGACCCAGGAGCCTGGCCTGCGAGTCAGCTTGGGCAAGGCGCTTCCCCGCCCTAGGCTGCCTCCGTTTCCTTTTCTGGAAGATGAAAGAAGACAGAGGGTCTGCCTGTCCAGAGCAGGGCTGGGATCAAAGAATGGACTGGAAGGAACAATGGCCACCACCGTCCACTCTGTGCTTCTCCCCAGCTGGGCTGAGTCTTCGCGAGGGTACCACTGTCGCCCCCAGGGGCTACTCCATAGGAGATGCACACAGCAGGTGCTTGAGAATGAGTGAATAAGGGAGCAGACACATCCCCACATACAGGCTTGCTTCAGGCTCCTGATAACCTGCGAGGGTCCTGGAATACGCCCATTTGGCAGACGGGAAGCCCGAGGTCTAGAAGGGTGAGGTGACCTTTCCAGGGCGCCCCAACAAAAGGCGATAGCACCACAGTTCCCATGGGTCATTCTGTTTCCAAACCTCATTCCCTCACCACGCCCTCATCAGGCCTCACGGTCAGATGAGTGTCCCCTGCAACGCTGCCATCTTCCGAACCTGATGCGTAGTTCAGGGCTCCCCCACCACCGTGGCTACTGCGATCTCTGCTCCTCGCTCCTGCCGGCCAACCCCCGGGGGCCAGGGCCTCTGTGAACGCATCTGCCTTCCCGAGGAAGTGCTCTGGTGTGCCGCGAGGGCTCCTCCCTGGTTCTGGCTGTTTCTCCTGGGCATTTCCCCCGTGCCTGGGGAGCCCGGGTGCATCTCCTGACCCCGCTGGGCCTCACTCTCGCCTCTCAAACCAGTGATTCCTCCTCCGGGGCGAGTGAGGGGCTTGTCTGCCTTCTCACAGGTGAAGGCGCCAGACTCACAGGCGCCCATGTTTGCTCATCCGCTTCGACTCAGCTCACGTGAAAGAAGTTCGCTAATCTTTGTTGAGTTTGCTCGGTGTGCTGGAGTTAACAGAGCAGCCCGGTCCTGGTGGGCTCCAGCTTCAGTGCAGGAAGAACATGGGCCGGGATGACCTCCCCAGACATGCAAGCGTGGGTGCAGCTGCTGGTCTCTGGGCCTCCCCACTACCCCCTTGGCCGGTGCTCCCCCTGCGCCTGGGAAGCCACCTTCCTCCCTTCCTTCCACTTCTTTGCCTGCCAAGATCCCTCAGGGCCTCCCAAGCCCAGACCCGCCTCCTCTGAGCTCTGGGCACTGGTGCGCTGGTCTCCAGGGCCCCAGCAGGGCTGGGGACTGGGAATGCCCCCCTTGCTCCTCTCTTGGAGAATAGGAGGCCGGCTGCCTGGATGCTGGGACAGCAGGGACAAAGCTCAGAGGTCTCTCCCCGCATGGAGTCGGATGTGAACCTCCGCAGGGCCTCCCCAGCCTCCGGAGCTACTTGGAAGCAGGGCAGCATGGGCTCTCACTCCTCACCCAGAACTGTCCATCCCTGGGCAGCTGACCCGGCCCAGCCAGTGGTCCCTGCTAGGACCTGTCCTGCAGGAATAGCTGGAGAGGCAGGGGGACCACATCCCTCCAGAGCACCCAGCACCGCCCCATGCGCTGTCTCAGCAGGTCACCCCTCTCCGGTTGTCTCTCACAATCCCTGATTCCGGAGCACCTGTCCAGGAGAACTGACGTGCTCCTGTGTCCCCGCCTTGCTTGACCTGGTCTCTCCCGTCGGGGTGGACACTCCCCGAGCAGGCCCACTGCTTACTCTAGACTCCCAGCGCCCACTGTTCCTGCTTCCTGGTCACAGGAATGAATCTCCTAAAGAAAGGTTAAGCTAATCATGGCCGTCGCAGGATGCCATGCCCTGCAGCCATCACAAACTGATTTCTGAGTAATGTTTAACATCAGGGGAAAATGTTACACCTTGACGCCAAATGAATAGAGTAGATTACAAACTGTCCATGTAGGATGGTCTCAGTGTTGTTTAAGATCTATGTTAGACTGGGCATGGTGGTTCACGCCTGTAATCCCAGAACTTTAGGAGGCCAAGGCTGGTGGATCACCTGAGGTCAGGAGTTTGAGACCAGCCTGGCCAACATGAAACCCTGTGTCTACTAAAAATACAAAAATTAGCCAGGCGTGGTGTTGGATGCCTGTAATCCCAAGTTTTTACAAGTTGTTTTATTTACAATGCCAACTTTTAAAAGGTCGTTCAAGTGATCTGGACAAGATACTAGGCAGAAACTGCTTTACAAGAAGAGGGAAAACCCAGGGTGCCCCTTTCTGTAAAGAAGCCACCGTTCAGTTTTATTTAGAGCAAAGAAAAAAGAAACTTTTGATTACACTAGAGGAAACTCAGACATAGGTTTGGAATCTGTACTCAAAACTACACACACAATGAGGACAGTGTCCTGCTGTCATGACCTGCTGCTGCACCTGCCCTTGGTGTGTAACATTCGCAGTGACAGAGCAGTACGGCTAGTATTCAGGACCATCCTCACAGTGTTCGTGTCAGATGCATTTCACTGCTCTCCAGACCGCTGTTCTCTTTGCACACTCAGGCTTCTTCCTCTTTGTTTTTGATAAGGAAGGTCTTGTGAATCTACAGTTTTCCCCTCCATCATGTGGGCGGTGGTCACATGTAACATCAAGCAAACGTATGAGTCTAAGTAGTTTACAGCCAGAATAAGTTCAAAAAGCATTTCTTTGGTCAACTTTCAGGGATTCTGGGTCCCAACAGAAATGATCTGTTCACTCTTCTTGGTTCTTATCACCCTCAGGAGGAGGAGGGCATTCCTTGGCGTGGGTGCACCCGAGTGATCTTTTAAAATATTGCTGCATTAACATTTAGGAGAGGAACTGAGCCATCGTCTCCCTCCTCATTTCTTCCCAAATCTTCCAAAGTAGTTTTTTTGTTGTTGTTTGTTTGTTTGTTTGTTTTTTGAGACAGAGTCTCACACTGTCGCCCAGGTTGGAGTGCAGTAGTGCAATCTCGGCTCACTGCAAGCTCCGCCTCCTGGGTTCACGCCATTCTCCTGCCTCAGCCTTCTGAGTAGCTGAGACTACAGGTGCCCGCCACCAGGCCCGGCTAACTTTTTGTATTTTTAGTAGAGATGGGGTTTCACCATGTTAGCCAGGATGGTCTCGTCTCCTGACCTCATGATCCGCCCGCCTCGGCCTCCCAAAGTGCTGGGATTTTTTTTGAGATTCCCTCTAAAAAAAAGTCCATCATGAATATTCTTATTGTGTTTTCCTGTATGTGATGTGACTTATTTTCTGGCTGCTTCTAAAATTTTGTCTTTTTATTTGGTTTTTAGAAGCTTGAGTATGACGTGACAAAGCGTGTTTTTTCCTTCCACGCATTCTACTTGATTTTACAGTTTCATGAGTGTTTTCCAGTTTACAGGCATGAGCCACCGTATCCGGCCTTTTTTTTTTTTTTTTTTTTTTTTTTTTTTGAGACGGAGTCTCATTCTGTCACCCAGGCTGGAGTGCAGTGGTATTATCTTGGCTCACTGCAAGCTCCACCTCCTGAGTTCAAGTGATACTCCTGCCTCAGCCTCCCCAGTAGCCGGAATTACAGGCACCTGCCCCCACATCCAGCTAATTTTTGTATTTTTAATAAAGATGGGGTTTCACCATGTTGGCCAAGCTGGTCTTGAACTCCTGACCTCAGGCGATCTGCCTGCCTTGGCCCCAAAGTGCTGCGATTGCAGGCGTGAGGCACCGCACCCGGCCTACAACGTGGTCTTGATAGTCACACATTACTTGACAATTTCCACATCAACTTCAAGTATCTCTCCATCAGAACTCTGCAACTTTCCTGAAGGCACGATGTTTGGTCTTAAGGAGATGGTGGAGGATGGCAGAGTAGGGCAACGTCAACACAAGAACAAGGCCATTCTCAATGTGTACTTACGTCTTTCCTCTTCTACTTATTTTGGATTTTGTTTGCACTTCTTTTTCCTAGCTTCTTATGGTGGAAATTTTGATGACCAATTTTAAACCTGTCTTCTTTTTAAATTTAGGCATGTACGAAAGAAATTTTATTCTAAGTACTGCAGCATCCCCCACATTTTGATAGGTGGTAGTTTTTTATTCAGTTAGAAATATATTTTAGTTTCCTTTGTCATTTCTTCTTTGACTCTTAGGTTATTTAGAAGTGTATTTATCAATTTCCAAACACATGGCAACTTTCTAGATATCATTTTTGTTATTGATTTCTAACTTAATTCTGTTATGGTCAGAAAGCATACTCATTATTATTTCAATCCTTTGGAATTTATTGAGGTTTGTTTTATGGCTCGGAATATGGCCCATCATGGTGAATGTTCCAAGTGCACTTAAAAAATGTGTTCTTTGCAATTGTTGGATGGGGTGTTATATAAATCCCAATTAAATCAAGTTGTTTGAATGTGCTGTTCCAATATCTATAACCTTATGAATATTCTGTTTATTGTACTATCAATTGCTGACAGGAGTATTAAAATTTCTAACTATGATTGTGGATGTATCTGTTTCTCCCCTTTTATCAGTTTTTGCTTAGTATATTTTGATGCTCTGTTAAATAATGCATACATATTTAGGTATATTTACTAGTTAAATGAATTCTTTCATCGTTATGAAGTGTCCTTCTTTTTTTTTTTGAAATGGAGTCTCGCTCTGTCGCCCAGGCTGGAGTGCAGAGGTGCAATCTAGGCTCACTGCAAGCTCCGCCTCCCGGGTTCATGCCATTATGAAGTGTCCTTCTTTATCTCTGGTAATACGTTTTGCTTTAAAGTCTACTGTGTTCTTAATATAGCCACACCAGATTTTTAAAAAATGTTATGTGCATGTTTTATCTTTTCCTGGCCTTTACTTTCAACCTTTTTATTTAAAATGAATCTCTTGTAAGCAGTATATAATTGGGTCATGCTTTTTTTATCCACTTCAACAATCTCCGCTATTTAATTGAGGCATTTGGTCCATGTGTATTTCACGTAATAGTGATATGATTGGGTTTAAGTCTACCACCTTGTTATTTGTTGCTCTGCTTTCTGTTCCCCTGCTGCTCCTTTTTGCTTACTTTTAGGTTGATTAGATATTTTTTAGTGCTCCATTTTATTTCTGCTATTGGCTTCTTAGCAATTCCTGTACTGATTTTATTTTTAAGTGGTTTCTCTGGAGGTAACAATATGCATCCTTAACTTATCAAAGTTTATTTAGAGTCCCTCTTCATGCTTCACACCTGAATTCCACGATTTCTGCTTCCTCTTTTTACTTTACACGTCTCACTTCACAAATACAATGGCGTAATTTCACTTACCTGACCCTGAGCGATTGTTTTCGTATCATTCATTTTTACGTATGTTATAAGCCCTACCTTACACTTAATTTTGATTGTATAGTGATCTGGTTTGGCTGTGTCCCCACCCAAATCTCATCTTGAATTGTAGCTCCCATAATTCCCATGTGTTTGGGAGGGACCTGGTGGGAGATCATTGAATCACGGAGGCAGTTTCCCCCATACTGTTCACAGGGTCGTGAATAAGTCTCATGAGATCTGATGGTCTCATAAGGGGAAATCCTTTCACTTGGTTCTCATTCTCTCTTGTCTGCCGCCATGTAAGACATGCCTTTCCTCTCCCACCGACTGTGAGGCCTCCCCAGCCACGTGGAACTGTGAGTCCATTAATCCTCTTTTCCTTTACAAATTACCCACTCTTGGGTATGTCTTTATCAGCAGCATAAAGATGGACTAATACATAGATTAAGATGTCTTTTAAGTAAAGATAAGAAGGAAGAGAGAGCCCCTTATATTTACCCATTTATTTGCCGTTTCTGGTACTCTTCATTCATTCCTCTGTCTCTCAGTTTTGACCCAAAAGACATCCTGCAGCATTTTTTTTAACTGTAGTTTTGCTGTAATTCTCTTCACTTCCATTTATTTAAAGATTTCTTTATTTAACTCTCATTTTTGAAGAATGCTTTTACTGATTATAGAAATCTAGATTGACAGTTTTTTTATTTCAGAACTTTAAAATATCATCCCTTTCTTTTGTTTTCATTGTTTCTGCTTAAGAAGCCCATCATGGCCGGGCACAGTGCTCACACCTGTAATCCCAGCACTTTGGGAGGCCGAGGTGGATGGATCACCTGAGGTCAAAAGTTTGAGACCAGTCTGGCCAACATGGGGAGACCCCGTCTCTACTAAAAATACAAAAATTAGCTGGGCGTGGTGGCAGAAGCCTGTAATCCCAGCTACTCCGGAGGCTGAAACAGGAGAATCACTTGAACCCGGGAGGCAGAGGTTGCAGTGAGCTGAAATCGCACCATTGCACTCCAGCCTGGGCAATAGAGCAAGACTCCCTCTCAAAAACAAACAAACAAAAAAGTTCATCATGAATATTCTTATTGTGTTTTCCTGTATGTGATGTGACTTATTTTCTGGCTGCTTTTAAAATTTTATCTTTTATTTGGTTTTAGAAGCTTGAATATGATGTGAAAAAGTGTGTTTTTTCCTTCTATGCATTCTACTTGATTTTACAGTTTCATGAGTGCTTTTCATCAGTGTTGACAAACTTTCACCCGTTACTTCTTCAAAGATTTCTCTTCCCTGATCTAAGTCTTCATGACTATCATGACTAATTTATCAGACTGTTTGGTATTGTCCCTTAAGTCTCTGTTAATTTTTTGACATAAATTTTAGACAGTTTTAGATTTATAGAATTATTCCAAAGAGAGTACAGAGAGTTCCCATTATGCTCATATCCACTTTCCCCTGTTATTAATATCTTAGTATGGGACATTTGTCATAATTAATGAACACTGATGCATTATTATTAACTAAAGTTCATACTTCATTCAGATATCCTGAAGTCATTTTTCTCTTCCAGGATGGCATCCAAGACACCATGTTATAATTAGCAGTCATATCTCCTTAGGCTCCTCTTGGTTATGACAGTTTCTCAGAGTTACTTTGTATTTGATGACTTGCCAGGTTTTTTGTTTTTTGGGTTTTTTTTTGGGTTTTTTTTTTTTTTTTTTTTTTGGTTTTTTGTTTGTTTGTTTGTTTTGAGACAGAGTCTCACTCTGTCATCCAGGCTGGAGTGCACTGGTGCAATCTCAGCTCACCGCAACCTCCGCCTCCCAGGTTCAAGTGATTCTCGTGCCTCAGCCTCCCGAGTTGCTGGGACTACAGGCATGCACCACCATGCCCAGCTAATTTTTTTATATTTTTAGTAAAGACAGGGTTTCGCCATGTTGGACAGGCTGGTCTCAAACTCCTGACCTCGTGATCCGCCTGCCTCGGCCTCCCAAAGTGCTAGAATTATAGGCGTGAGCCACCGTGCCCGGCCACTTGCCAATTTTAAGGGTCGCTGCTCAGGTATTTTGTATTCTTGAATTGGGATTTTCAAAAGGGTTTTTCTCAGGATTAGAGTGGAGTTTAGGGTTTTAAGGAAGAAGGCCACAAAGGTGAAATGCTATTCTCGTCGTATCATATCAAGGGGACATCCTCCCAACTTGGCATATCGCTGTTGAGGCTGAGATGATCCCTGACCAAGGTGGTGATGGTCAGGTTTCTCCCTGTAAACTTACTCTTTCCCCTCGTTTCCATACTATACTCTGGAAGAAAGCTGCTATGTACCTCTGCGCTTCAAGAGTAGGGAGTTACGTCCCACTTCCTTAAGTATGGAGTATCTACATAAAGTATTTGAAAATCTTCTGCATGGGAGACTTAAGTTTTCTCTCCATTTCTTTACTTATTCAATCATTTATTAATATTAGGTAGTATTACTTTTGCACCAGCCAAATGTAAGTATTAGTATTTATATCAGTATGGACTCAGGTATATTTATTTTATACTTGCTTATAATTACATAGCCAATGCAGCTTCATTTATTTTGGTGCCCGAATTATTCCATCTTTGCCAACTCCTCCAGTGGGCCTCTGTGTCTCTTTAGCATTTTCTTACTTTCTGGCACTAGGAGATGCTCCTGGCTTATTTTGTGTATTCCCTACCCCAGTCCTAGAACCAGCATTTCTCCAAGGAGTCCTGGTTTCTTTATTTGAGAAGGATATTAGGAACTCAGATTTACGTATTCAGTGTTCCCATTTCTACTGGGGTATTATCACCTCCAGGCCCTTTCAGCTGACAGGGGTTGGTGATGAATTTTTAAATACAGCACCTTGCTCTGGCAAGAATACAGAGCAACAGGTGTTCACATTCCTTGCCGGTGGGAATGCAAAATGGCACAGCCACTTGGGAAGACAGTTTGGCAGTTTCTTACAAAGCCAAACACAAGCTCACCATACCATCCAGCAATTGCCCTCCTGGGTACACTCAAGGGATTTGAAATGCCAAAACAAAAACCTGCATGCAACAATTTATAGCAGCATTATTGATAATTATCAAAAACATGAAATAATAGGCAAATGGCTAAACTGCAGCACATCCTTACAATGGAATGTTATTCAGCAATAGAAAGAAATGAATTATCAAGTTATAAAAAGACATGGGTGAATGTCTTTGACATGAACAGAGCAAAGAGATATATTTGTATATACTGACCTATGTATATACATATAGCTATAGGCAGCATCTGTATTTATTTTAACCTAAATGTGAGTTCATGCTGATGTCTACAACTCTCATTCATTTCCACATGAATCACTGTAGTTCCCTCCCTTTCCTTGCCTGTAATCTGACACCCTGACAGTAAGAAACTGGGCTCCCACTACCCACCATCCATCCACCACATTGTTCGGTTCCAGTTTACTTGCATCATGGTTTCGGAATTCTTACTCATGTTCCTGTGAGAAATGACTTTATCAACTAGAGCACAGTGCTTATGTACAGTTTCTTGTGCCTTTAGTCTTATATACGCCACTCATCTCCAAAGTTACTTACATCTGCACCTTCTCCCAGTCCCCTTCAGTGAGGTCACTTCATACATTTGTAATGCAGTTAGATTCTTTTGGCATATTCTGTATTCCATTCTGGGATTCCACCACCTCTTATGTAGATTTTTAACATTTGCATACACTAAGGTTTACTCTTTGTGTGTAAAGTTTGATGCATTCTGACAAATGCTTAGTATCTTATGTTCACCATGAAGATTTCATACAGAATAGTTTTACCATCTAAAGAATTACCCTTTTCTTCACCTATTCAACCCCCTCATCTACATCTCAAACCCCTGGCAACCACTGATCTAGTTAAGATTTCTATAGTTTTGCCTTTTTTTGTCATATAATTGGAATTATGTAATAGGAAAACCTTTTCAGACTTGCTTCTTTTACTCAGCAATATGCATTTAAGATTCATCCATGTCTTTTTATAACTTGATAACTCGTTTCTTTTTATTGCTGAATAATATTCCATTGTAAGGATGTGCCACAGTTTAATCATTCACCAATTGTTTCATGTTTTTTTGACAATTATGAATAATCCTGCTATAAATAGTTGCTTGCAGGTTTTTGCATTGGCATAAATTTTCAAATCCCTTGAGTGTACCTAGAAAGGCAATTGCTTAATAGTATGGTAAGCTTGTGTTTGGCTTCGTAATAAACTGTCAAATTGTCTTGCAAAGAGGCTGTACCATTTTGCATTCCCAGCAATGAATGCAAATCCCACATTCACCAGCAATGAATGTGAACACCTGTTGCTCTGCATTCTTGCCAGAGCAAGGTGTTGTATTTAAAACTTCATCATCAACCCCAAGATTATGTAGATTTTATTCTATGTTTTCTTCAAGAAGTTTTGTAGTTTTCTGTTTTCCAAGTAGATCTATGATATATTTTGAGTTAATGATTATACAAGGTCTAAGGTCTGTGTCTAAGTTCTTTTTTTAACATGGGCATATTACATATGCAATATGCATATAGTGTGTATTACTCTCATGCTGTTGTTGAAAAGACTACCCTTCATCTACCCTGTTCATTTTTCTTCATGTTTTGTTTTTCATCTCTGTTCTGAAGTTTCAATAATTTTTATTGATCTTGTCTCATGGTCTCTATCTTTTTTGTTTCTGTTATCTCTAATATATTGTGAAGCCCATCGAGTGAATTTTCATCAAAATTATTGTACTTTTAGTTCTAGAATTTGCATTTTAATAGTTTTATTCTTCTATTGAGATTTCCTACTTGTTCATTCATTAATACAATATCCTTTAGTTTCTCAAAGACTTTTTTCTTTAATTCTTTGGACATATTTATAATGCTTATTTTAGAGTCTTTGTCTACTAAGCACAATATCAGAGCCATCTCAAGTTTAGTTTCTATTGACTGCTTTTTTCCTTGACTGTCAATCACGTTTCTGTTTCTTTTTGTTCCAAGTGATTTTTTTTTATTGAATGGTTGGCATTGTGTATAATCTATTGTAGAGATCCTGGATTTTGCTACCTTCCTCTAAAAAGTGCATCTCATTTTATCAGAGAGTTAAGTTACTAGCTGACCACTTTGAACTTACATAGGTTTGGTTTCACACTTTGTGTGGACGGTAGAAAGACTATGTGTTCCCTTGGCCCCTTTGATTTGGCAGGAATTCTCTCTGAACTCTGTTTTCCCTGCAGATCTTTTCAGGGCTTGGTTTTAGGCTTTTTAGGGGGAGGTTTAGTATAAATAAGTATACTAGGGTGTTGTCCCTACTCCTAAGGCATAGCCTGTTTTTCTAACATTAGGATACCATTTATTATGATGCTGGTTTGCTATACTATTTATGATTCTTTTTTATTTCCATAGGTTATTGGGGAACAGGTGGTGTTTGGTGACATGAGTAAGTTCTTTAGTGGGGATTTGTGAGATTTTGCATCACCTGAGCTGTATACACTGCACCCAATTTGTAGTCTTTTATCCCTCACCCCCTTCCTATCCTTTCCCCACTGAGTCCCCAAAGTCCACCGTGTCATTCTTAGGCATAACCTTTTAAGGATCTCAGTGGACGCCAGGAGTGTTATCAAAGTGTTAAGATTTCTCTACCCTGGCAAGGCTAGAATTTCAATATTCACCAGCAGCATTCTCCCCCTAGCTCAGCTCGAACCTCTGGCAGTTCCGTTTTGCTTTCAATCCCATAGTGTCTGCTCTCTGAAAGTCTTGGTCTTCTTAGTCTCCGAGCATGTACAGCTCCTACCTCAATGATGAACTCAACAGCAGACCCCCACATTGACTCCTAGGGTTCCCTGTCAACACAGTTTCTACCTATCTGATTGCCTGACTCTACTGATCCCAGTCATCCCCAATGGTTGTCTTGTCAGCTCACCATGGCCACTGAGCTCTGTTTGGACTCCAGATCTCTGTGCTTTGGTCAGAAAATTCTGCCTTGGACAGGAGCTGGTCGTTGATTGCAGGCGCCTCTGCAGGCTTTCCTTCTCTGAGGGATCGCAGTCTTGCACTGCCTGCTGCCCACTTCTTCCAAGGAGCTGCCTCATGCACTTAATTTAATTGCATAGTTTTTGTTTTGTTTTGTTTTGTTTCTGAGACAGAGTCTCACTCTGTCCTCCAGGCTGAAGTGCAATGGCACAATCTCAGCTCACTGCAACCTCTGCCTCCCAGGTTTAAGCGACTCTCCTGCCTCAGCCTCTCCAGTAACTGGGACCACAGATGTGCACCACCACGCCCAGCTAGTTTTTGCATTTTTTAAAGTAGAGATGGGGTTTCGCCATATTGCCAGGCTGGTCTAGAACTCCTGACCTGAGGTGATCCACCTGCCTCGGCCTCCCAAAGTGCTGGGATTATAGGCATGAGCCACTGCACCCAACCTTAATTGCATAGTTTTTGACTTACAGAAGGGCCAGTTACTCTGCCTTGGCCACATGTGGAAGTCCCAAGTGGCTTCATTTCTCACCCTGAACCATTCTCTGCCCTCTGGAATGTGCAGGAACGCTCACATTCCTCCTTCAGTCTTCAAGGCTCTGCATAATCCAGCCCCTGCTTATCTCTCAGACTTTGCCTTTCACTCCCCACTTTCATTCACTTCCAGCCACAAAGTGGCTTTTATCTCTCGCATGCATTAAGCTCTTTCCCGCCTCTGGGACTTGGCACTTTTTCCCTCCAGCAGAATGTTCCGCCCCCAAGTCTCTGCCTGGCTGTTTCCTGCCAGCTATTGGGGTCTCCGCTCCACATCCCCCGCTTCTCAGAGAGTGTCTCTCCGACAGCCTCATAACCGAGCCCACGGTCCTCACCGGCTCTCCCATCACCAGTTTTCTTTCCAATGCTTGTGGCTCTCTCATGTGACCTTGCCTGTAAGCAGGTTGATTTGTTTACTCTTAGTCTCCCCGAACAGAATGTCCTTCCTGTGAGGCAGAGGCAGGCCTCTCTTCTCCCCTGCAGCGTTCCCAGGCCTGGTGCAGGACCTGGCACACACTGGCCTCCATGTGGCCCCTCCTACCCCCTTGCACTCTGCTGGGCACCTGTAGGTACTTGGTCACCATCTCCTTCCTGGAGAGTCATCTTCCTTGAATAGGCAGGTGGGGTTCCCTCCTGCACCCCTCAGCTACCTGTTGTGCGGCCCCCTTCCCTTAGCCTTCCCCTCCCTTCACATTCTTGCCTTTTGTCCCTCCAGATGGAGCTAAACAACACTTTCCTGACTGGGCTGTGTCTATCAGAAGGCTTACTCCTGCTCCCACCCGCGGGCCCAGAACGGAGGAAACACAGCAGGAGGCTCAGCAGTCAGGCCTGAAAGCTGGGAAGACGGAGAGCAGGAAGCAGGGGCCAGGGAGAGGTGTGGAACAGAAAGGGGTGTGGACAACCGATGGGAACAAGGCCGTGAGGTTGAAGCCAACGCAGGCACTAAGGAGGGCCTCAGGCACTTTGGATGGCCGGCCCTTCTCACCTACTCTCAGTGTCTGGGCTCAGCTGGAAGACTGGGCTTCACAGACGCCAAGGGCATGGGCTGGATTCTCTGGAGGCCGCTCATCTTCCCTTGGGTTTGTTGAGGGGATTCAGGTGGGCCCCCTGGTGACAAGAGAGTTCGGGCGTGGGTGGGGAGCAGGCAGGGCTGGCACCAGTGGGCAGTGGGCAGCCCCTTATGCATCCAGCACCCATCCGCGCTTGCTGACCTTGGCTGCATGAAGAAATCACTGGGGAGATTTAAAAAACGCGGGTGCCGGTGTCTGTCCCCACCCCTGACCGAGTACACGAATATTGCTGGAGCGGCCTGGCAGCCGTAATTTGAAGAGCAGCCCGGGTGATTCTCAGGTGCTCCCAGGGTTGCAAACCTGCCCAGAAGCTTTAACAGGAGCACTTGCAGCCTCCTCGGCTCTCCACCCTGGGACCCTCTCCCCTGGGCTAGCAGGTACCTGGGTCCCCAGAGATGGCATGATTTGTGGCTGGTGGAGCTGTTCCTCTTTGCAGGCTTAATTAACTGTAATCTCCAAAGCAAGAGAGACGGCTTTCTTCTGACTGACAATTCTGCCTATAATTGATACTTGTTTCCCTTTCTTCCCAGAGGCAGGAAATAGAAATCTCACTTGCTATTAAGCTTGACCTTAGTCTAAGACCCTTCAGATCCAGGGGAAGACCCCGGGGACATGGGCGGGGCCTCTCCCCATCTTTCTGCTCTGCCGTGCTCCTTCCAAGAGCGGGAGGGAAGCTCTGTGGACTCAGGTACCCTGGACTGGCTGACGGAACCCTGGGAAGTCTGCCCATCCTAAAAATATACCAGCTCTTCCTTAAGATGAAAATATGTGTCCCAAAAGCCAATCTCTAGAATGTTCTAGAGAGCCAGTTGCTTCTGCAATGACCACCCCCAGGGCCGTTGTCTGGGAGGGGTGTGAGTTGATGACAGCACAGATGGCACGGGAGCAGTGGATGTCAGTCGGTTCTGGGTTCAAATGCCGCCTCTGTTTCAGGAGGTTACATTGCTCTCCAAGCCTCATTCCTCGTGTTGGGTGGTGATGGTGATGGTGTGATGATAACAGTGATCCCCATCTCTTGGGGCAGAGAAGGATTACAGGAGAAAAGGGGTACCCAAGTGCTTCCCACACAGCTGAACAAATGCTGATGGCCACGGTGACCAGGACAATTGCAATGGCCACTTACAGGTGACTTGGAGCTGGCCAGCCATTGTAGCTGAGCAGGCTGCTCACCCAGGGATGAGGAGGGGGTCCCACTCCCCGGGGGGAGACATTGCTGGGTATGAGTCAAGCTCCCCACCATGCTGCCGCACCCTCACACCCACACCATTCTCCTTATTTGCAGGCAGGAACTTTGGGCTAATTATGGAAGTGAGACAATGACCGGCTGGCCTGTTACGCACAGTGTAGGCTGTGGGAAATGCGCAGGCACCTGCCAAGTGTCTCTCCTCCCCAAGGGTTCCAGGAGCTCCAGCTGCCATCATCCCTGGGAGGGCTCCAGGCACTTTGGATGGCCCGCCCTCCTCACCTCCTCTCAGTGTGGAAGACTGGGCTTCACAGAGGCCAAGAGCACGGGCTGGATTCTCTGGAGGCTGCTTGCCCTCCCTTGGGTTTGTTGTGGGGGTCTTGGGTTACCCTTTTTTAAGAGGGCCTAGCTCTTCCCTAGCCTAGCCCAGAAAACCATGCCCTCCTCGCTCCTCTCCTGGTGAATGTCTCCAGGGACACTGTCAGAAGCTTTCCCACTGGGTCCCAACTGAGCCTCGGAATCCTTCTCAACACAGCCCCAGGCACCCTCTGTCGATGAATGAAGGCTGGTGTTTGAAATGGAAGCCATTTGCCAGTTCTGCCTTAAACCTCACGACTCTGAAAGCATCCCAGGGAAATGTTGCTCACGGTGTGAAGCAGCCTGCAGCTGTCCACAGGGGATCCCCTGGCGAAGGATGGAGGAGACTCTCCTTCGGAGAAGGCTGGAGCTGGAGTGGAGGCAGAAGGGAGTGGTGAGGAGGAAGGGCAATAGCATTTTCTTCCCCGAGACACCAGCGGGCTGCCTGGGCTCCTAACTCGCCTCTCTGCCCCCTCCCGCCTTCTTCAATCCCCCACTTCCCTGCCGCAGAGTTGTGGGACCCTTTGAGGGAGGAGGCACAGCAGAGGCCGAAGGCCTACGTCGGTCCCAGCTCTGCCACCTGAGCTGCTGGGCTTAGCTTCTTGTTTAGCTTCTCTGTGCCTCTGTGCCTTAGTTTTCTAATCTGTAGGATGGGAATAACATTTCCTGCCTCCAAGGACCACTGTGAAGCATAAATTTACTAAGATGCTATTGAATGGGTTATAGGAATCTTTATTTATTTATTTATTTATTTTGAGACAGTCTTGTTCTGTCACCAGGCTGGAGTGCAATGACGTGATCTCTTCTCACTGCAACCTCCACCTCCCAGGTTCAAGGGATTCTCCTGCCTCAGCCTCCCAAGTGAGTAGCTTGGACTACAGGCACGAGCCATCACGCCCAGCTAATTTTTGTATTTTTAATACAGACGGGGTTTCCCCATGTTGGCCAGGATGGTTTCGATCTCTCGACCTCATGATCCACCTGCCTCGGCCTCCCAAAGTGCTGGGATTATAGGCATGAGCCACCGCGCCCGGCCAGAACTCATCTTTTAACAATTCTGAAGCCAGAGAGCACCTGACAATCAATGGCATGTTGCAGTTCAATTGGGAGCATTTGTTGTTCTCTCTTGGTGCCATGCAAAAATACAAGCATCTCCCCATTGGTGGCACCGCCAGTGGGTTGAAATACAGCATATAAAGCCTTAGAGCCAGGCCTGGCACGTGGTAAGTGCCGATAGTGCTAGTGGTTCAGATTTCTATCATCCAGATCTTGTTCTGTTGCTCCCCAACCCCACCCCAGGCCAATGATGCAAATAAGAATCACTGAAAACAGGCCAGGAGTGGTGGCTCGCGCCTGTAATCCCAGCACTTTGGGAGGCCAAGGCGGGTGGATTACCTGAGGTCAGGTGTTCAAAACCAGCCTGATCAACGTGGTGAAATACCGTCTCTACTGAAAATAAAAATAAAAAAAATTAGCCAGGCATGGTGGCACGTGCTTGTAGTCCCAGCTACTCGGGAGGCTGAAGCAGGAGGACAGCTTGAACCCGGGAGGCGGAGGTTGCAGTGAGCCGAGATCTTGCCACTGCACTCCAGCCTAGGCGACAAGAGCTAAACTCTGTCTCAAAAAATAAAAATAAATCACTGAAATCAGAAGCCCCTGTTCTGGGGCATTGCAAGAGTGTGCTCAAGGGGAGAGCACGGGGATTAGAGTTCCGGCAGGTGGTGACGGTCCTCCGGCCATGGTGTTCCCCAAGCCCTGCCACCCCCGGCCACCCTGGTCAGTTCTGTGTCCGTCTCTCCACCTTCCCCCACAATACACCTATGGTGCTTCCTGACATGGGACCATGCTCAATGTTCTCATCATTTCTCTTATAACAATAACATTTTTGTGCAAGATGATTTTTATTGTTGGCATAATATCCTGTCACATAAACGGTCTATGCTTTTCTTAACAGGCACCCATAGCTAGTGGTTGAGGTTGAGGTATCATACAGAAGTACCTGGTCCCTATGGCGCTGCACCCATCACCTGTGATTCTTCAGGATAAAACCCTGAAGGGGAATTGCCAGAGAGAAACCATGGATTGTCTATCAATGATGAGGACCAAAGCCTATCTTTGGTCCTCATTATTGATTTACAATCTAGGAATCATTATCCCTACTGACTAGAAGCTCAGCTAAGCTACTTCTATTCCACCACCTGGAAATGACTCTTAGCCTCTGTGGCTTTGGCTTGCACCCACCTGGCTCCAGGTCTCCCAGAGGCCTGAGAAACCTTGGTGAAACCTGCAAAGTTCCCTTTGGCCTGGCTTATCTGGGGCTCTGCACTGATGCACCGTAAGAAGGATGGAGCCTTGGGAGCGTCCCCTTCTGCTGCCGGCAAAGCCGGTTTCCCCTACGCTGGATTTGTATGTATTTATTCTGGTCCGTTAGCAATGGCCAGTCTGGGCGTCTGCATCTAGGGAAGCACCTTTGCAGCCCTGTCTGTGCCTTCAATTTTCTCCAGAGTTTTCTCTCCCAGCCGGAGTAGCTGACCCGCCGGTCAGCAGGCTGTGAATTCATTATGCACAGGCACCGCAGCCTCTGTCAAAGAACGCAGAAAAGCAATTTTAGAAAAGAAATCCTGGTTTCTCGCTTGGTGGCTTCATTGTGGGAGAAAGTGACAATTATGAATGACATTAGAGCTGTGCTGGAGCACTGGGCCGGGACAGGAGGGGACTGGTCTCCGCTCTCCAAGCAGGCACTGGCTCTCTGGGTGCCAGGTCTGGGTTCGCTTCTCTCCCCAATCCTACCGCCACATGGAAGAGGGTCCCGCTCCACGTGCCACTCAGGACGCAAGGGCCGAATGATCCCAGCGTGTGCGGGCCTCACTGGATCCCAGGAGGCCAGAAAAGCCCTAAGGGGCATCCAGAAATCCTTCCACTAGAACAGGGAACCTAGGAGGCCCCAAAAGAGGAGGGACCTGCCTGAGTTCACACAGCAAGGCAGGTGAGGGCCTGGGGCTGGGACCCTCCTCTCAGGGGCTAGGCTCTGTCCCCTTCACCAACTGTCCCTTAATCCCTGCGGTTTGGAGGAGGGACAGCATGTCAGGTCAGGTTCCCCAGGAACCGAGACGGGAATTTGGAGCAGGAGGCCATGGTAAGGAGGGGGCTCTTGGAGTCTGTTGTAGGTTGAGTGGTGAGCCCCAGAAAGATCTATCCCGGCCGGCTCAGTGGTTCACGCCTGTAATCCCAACACTTTGGGAGGCCTAGGTGGGTGGATTGCCTGAGGTCAGGAGTTCAAGACCAGCCTGGTCAACATGGCAAAACCACGTTTCTACTAAAAATATAAAAATTAGCCGGGCATAGTGGCACATGCCTGCAATCCCAGCTACTCAGGAGACTGAGGCAGGAGAATCGCTTGAACCCGGAAGGTGGAAATTGCAGCGAGCCAAGATCACACCATTGCACTACAGCCTGGGCAACAAGAGTGAAACTCCGTCTCAAAAAAAAAGAAAAAGAAAAAATCTATCCATATTCTAACCCGTGGAAGTGGTGAATGGAAAAAGGGGTCTTTGCAGATGTAATTGAAGTAAGGTTCTTAAGTGTCCTTATAAGGGTCAGAAAGGGGAAGACAGAGAGCAGACGCCCACGTGACAATGACAGAGACTAGAGGGATGTGCCCACAAGCCAAGGAGCCACCAGCAGCTGGAAGAGGCAGGAAGGATCCTCCCCTAGAGCCTTGGGCAGGAGCAAGTCCCTGCTGACACCTTGATTTCAGACTTTGGCCTCCAGAACTGGGAGAGAATAAAGTCTGTTGTTTATGCCACCGAGTTTGTGATATTTTGTGACAGCAGGCCCTGGAAGCTGACACCATGCCTATGCAGGAGAATGAGGAGGAGGGGGATTGGACAGAGGGAAAAGCTGGCCTCGACAGGTCCTGCAGGAATTCTGGGGCTAGGGTACCCCTGCAGAGGCATCCCAAACAGAGGCCGGGGGCTGGGCCTTTGTCCTTCTGCATCAGCGGTCGAAGGTCAGTCACTGGGTGGTTTGCTGGGAGGAGTGAGACCTTGAGAGGCAGCTCCCTGTGTCATGGTGGGTGTCATTGTGGATGCCCAGGGGGCAAGGGGCTCAGTAGCCCCAGGACCATCTGAGCATCGGGGAGCCATTCGAGTTTGCATGATAGAGAAGCAGACAACATTGTCCGCATAAAAGTGGAAAACTCCTATACGGCAAAGGAATGAAAACAAAGCAAAAAGACATATGTCAGAGGAGGAGAAAGCATTTTCCATACGCATAACAAAGGCTTAATAGCCTCCTTTTGTGGAGCGTGTGCTAGAAGACAGTAAGATAAAACGCAAACACCACAGTAGAAAAGTGGGTAAAATATTGAAGGAGAAAAAATAAAGAAAACATGTTCAACTTCACCAGCATTCAGAGAACCGTAAATTAAGGAAACACATTACTTCTCACCCATCAGAGTGCCTGCAGTTAGAGTGATGGTGTTCGCTGTCGGGGGATCTGGTACTGTCTGTGTTACTCGGATGGTGGATAAATGGGTTCTGCCTTGTGGAGGGCCAGCACTATCAAGAGGGTAAATGCACACACCCTTTCAAATGAGAAGGGCCACTGTTAGAGACTCTTCCGTGAATTACTCAACAGGCACACAAAGATAAATGTGCACTTGGTTTATAGCATTATTCTGTTTTGTTTTGTTTTTTATTATTGAGATGGAGTCTTGCTGTCGCCCAGGCTCGAGAGCAATGGTGCCATCTCAGCTCACTGCAACCTCTGCCACCAGGGTTCAAGTGATTCTCGTGCTTCAGCCTCCTAAGTAGCTGGGACTACAGGGGTGTGCCACCATGCCCACCTGATTTTGTAGCGGAAGTCACAGCATCATCTTGGATGGCTCCTTCCCTCTCCAACACATTCATGACTGGGTTGGCAGGGAGCAAGGGGCTGGGGGTGGGATGAGTCCCACTCCCTGCCCAGGCTCACAGGCCCTTGCTTGTTCGGACCACAATGGCCTCCGCAACACCCTCTCCTGCCCCTTGCAGCCAGCCAAGCTTCAGTCACCTGGCCTCCACTCCTGAGCCCTGAGCCAGGGTCCCGCTGCCCACGGAGGACGAAAGTGTCTTCCTCAGAAGACTGCTGGCTTCGCGAAGGCCGGCTCCATGCCAGGGAGTGGCCGCTCAAAAAGATGTATTGGTTGAGTCCATGAGAAAAAGAGAAACAGCTGGTAAAAAACAGCTAAACGGCTCGAACCATGCCCCTCAGAGAAGGGCTGATCTAAGAGGCGGGTGATAGTGTCCAACTCCGACATTCATAGGGGGAGAAAGCCAGATGTGCCCCCACCAGCCCACCAGGAGGGTTAAAATCCTCTCCGGGCCAGGGATTCTCCATCCTCAGCCTACTTGTGCCAGACCACTGATACCACGTGTCCTCTGCCACCCTGAGTATCTACATCTTCTTATTCACGGACTGTTCAAAGTCGGGTCCCAAGTTCCTTGCCTGGACCATTTGACTTTCGAGTGAAACGTAGCAAGTGAAAGGCCTGTGGTGCATGCGGAACTGGCTGTCCGTGCCACCCACAGCAAATGAGGAGCCACCTGCCCCAGGTCCCAGGCTGCCTGCCACATCCTAGTGGCCCAGGAGGTGGCCTTGTTGGCCCAGTGTCCCTGTGGCTTCTTGGGGGCTGGTCCGGGAGCCCCTAAGCTTCTGCTGGCTCCTAGAGCAGGAAGCAGAATTGCTCATTGCGGGAGAAGGCTCCCTGCTGAATTAGGGAAATATCTAAGAATTCTATCCTGCCACCCCAGAACCGGGGAAACATGAAAACCAAGGTTTCAAATCTCTTCAGCAGACTCCATCTGTGCAGACCACACTATACTCACAAGTAGGAAATTTGAATAAATACTTTTCTCATTTGAAAATCTTCAAGCTTGGGTTCAAGCCTGCATAACGCTGGTGTGAGCCTGGTTGGAGGGAGCGGTTGGGTTGGTGAGTGGCAGGGTTGGTGAGGGACAGGATCCTGTCTTCCCACCATGGCTCCCGCTGGGGGCTCATGGAACTTCCGCAGAGGACCACGGGGTGAGATGGGAGCCTGACAAATACACTCCTCTCCCCAGTGGAGCTGCAGGGAAGCCACATGTGATGGAGCTTGGGGGTGGGGGCGTGGCCTCTGCAGATAAGGGTGTGCATTAGAAAAGGCGCCCAGCGCGGTAGCTCACACCTGTAATTCTAGCACTTTGGGAGGCTGAGGCAGGTGAATCACCTGAGGTCAGGAGTTTGAGACCAGCCTGCCCAACATGGCAAAACCCAGTCTCTACTAAACAAACAAACAAACAAAAAATTACAAAATCTGTATTTTTGAGGGCACCTGTCATCCCGGCTACTTGGAAGGCTGAGGCAGGAGAGTCACTTGAACCAGGGGGCAGAGGTTGCGGTGAGCTGAGATGGTGCCACTTCCCTCCAGCCTGGGTGAAAGAGCGAGACTCCATCTCAAAAAAAAAAAAAAAAAAAAAACCCGAGGAAGCGACTTAGCTGACTTAGCTGACACCAGGTAAAGAGTTGGGAGGAGGTGGGGACTTTGTTTCCCAAGCAGAAGCCAATCCTGCTCTCACCCAGCGCCTGCACAGCCCTCTTCCCATACAAGGAGCCAGACTCCCTGTGTGCAATAAAAGGGGAAAGAGAGGGTTCTGGGCCCCAGGGGTTGCATGAGCTGAGTTTGGGAAATAGGGTGTGACCAGCAGAAGAAATACAAAAATGCATCGTCTTTCCTCATCAGCAAAATGAAAATGACAACCAGAGGCCACTTGTGCCTCTAGGATGAGAAAAGCTTTTTCTAAGGGGACGGTAGGCAGGGCTTACAAACAGGCAGCGAAATTAACCAGGTTGACGGTGGCAGGAGAGGGTGCAGACGGGCACCGTCTTTAGAGCACGACTCAACACGGGTTTCAGGAGCATTAAAATATTCACATTTGGCCGGGCACAGTGTCTCACACCTGTAATCCCAGCACTTTGGGAGGCCGGGGCGGGCGGATCACGAGGTCAGAAGATTGAGACCATCCTGGCTAACATGGTGAAACCCCATCTCTACTAAAAATACAAAAAATTAGCCCAGCACTGTGGTGCACACCTGTAGTCCCAGCTACTCTGGAGGCTGAGGCAGGAGAATTGCTTGAACCCGGGAGGCGGAGGTTGCAGTGAGCCGAGATCGCACCCCTGCACTCCAGCTTGGCGAAAGAGCGAGAAATCTGACTCAAAAAAAAAAAAAGAAAGAAAAGAAAAGAAAAAAAAATCTTCACGCCTGGTGTCAGTTTCCTATCCCTGCTGTTTTTCATCACAAACTGATACTATCACGAACTGAGCAGCTTAAATAACCGGAATGTATTCTCTTCCTGTTCTGGAGGTTAAAGTCCAAAATTAGTTTCACGGGGCTAATGTCAAGGTGTTAGCAGGACTGCTTCCTTCTGGAGGCTCCAGGAGAAAATCCATTTCCTTGCCTTTTTCAACTTTCATTATTTTTTTCTTTTTTATTCTTTCATTTTTTCCGTATGTATTCTGTTTATGTCGCCTTTTTCACCTTAAGGCCGCCTGCATTCCTTGGTGTACTGGGTTTGAATAGCGCCCGTTTCTCAATTCAGGTCTACCTTGTTAAAAGAAAAAAACCAGAGTCACAGCGAAATGTAGTTTAAAGCATCTAATTGGCTTTATTGCAATCTAGAACAGTTGTAAAGATGCTAATTGGCTTTTAATTTGAATTCTAGAATCAGGCTACATCTTATTCTATAAAACAGAGTGGGTGTTGTGCAGAGCTGAGCAGATGGGGTGGGCTTTACAGGCAGAAAAGGGCTGAAGAAAACAAAGCCAAGGAATGAAAAGCAGACTGGTCGTTTCAAAGTTACTATACAGGGCTGAAGCAGAAGGAACTTTCTCATCATGCAGTCTCAGGTAACCAGGTGTCTTCTGGTTTGTTACAGTAAAACTTTTGTTTTCTTGGAAAACCGGTGCATTTCAAAGTTTCATTTGACTATGTAGCACTTAGTACAAGTGACTCCATTCTGATCTGCTGGGGCCTAGTGCAGCTGAGTGTGAAACAATAGCCTCCCATGATTTTTTTTTTTGAGACAGAGTCTCACTCTGTTGCCCAGGCTGGAGAGCAATGGTGCAATCTCAGCTCACTGCAACCTCCGTCTCCTGGGTTCAAGCAATTCTCCTGCCTCAGCCTCCCAAGTAGCTGAGATTACAGGTGTCCGCCACCACGCCCGACTAATTTTTGTAGTTTTAGTGGAGATGGGGTTTTGCCATGTTGGCCAGGCTGATCTGGAACTCCTAGCCTCAAGTGATCCACCCACCTCGACCTTCCAAAGTGCTAGGATTACAGGCGTGATCCACTACGCCAGGCTGTAGCCTCTCGTGAATTTTATGAACAGCCAGGAACCTGAAAATGTGACATTATTTGGAAATAGGGTCTTTGCAAGTTAATCAAGTGGCCGAGTCAAAATGAGGTCATATTGACATAGGGTGGCCTCTAATCCAAAGACTGGCGACCTCATAAGCGAAGGGAAACTTAGAGACACAAGAAGGAGGAAGACCGCGTGAGGGCAGAGTAGAAACCGGAGTGATGTGGCCACAATCCAAGGAATGCCTTTGGCCACCGGAAACTGGAAGAGGCAGGGAAGGATCTTCCCTAGAGCTTTGAGAAGGGACAGAGCCTTGTAACGCCTTGATTTTGGACTTCTGGCTTCAGATAGGCGAGATAATGAACGTTGTGATGTTGTGGTTTTAAGTTCCCCAGTTGGCAGCACTTCATTACAGGAGTCCCACGAAACCACTACACTCGGCCCATAGCCCCTTCCTCCATCTTCAAAGCTCATCACTCCGGTCTCTGCTTCTGTGAATGTGGCCTTCTCCTTCTCCTGCCTCCTGCCTCTTTCATTCCTCTTCTAAGGATGGTTGGAATGACAGGCCCAGCTATGAGGCCCTGCTTTTGGCCCCTGACAGCTTCAGGAAATAGGTGGGTCCCCTCCCCTCTACCTAAAACCTGCTCACTAGGCAGAAGCAGGACACGCCCTTGCTTTTGTGGCTGTGGAGCTTTCTTTATTTTCCTGCCCTTGTCATCTGGTTCTTGGATGATGGGGAGAGCAGTGAGAAGGAGTCTCCTTGTGATATTGAGAAGTAGGTATTTGGTCTTCATCCCTGTTTCCTGACATATAGCCCCTAAACTCTTGGAATCTTCAGAGTGGTTAAGAGCGTCTTTAGTATGCTAATGAGTGACTGATGGTTGAGTGCCCCTAAAATGGGGGTAGGTCATCAGAAAGACCAAGGCAAGATCTGAGAGCTGGGACATTCAGTGCTCCCCCAAGCTACTTCCACAGGGCAGAGGGACTAAAGGTTGAGTTGATCAACCAACAGCCAACGATGTGATCAATCATGCCTATGTAATGAAAAACCTAACAGGACTGGGTTTAAGGGCTCCAGATGTGATCCAGTCATGCCTATGTAATGAAAACCTAACAGGCTGGTTTAAGAGGCTTCCAGATGTGATCAGTCATGGCCTGTGTAATGAAAACCTAACAGGACTGGTTTTGGGGGTGCTTCCTAGATAGCTGAACACAAGGAGGTTCCTGGAGGGTGGCAACGCCTAGAAACTCTGACCCCTTCTCCATACCGTCACCCTATTTGTTCTCATCTGGCTGTTCATCTGTATCCATTTGTAATATCCTTTATGATAAAATGAGTATACAAAGTAAATTGTTTTCTTGAGTTCTGTGTGCAGCTCCCGCAAAGTAGTTGAATCCAAAGAGAGAGTTGGTTGAAACCCCAATTGATAGCTGGTCAGTCAGAACACAGGTCACAACCTGGGACTTGATTAGTGTCAGAAGGGCAGGCAGTCTTGTGGGACTGAGCCCTCAACCTGTGGGATCTCGCACTAACAGGTAGTGGGATAACACTACACAGGTAAATAGTGTTAGAATTGAATTAAAGCAGGGGACACTCAGCTGGTGGCCACTTGGAGCCAGATTGCTTGGTTGAGTGTGTGGGAAAAACTCCCACACATCTGAGGTCAAGGAAGTCTTCTGGTTGATTGTGAGTGAGAGAATAAGAAAAAACACCTTTGTTTGTTTTCCCCATATCTCTCATGATAATATAAAACAGAAAATAAGGATGCATTTCTTAGCTCAGCAGGAAGTCAGCATAAAGGATCATCTTTCCCGGAAATGGGATGGCTTAAAATAGTAACCAGATTCATGAAAATCTAAAAAATTCCCAGATGAGGCCGGGGCGGTGACTCACACCTGTAATCCCAGCACTTTGGGAGGCCGAGGCGGGCGGATTACCGGCCAGGGGATTGGGGCCACCGGGGAAACCCGTCTCTACCAAAAATACAAAAAATTAGCCGGGCGCGGTGGCGGGCGCCTGTAGTCCCAGCTACTCAGGAGGCTGAGGCAGGAGAATGGCATGAACCCAGGAGGCGGAGCTTGCAGTGAGCCGAGATCGCGCCACTGCACTCCAGCCTGGGCGACAGAGCGAGACTCCGTCTCAAAAAAAAAAAAAAAAAAAAAAAAAAAGAAAATTCCCAGATGAGTGTATAATAATATGTTCTGCAGAGAAAGATGGGGTCATCTAGACTCCATCCTAATGGGAAACACTGTGGCAGGTCTAGTCCTAACTTCTGAGGGACCCCAGGTGAGTCTTGTCCCCACCAAGGCCATGGTCTCCTGTCTGGGTTGGACTAAACCAGACCTGGTCAAGGTTTGTTTGGTTATTTTTCTTCCCCATGATGGAGCCTCCATTTCAAATGTAATTACACACAGTGCTTTAACAAAAACTGGTAAAAGCAATATTTTCTTTGCATAAATTCATTTTAAAATTTCAAATTGATAACATTCTCTTGGAATCGGCATTTGGAGAGGATGCTGAGGTTTTGGGGGAAGCATTGGAGCATAAAGCATGGTGCCTGGGAATGGCTGTGGTTGTATGTAGCCTCGGCATCCCATTTCTTGCTGTTTTTTGCTTTGGATGAAGAGAATCAAGGTCATCTAGATTCCCAGGGTTAAGTCTTTAAATGTCATCATCATTTTTTAAATAGCCCCACCTTGCATTCTCTGACTCCTCCACCAAATTGCTACTGGAATTTAAGAGAGAAGTCACTCGATATTTTGCTTTTTTTTTTTTTTTTTTTTGAGATGGAGTCTTGCTCTGTCACCCAGACTAGAGTGCAGTGGTGCGATCTCAGCTCACTGCAACCTCCCCAACACCTCCAATGCCAGGAGGAGTAATTTTCCTAATAACCTTTGGTGTCTCTGACTTTTAGCCTCCAGCAGCTACTTCTAAGATTTACCGGGATTTCCCTGGACATGGTTTGACAATTTCCTCGAGGAATTAGACAGTTAAGCTTCAAAACCTGATTTATCTGAGAATGGCACATTCTGGTTCCCGAGCCACCAGGCACCTCCTCTCGCCAGCTCTGCTGTTGACAGCAAAGTGGCCGCCCTGAGTGGGGACCTGCCAGGGGCAGCTTGCATGTAATTCAGGGGCTTCTCTGAGGACGCCTGAGAAGCACGTAGCATCTAAGACTGTATTCTTGGTAATGAGGGTTTAAGGAAAAGCAATTCTGGAGCAGGCTCCAAGAAATTGAGATAATTTCACTGGGAGACAAGAACTGAAACGTGACCCTGCTCTGTGTGGTCTCGTTCTGGAGGCAGGTGACAGGGTGACGTGACCACCTGGAGGGCCCTTAGATGGCAGACAGGGTGAGGCGGCCTCCTCTGCCTGGACAGCTACAGGGTCAGGACCAGGACCACAAGGAGAAGGTGGGCCCAGCAAGCCCCGGAGGACGCAGGTGCCAGGACTGTCACCCACTCCTGGGGAAGGGCAGGCAGGAAACAAAGGGGTAGCTGAGGGGATGCAGGAGGCAGAGGCGGGTAGGAGTTGGGTGGGGGGAGTTGGGGGGAGCAGGGAGGGCAGGGGAAAGGGCCTCAGGCCAGTCCTGGAGGAAGGAACTTCCTTCCCCGGTGATGGCCATGAAACTTCCCCTTTAGAATTCTGCCGGGAAACTGGCTCTCTGCACTATTTTTTTGTTGTTGTTTTGTTTTTCTGTTCTTGGGGCTGTGGAAGGAAGGTGCTGTCTCTGGGGCTGTCAGAAAAGTCCAGAATCCTCCTGGAGTTGAAGTCCCTCTGGGGGGCCAGGATGGCAAGGAAGCAGAACCCTGGAGCCTGTCAAGTTACCCCAAGGCTGACTAGTCCCAGTTGCCAATAAGACGCAAGGTGGGCATAGTTGTGCCTGGAGCCCAGACTCCTGTCCTGGGTTAGGGAACAGTCGCCAGAAGGAGAAAGTGACGGAACCACCAGCTCAGGCCCCCACCAGCCACGCGCATGAGTGGCCCCTCTGGGTCCTCCAGTACTGCACCCCTGCAAAGGGAGGCTGATGGTGTCTGCACACACATGCACAGACACATGCACACACACGCACATGCGTGATTCTGTCGGTTTCCAAGCCTTGTTATTGTGAGTGCTTCTAGGCTTCCAGTAATAGTCAAACCGCTTTGTGAGCCTCCAGTGAGATTCTGGGGGTGGGGCATCTTCATGGACACTGGTGGGCGGTGGGTGCCCACTGCATGGAAGATTTCGGTCCCTCTCCTACCTTTCCTCCGCAGATTACTGGAAGGCTTAAATAAAGCCAGGCTGAGGGCACATGGCCGGCCGTTGGTACACCTTAACAATGTTATCCTCACTACTAATGCAATGACCCCCAAGCAAATGAAGAGGCTTCTGACATCAACGCTGCAGGAGAAACTGGTACAGGCGGTGGTCCGGCTTGAGATGAGCAGAACAACCCAGACCCGTCCGGCTTTGGGAGTCAGAGGCTCGGCTTCAAATCCCAGCTCTACCTTGGCCACCCGCAGAACCCTGAGCCGTGGAGGATTAACCCAGTCGGCGTGCAGGGGACGTGGCCTGTGCCTCGCTGCAGGTACCCCTCCTGTCTCTCCCGCAGCACTGATGACAGGCCAGCTATGCTGGGCACCAAGAATGCACCGGGCCTGCTCTCACGGGGCCCACAGACCAGGGAAGGAGGAAGATCGTAAATGAACGAGTGAGCGAGACACCATGCGTGCATTCCACCCGGGTCTGCAGAGCGCATGCTCTGAGCCAGGCACTGATCTAGTAAATACACACGGCTCACATGTTTCAGACACTTGCGTTATGCCCGGCCTCAACCTCTGTTACCCCTGAAGTCTCACAGCAGGCCTAGGAGGTGACCCTCTTGTAACCCCCTCTTATAGGAGAGGAAAGAGACGTCCAGAGAGGCTAAGCTCCTTGCCATGCTGTTAGGCAGTGATGGAGCCTGCACCCATAATCGGTATGCTGCCTCCTGCTGGAATCCAAGGGGGTGTCCTGGGGCTGAGGCTCATGTGGTCCCTGCCTCCTGGAGCTCAGGTTAGTGGGGCCCAGAAGGAGAGGGATAGGGCACTTCCACCTGTTATAGTGAATTACAGGTGGGTGAGATCAGGGAAGGCTTCCTGGAGGAAGTGATGCTTGAGCCAGGATCTGAAGGTCAGGCAGCAATTAACTGGGTCAGACGGACAGAGAATCTACTCCTCCTACTCATACTACCCATTCTTTGACACCCCCTCCAGGAAGCCCTCCTTGCTCTCTCCCAGTTGGAGCTCCCACACTACAGCTGCACTATTTCTGTCAGTGCCTGAGCCCCCACCAGACTGTGGAACTCCCACAAGGCAGTACGGGAGGCTGGCTTCTCTGTGTCCCCAGCACCACCCAGCCCTGGGCCCGGGAATCACAGAGGCTGAGGGACGGCAGGCTGTGTGGGCTGAGGCCGGAGGGCAGCATAGCGGAGGGGCCCATTTGTCACACTGGCTCCAGATGCACAGGGTGAGACACTCAGGAGCCCTGCTGCTCAGGAGAATTTTAGGCCAATGACCTGCCGGCCCCTGATTAGCCCCTGACGTTGCTCTGTGCCAGGCAGCTTGCCAGGCAGGTGACCCCTCTTGGACCCCAGGAGAGGCTGGAGTAAGCATCTCTCCAGCCAGGACTTGCAAACGGCATGCAGTGGAGGGAGCCAGGGAGAATGAATTGCTGGGACCCAGCTGTCTGTTCTGGAAGAGGGCATTGCCCCCGCCCCCGCCCATGTTAACTTTGTCCTTAGCTTGTACCCAGAACTCCACTGCTGTCTATCAGTTGGGCAGACAGAGGCTGCCCTGCCTGGCTGCCAACATGAAATGGCATTTTGCTCGAGGTGTTCCTCCTCCCTCACCTTTCCCTGCCTCTAAATTCAGAGCAAAAGTAGCATGAGTCATGACTCATCGCCACGGTGAGGGACAAGCCTGCTCCGCCAGGGAGGGGCTTTGTTGCAGTCTGAGCCGGACACTGCAGCTAATGATTGCGCAGCGGGGACTCAAGACCCTGATGTCTCTGGTGCCAGAAAAATATAACAATAACAGAAACAAACACCAAACCCACAAAAGCTCAGTGCAGAAGTCTGACAGTCCAAGAGCGCCCATGTACACAGGCCGGCCAGCTGGGGGATCTTGGACAAGATATCCTTGAGGATGAAGATATCCCTTTAATCTCAGTTTCTTCATCTGTAAAACGGACAGGATAATGCTTATACCTACTTCATAGGATTATTGTGCTAACAAATAAGTGAGTATCATATGCACAGCACCCACTAAGGTTCAGATACAATAAATGGTGAGCAGTACTGCCATCGTTCAGATGCTCATGAAAGCCTCTGTGTCGGTCACCAACTAACCATGGCGGCCTGAAATGAGCCTTGGAAACCTAGGATGACAAGAAGTGGGTCTAGTTTGTGCCCTGGTGTATTACCAAGACTTTCATAAATGGCATGGGAAAATGACCCCTGAAGTTTATGACCACAAGCCAGCCCTCATACAAGTTCATAGGGCCAATTCACGCTTCCAGTTCTGTCTGCAAGAATCTCAGGCTGAGAATTTAGATGAAAATGGTTTTCTCTAGACTTCTCACAAACGAATGCAAATGTCCTCTGGAACAGTTAAGGTGACATTCCACCACAGGAGCATCTTACAGCTGAGAGTCACTAAACACACGAGGAAACAGGGCACCGTAAGAACCAGCACAAACCTCACCTAGCTGAATCAGACCCACAGAGTCTCCAGATAGCAGAATTATCAGACAAGGAATATAATATAAAAGCCTCTTTAATATAATTAAAGACACAAAAAAAGAGGAGAATTGGAAATATGAGTTGGGAACAAGAGACTCTAAAAATGGACAGGGCACAGTGGCTCACGCCTATAATCCCAACACTTTGGAAAGCTGAGGCAGGAGCATCACTTGAGGCTAGGAGTTCAAGACCAGCCTGGGCAACATGTCAAGACCTCATCTCCATATAAAATTTCAAAATTAGTAGGGCATGGTGGCACTTGCCTGCAGTCCCAGCTGCTTTAGAGGCTGAGGTGGGAAGATCACTTGAGCCCAGGAGTTCAAGGCTGCAGTGAGCCGTGATCACACCACGTACTCCAGCCTGGACAACGGAGAAAGACTCTGTTTCTAAAAAATAAATAAAATAAAATAAAATAACCAAGCAGATTTGAAATAGAGTCAAATGGAATTTGTAGAAACTAGTAAAATAGTCATTATGTAAATTGGCACAATTACTTTGAAAACAATTTGGCATTTTCTAGTAAATGTGAAGATGGGCACTCCCAATTAGTTCCCTTCAACATTTTTTGGAGAATCTCCTGCCCCTGTACACCAGGAGACACATGCCAGATGTTTCTAGGAGCACTGTTTGTAACAGTAAAACAAACACAATGAAACTTAAAAAAAAGAAAGAAAGAAAATAACGTTTTCACAGCAGAGGTGTCTAGTCCTGGGAGGGGTTGGTTTGCAAGGGAGTGAGCCCCCCCATCACTAGTGGGAAGGTGAGTTGAGGCTAACGACTTCTTATGAAGACGCTGTGCTCCGAGGCCTCATTTGCGCTAAGGTTCCGGTAGCTGCCCCAGTGCCGGGCCCCTGTCTGAGATCTCTCCTGAGACCCCGGCTCTGGACCAGGCACAGGGGTCATGCTCTGTGGACATTTGAATGAATGAAAAACATGAATGAACAAAGTGACTGCAGTCACCTTACTTCACCACCCATGCAGACAGCCCTGCCGTCCGGACTCCCAGGGAGCCCTGGCCTGCATTCCCGTCTCCCAGGCATTCTGACTCACACGTTCCCCAGGACATGGAGGGTGTCCAAGTCGTGTGGATGTGTGGCCCTGCAGACTGAGCTGGCCTCCCTGAAGAAGAGAGCACTGCTGCCTCTCCTCTGCACGCGTGTACCCTGCCCCCCCCCACCCCCCCTCCCCCCGTCGGCTGGGGTGGAGATGGGACGTCCCCTCTCAGGGTAAGACAGGCCTGGGGGCTGTTCCTGCCGGAGCCACGTCTTTGGCTAATGATTCATACTCTGAGCCGAAATCTCATTATTTGCATAATGGAGAAAGGAATTCCTCCCCAGAGGGCTGTTGTGGGAACCAGGTGCAATTTTATGGATAAGACAGTTCTGTGTAAATGTCAATGCTGGACTCAGCTGGGGACTTATGAGGCCCTGCAGGATGGCAAAAGCTGTTTCAAAAAGGCTGCCACGTGTTATCCCATTTAATTCTCAGCACGGCCCAATAACCTAAGTAGGACTGTGATCCCCATGCTAAGGAGGTGTAGACTGAGGTTCAAAGAGGTCAGGAACCCAGGCCACACAGGGGCGTGGGGCAGCCTCCATACAGAGTCAGGCTGGAGCCTTGCAAGGACCCATAGTGCCAACTGCATTTAAGGGGCAGCCTCGTGCTTTCTGTTGCTCCAGTCCACCCACCCCCTGAGCTGTCAGCGATGCCTCTGAGAGACGGTGGGCAGAAGGGCAGTCATCCATGGATCCCCGAGCCAGGGCCCTTGCACATGACCTCAAATGAGAAGCCGATGGTGCCAAGGCCTTCTGAGTCAGGCTTGGGTTCAAATTCCTGCTCCACCACTGGGTGATGAAGTATAGGCTTCCTTCCTGCGTGGTTGGAAGGCACTCCCCACCCTGTCCATCCTGGTAGGTCACTTGCTTTGGCCAATGGAATCAAGTGAACCCCATGTGACTAAAGACCTTGAGAGTGCCCTTGAGGTTTGCACTCTGGTGATCAGCCCCGAGAAGATGGGCTGGAGCAGCCTGGGCCAGGAGCTGACCCAGACCCGTCCCTGTCGACCGCAGGCAGCCTGAGGTTGAGTCGCCCAGGCAAAGCCAGTTGGGATCAACGGAACCGCAGTCAACCTGAAGACCCGGAAAAGGGGAAGTCACATACCTACTGTGTGTGCTGCCCAGGGCTGGGGTGTCTGTGAAATTGGCTTAGTTTGGAAATTCCTGACTCATTCTCTGAATTGCTGAATTCATTCTCTGAGCTTTGGAATCTTTGTCTATTAAACACAGAAAAGGCCTCCCCGCTTTCAGGGTTCCTGGAGAATGATCCGAACCAATCATGCTTCCTTTGAAACCCCAGGGTCCCCTGCAGGAACAGACCACCCATGTAGCCCCCCACCGTGGAGGGGTTTTCTCTGCATGTCTGTCTCCCCTGAGGGATCAGGCCGTGCTCAGGGCAGAGCTGGATGGGCCCGCTTCCCTGCCCAGTGCCTGGCCCAGAGCCTGGCTTGGAGAAGGCACCCAGGAAATGTCAGTTTCTTGCCACCAATAACCCTGCCTTTTAGGGCATTGTGTGGGGTCAGTCCATTGTTGAGTCTGGAAGAAGCCCCTGGGGCTGTGGGGCCATCCCTCCTCCCTGAGCACGCGGGCACAGTCCCCGTGCTGTCCATGCTGCATGAGGATTACAGGAATCCTGAAAGCAAAGGCTCAGCTTTGGAGTGGCTGTGGAGGGTGTGGCTTTAGCGGATTGGGAGACCTTTACATCCCAAACCCAGAATGCAAGCAAGCCTGGGCATTCTTAGCCTTGGCACACTGGGGCTCGGTGTCACCCTCAGCCAGGCCATCTACAGAGTCAGAATAAACCAGCCAGGGCGGTGGACAGAGCAAAAAGACCAGGAAAGAGCCCACAAATTGGGGGTAGCATCCGGACAGTGGAATCAGCTGCCACCAGCATGAGTGGAATGGTCACCAAGAGCTATGAGGTTCCAGGGGGACTGCCTGGTCTGTCTCATCCCCTGCACACACTGCACATGAGGAAACTAAAGCTCAGGAAGGACATGGCATGGCACATGTGAAGCCTCAGCTCAGACAGTGACAGACCAGATGGGACAGGATCCCCCAGGCTCACCCACAGGGTCATCAGTGTGCAGGGTCTCAGAGTCCAGCCGTAGCTGGGACTGTCCATGCCATCCTGTATAGCCGCCCTTCCCAAGTCCTGGAGGGAAGGCCACCTGCTCCGAGGGTAGGGCCAAGACAGTGATGATGAGTCACAGTTGCCACCAGGCCAAAGAGACAGCCTCTATGTGGTCTTTCCCAGGCTGCAGGACCACAGGAGCCACGCCCTGGTGGCAACTGCTCCATGTCTGCAAGCTTCAAGAATGCCGTGCAATTCCAATCCAGGAAGGCCACTTATAAGGAATTCCATTCTGGAAAGTCGCTGCCAAGCCAATCACTGAATCAAAAGGAGGAAGTCAAACCCTTAGGGTGGATTAAACCAAAGAGATATCCTGGGTACCTGTTACATGCTGGGCACTCTGCTAGACTTGCTACTTAAACATGGATTCCTATGAGACATGTATTATTATCCCCATTTTACTGATGAGGAAACTGAGTCCCAAAGAGGTGAAATAACTTGCCCAGGACCAAGTAGTAATATGAAAATGGAGATCTGTCCCGATTATTCATTCATTCATTCATTCATTCATTCATTCATTCATTCAATATATTTTGTGTCTGATCTATGCCAGACACTGTGAATCTGAATGGCCTCGCCTGTACCCTCTGTACCTGCTGCCCCCAGCCTGCAGACTGCTTGCTCATGCCTTCACAGCATGTTTGCCAAGCGCTTCGTGGGCACCAGAGCCGGCAACTTGTGGGAGACCCTGAGCCAGGAAACCCCTCTAAGCCCCCAGATGCCTGACCGCAGAAACAGCGAGACCATGGATGCTATTGATTTAAGCTTGGGAGTGATTTGTTATATAGCAATAGGTGATTCATAACTGGCACACACAAGATTCAGGCTGGGGAGGTCATCCTTGACAGAGTAGGAGCTTCACCATCTTGGACAAGCACCTTGATCAAAAACCGCCTAAATCCAAAGGGCATCAGCCTAATGGCCAAGGTCAGCATGACCATAAATCACAAATGACATCCCTTCCTTTCCCTTCTCCTTCCTTCCTTCCTTCCTTCCTTCTTTCCTTTTTCCTTCCTTACTTCCTTCCTCTTTCCTGCTTGCTTACTTCTCACTCTGTCACCCAGGCTGGAGTACACTGGCATAATCGAGGCTCACTGCAACCTCCACCTCCTGGGTTCAAGCGAGTCTTCTGCCTTAACCTCCTGAGTAGCTGGAACTACAGGCACCTGCCACCATGCCCAGCTAATTTTTTGTATTTTTAGTAGACGGCGTTTCACCATATTGGCCAGGCTGGTCTCAAACTCCTGACCTCGTCATCTGCCCGCCTTGGCCTCCCAAAGTGCTGGGATTACAGGCGTGAGCCACTGCGCCCAGCCTCCTCTGTAACTCTTTCAATTATTCCATTCCACTGAGCAGGAAGCCAAGCAAAGGTGAGTGGGGGGCACTCAGGACCCAGAGTCAAGCTGGTGGGTTGGCCTCTGATATGGTTTGGATGTGTGTCCCCTTCAAATCTCACGTAGGAATGTGATCCCCAGTGTTGGAGGTGGGGCCTCGTGGGAGGTGTGTGGTGTACAGGGGTGGGCCTCTCGTGGATGGTGTGGTGCCTTCCTCGAAGTAATGAGTGCGTTCTTGCTCTGAGTTCACACAGGTCTGGTTGTTTAAATGAGTGGGACCTCCCCCTCTATTGCTTGCTCTCTCTGTGTGATTCACCAGCTCCCCGTTTGCCTTCGGCCATGATTGTAAGTTTCCTGAGGCCTCCCCAGAAGCAGATGCTGGCTCCATGCTGCTTGTACAGCCTGCAGGACTGTGAGCCAAATAAACCTTTCTTCAGAAATCACCCAGTCTTGGGTATTCACACTCCTTTATGGCAATGCAAACGGCCTAATCCGGCCTCCTAGCTCTGCTCCTTCTGGCTTTGTAAGTGACTTTCCTCTGAGCTTTGTTTCCTCATCAGGAAAAATGGAGAGCCCTCTCCGTAGGGGTGTACAAGGGGTCAAGAGAGGTGTTGGAGGCTGAGCCACAATGTGGGTCTGTGTGATGGGAAAGATTTTGCTTTCTGGTTGTTATCCGGTTTGCTTCCTACAGTTTTATCAGCTGCAAGCTCCTTCCCTGGAGCCTCCTTTAATTGGGTTGAGAAGGCACGATTTGCCGGGTGAATGAGTTGAGAGGGTGGGTTGGGGGCAGCTCCCTGGTCCCTGCTGCACACTTGCACCTGGAACCATTCTCTGGCACAGGATATATGGTCCTTCCCACCACTGGTTGAGTTGAACAGTCACAGAGAGAGTGGCTGTGGAAGGAAGGGTGCCCCTGTCCACCCTGCAGTGCCCACAGCCGATACTGTTATGCCCCAGAACAGCCGGACCTACTGTTCCTTGTCTGCCCCATTCTGACTCATCAGAGCTCAGATACGAGCTTATCAGATATTATGAAATCACTCATCCACACAGACCAGACAGAGAAGCAGAAGGCTCTAGGACAGAGGCCAAGTCCAAGACAAACAAGGTTTTAGGTGATGCTGGAGAAGAGAGCCCACCGGAACTGGGGAAGAAAGAACAAGGATTTCTGGTTTTCCTCTCATTCCAGGTGCACACTCCTTCAAAATCAGGGGTGAGCCTATGACCTGCTCTGACTGCAGAAGCGATGAGTCACCTCCAGGGAGAAGCATTAAGGACCACTCTGCCTCCCCCTTTCCACTGTAATGGACATGGTGGCCCCGCACTCCTGACTTGCAGCTCCAGGATGTTGGTGCTCTGGTCAGCTGGAGCAGTTGAGCCATCCCTGGGAGACTGTGGCTCTGGGGAATCACCTGCACCTGTGGTGGACTTTGTTTGGGCAGAAACACATGTTTGACTGAAACCACTGGAACTTCGACAGTTTGTTCCTGCTGCATCATGGAAATCAACCTGATCGATGCAAATATATTGTCAAGTTGAAATGAAATGCAGGTTTCAAAATAGCATTGATTCATCCATCAGTTATTCATGGGGCCCCTGCCTTCCCGCCCCATGTCTGCAATTTCAATTCCAGATTTTGGGGGGGCGTTTAGAGTCCAACTCCCTCCCCAACACACACGTAGGAAAACGAATGTGGGGATAACAGGGCGGCACTGTGGTGATGGTGATGAGGCAGGGAATGGCCGTCCTGGCGCACAATAGGGCCTCGCTCAATCTCGGCTCCTTTCCCAACTTTTCCTGCTCACACACCTGTGCTCCGGCCTCATCCAGGTGTCAGGGATGAAAAGCATTTTAATAGGGCAAGTATTATCATGTGGGCCCAGGACAAATCCTTAATATTAAAATCACAACCCAAACGTCTGTGGAGGAGACTCAGGCCAGTCAGGGCAAGTGGTCACGCCTGCCCCTGCCTCGATTCCAGCGTCCCCTCGATTCCAGGACCTGAGGGAGTTGTGTGACCAACTTCTTGCTGAGGAGCCACAATTCAGGGAAGGCAGGGGTAGGCAGAGGGTGCTGCCCACCCACAACAACAATGGGGCTGCCCCTTAGAACCTGGCTGAACTGGCCTGAGCCCTGTCACCCTTGCTATGGGACATAGCACCCCTGCCCTGTGAGCTCCGGATTCCCACAGCCTGTGAGCTCCCCGACATGACCACCACAGCGCAGGCTCGGCCAATTGGGTCTGTGTGATGGGAAAGATTTTGCTTTCCGGTTGCCGTCCAGTTTGCTTTCTGCACGTTTATCAGCTCCAAGCTTGCTCTCTAGTGCCACCTTTAATTGGGTTGAAAAGGTAACATGCGGAGCCTGCTGCATGTTGGCAAAAGTGCTTCTGCTGGCCTTAGACGGGAGGCTGGGGAGTCTAGACTCTCCCTTCATGGGGGCACATGTGCTGCTGCACCATGGTGCCATGACACTCGGGTGTGTGGATGCCCTTCAGCGTCCCCTCGATTCCGGGACCCGAGGGAGTTGTGTGACCAACTTCTTGCTGAGGAGCCACAATTCAGGGAAGGCAGGGGTAGGCAGAGGGTGCTGCCCACCCACAACAACAATGGGGCTGCCCCTTAGAACCTGGCTGAACTGGCCTGAGCCCTGTCACCCTTGCTATGGGACATCCAGTGTCCTCCCCATCGAAGGCACATGGACCACCAATAACTTCCCTTTTCTTATGAGCTAGAGTTGCATTTCTGTTGCTTGCAACCTCAAAAGTCTATGCTGGCCCATTTACAATGACTCAAAACTGTTGATTGCCTTCTTGCTACCATGATACATGGACAAGCGTCCATGCAACTCTGGGAGCTGTTGGCAGCTATAAGGAAACCCCGCTGGGGAAAAGCCCCTGCTTGGTGGAGGGTTGATATGAGGGAATTATGGAGGAAGATCTGGAGCACCAATGCCATTGAGAACCTCTAAACCAAACCACACCAGGAGCCTCTCTCCTGCCGGACATCTCAGTCCTGTGAGTTAATTTCTCTTTACTATTCTTTCCCTGTACTATGATAACTTCCATCCAGACTTGATGGAAGGACTGTAAATATTCCTGGAATGAGATCTTGAACCGGGAGATGAAGGCAGTCCCTGGAAGGCTAGAAGAGATTTTGGTTGTCTTCTTTGTGTTTGTATGGATGTAGGCAACTTCGAATGTTCATGGGAAGAGGAAGGATCTGTACAAAGCTTGGGTAGCCAAGGGCTGTGAAGACTGTAATAAATAATCGTCACCTCCTAGCATTCTTCTCCCTTCCCACCGTCCCCTATGTCCATTTGGATGTCCAAGTAAACTGGCTCTACTCTCAGCCCCAGGGTTGGAGCCTGTGATCTGATCTGAACCAATCAGCGGTATTCCATCCCCTGGCCTGGTAATTGGTTCCAATTTGGGGGCGGACTGAGATTGGTCCGATAAGAGTAATACCAGCCTCTGGGGAATGACTTGGACCTGTAGTGATATTTGCATGAGACAAAGAAATCCTGTCTCTCTCAAAGGATGTGAATGAGGAAGCCTGCAGGCCCAGGAGCCACTGGCAGTCCTCTTTGGACTCTAAAGGGAGCCAGCTTTAGGATGAATCTGATGCCGTAGAAAGGAAAGTAGAGGGAAAGCAAAACACAAAAGTTGATATTCTGTTACATCATTGCACAGCTGAGTCACACTTCACCTGAGCCATTCGGTTTGCCAGATGAATGTCATCTTGACATTTATTTTAAAAGCCCATTTGGGTTCTTGCTGTTTCCTGTTCTTTGCAACGGAAAACATCCTGAGCAGGTGGCTACTGTTATTATCCAGATTTTGAAGATAAGAAACTGCGGCACAGGAATATTAAGCGATAGGTCCAGGGCCATTGGGCTGGTAAACAGAGGTGGTAAACCCGGAACATGCAATGGTAGCCAAAACGTATAACTACGATTGGCCACTTGCCATTTTCTTCTGCCTTTAGGAGGTTGGTCCTCTGCACTTCTGGTCTCCACTTAACACCCAGGAGGAGGTACCATCACACCTGCTGTGCTGGCGTTGTGTTTCTGCTGTGGTCACCTCTGAGAGTCGTGGGAGAGCCAGTCACCTTCGTACATGTGCACACACAAGCACCGTCACAGAGGAACTTGCCTCCAGGAGTTTACCATGCACGAATACCTGGACTATTAGGTTGCTTTTCTTCAGGTTTTACAGTTCTCCTGGTCACAAAGCCCTCCACTAATAACAGTTCATTTTCTTAACTTATCTTTACATAAATAAGGTCATAGGATTTTCCCACTTTACATGGTGAACAAGCGGAGACTCAGATGAGAAACCTGACTTACCACTGGTGGCAGAATGGGAAGTCAAGTCAAGACATCAGTCCAGCATTTTTGACTCATCCACTTGATCACTGGTTTTCAATCTTAAGATGACCATGACCCACACTGAGAGCAGAGACTGAAATGGAGAGAGAGAATGAAAGCTTAAATTTAGGTTTAGAAATAAACAGACCACCCAGCACTTTGGGAGGCTGAGATGGGCGGATCGCAAGGTCAGGAGATCAAGACCATCCTGACTAGCGCAGTGAAACCCCATCTCTACTAAAAAATACAAAAAACTAGCTGGGCGAGGTGGCGGGCGCCTGTAGTCCCAGCTACTCGGGAGGCTGAGGCAGGAGAATGGCGGGAACCCGGGAGGCGGAGCTTGCAGTGAGCTGAGATCCGGCCACTGCACTCCAGCCTGGGCAACAGAGCGAGACTCCATCTCAGAAAAAAAAAAAAGAAATAAACAGACCAGGCACGGTGGCTCACACCTGTAATCCCAGCACTTTGGGAGACCAAAGTGGGCAGATAACCTGAAGTCAGGAGTTCGAGACCAGCCTGACCAACATGGTGAAATCCCGTCTCTACTAAAAATACAAAAAAATTAGCCAGGCATGGTGTCAGGTGCCTGTAATCCCAGCTACTCAGGAGGCTGAGGCAGGAGAATCACCTGAACCCGGGAGGCAGAGGTTGCAGTGAGCCGAGATTGCACCATTGCACTCCAGACTAGGCGACAGAGTGAGACTCTGTCTCAAAAAATAAAATAAAATAAAAAAATAATCAGCCCTCTGTTGGGGAAAAGACCCTGGCTGGAGAGAGCCTAGATGTTCCGCACCTAGAACGATGGAGCCCTAGACAGGGCTGAAACCTCCGTTGCTTCTTGATGCTGTTCACCTGTTCCTGAAGATTCAGATGAATCTCTTTTCAGAGGCTCAGAGGGTCCATACAAACAGCTTATTCCTGGGACACTGAGTTTCGAGATGCCTTCCTGTTCAAAAGGAAGGCTGGGAGCAAAGCCTGGTGGGGAAGGTGCAGATGTTGGTCAGGACCCTTCAAATAGTGGTAGAGGGGGACGCAAGCTGGAGGGGAGGTGGTGGCGGCTCAGGTTCCCGGGGAGAAGGCCTCGATGGGCAGAGACTCTGGGAGGGGCCTGGAAGCCTGTCCGCAGATGTTCCTAGCAAAGCCTCATCATCTAGTTCTAGACCCCAAGCAACTTTTTAGAGCACATTTTAAAAGATATCATCTTGGGCAAAAGCTCCTTTTGTTCACCAGATCTTATTGAAAGCATCCCCGAATTTTAAATTCTTCACTTTGAATGGAAAACATATAGAAATATTATCACTAGGCACTGAGATGTGGATGACCTTAAATCATCATTTTGAAGAAAAATGCTGAAAAGGCAATTATGTTTGAGCTAAAATAACAAAATGCATTAAACATAAGCAGAATGAGTAAAATATCCTTATCCTTTCAAAAGAGAGAGGCAGAAGAAAGGGCTCTGGCCCAGCACTTGCTAAATCTTGGTTCTGTTTTTTTTGTCACTCATTCATTCATTTCTTCATTCCTCTTTTTTTTGAGACAGAGTCTCAGTCTGTCGCCCAGGCTGGATTTAAGTAGCACGATCTCGGCTTACTGCAACCTCTGCCTCCTGCGTTCAAGTGATTCTTGTGCCTCAGTCTCCCAAGTAGCTGGGATTACAGGTGCCCGCCACCATGCCTGGCTAATTTTTGTATTTTTAGTAGAGACAGGGCTTGTTGGCCAGGCTGGTCTCAAACTCCTGACCTCAGGTGATCCTCTCGTCTCAGCCTCTTAAAGTGCTGGGATTACAGGCATGAGCCACCACACCTGGCCTCTTCATTTAATTTAATAAGCATTTGGTGAAACCCTGTCTTGAGTTACATGCTGGCTATAATCCATGAAGAAGCTTCGGTTCCTGACCCAAAGGAGTTGACAGTGTAAGGTGCATTCAGCCCCTGAACCAACAGTAGCACCATAGGCTGTGCTCTGTACGGCCGGGGCACAGTCTCCCGGCTGAATGGGTTCAGGGACAGCCTTTCCCATGATCTGACATTTGATGCGGGACCTTAGAGATTTTCTAGAAAAAGGCAGAAGGAAGCCTGGAAGAGATAAAGAGTGATATCTTGGAACATGCATCTATATCTGGTGTGACCGCAACCATGTGTAGTGTGTGGTGTGGCATGTGTGTGTGTGCATGTGTGGCATGTGAGTGATGAGTGTGCTGTGTGCATGTGTGGTGTCTGTGTGGGGTGCATACATGCACGTGTGGGCATGTGTTGGCACGCAGGGAGGTAAGTGTGGCAGGGGAAGGGTAAGTACTGTCCAGGTGACATCAGAGACATCCCTTCCGCAGCGCAGAGAGCCCTGGGGAGCTGGTGTGCCCACTGGGAGCGTCTCCCTGTGCCACCTCCTCTGGGCCCATCTCACTGGCTCCAGGGCAGGATGGGAGGGCTGAGCTCTGGCTACTCCATCTCCCAGGTGAGGGATTTCTCCAGGCCCCTGCTCCCCTCAGCCTCAGGTGGCTGTCTGAGAATTCAGTTTCTAAAGATTCCATGAGCCAGAGACAAAAGCCAGGGTCCTTACTGAGTCACAGCCTGAAATTTGGCTGTCGGCCTCCAGGCTCTGGTCTCTTAGCAACCAGCCATGTGGGCCCAGGGCAGCTGCAGGGCTCTGCTCCAGGCAGGATGCACCCAGGGGCTTTGGAGTGGGTCCCCAGGCCACCTCTGGCAGCTGAGGTGTGAGGATGGCCAGGCGCCGTCTCTCTAGCCTTGACCTCGCTCTCCTGGTCCCACCCCCAGCCCTGCTCCTGCACCTGAGCTGACAGAGGAGCGCTGCCACAGCCCTGCCAAGCCCTGGGTGATCGGCCCCGGGGGCCCTGGCGGAAAAAGCCTCTCTGAGCAAAGCTGCTGCATTTTCTCTTCTCTGTGTTCAGTGTGCCCCACATGCTCACGTCTTCCTACCAAGCCTCCAAAGGCTCCTGCTTCTGCATGAGCTCCAGGGACGGTCAGCCAGGTGCTCTACTCCCAAGGGATAAGGGCTGGTGGAGCTCACCGCCAGGGCCAGGGCAAAGGCATTCTTGGAGGAGGAAATAGCCAAGTCTCAGAATGCTAGAAGAACATGACTCACTTAGGCAACATAATCATCTGAAATGCCTACAGTGTGGGCTAAACAGGGGTGGGGCAAGGTTAGATTATAAAAAGCCTTCAGCCCATGCCAAGCAGATTATCGGGGATGGGGTGCAGCAGGGAAGGCACTGAAGGGTTTTAAGCAAGAGAGCAACATAAAGATTTTTGGAAAGCCATCTGTCCCCATGCACAGAAAGGGTGGATGGAAGATGTATTGACATTCAAAGAAGGTCCAAGCAGGACATGATGGTCCAGGCAGGACACAATGAAATGGTCTAGGCAGGACATGCTGGAAGCTTAGACTGTGACACAGAGACAGAGATAGAGTTAGAGACAGAGATCAAGATAGAATGGAGGGGAGAGAGAAGAGCTTCACAAGGGAGGCTGTGTGAGGGAGAAGGGATGTGAGTGGGTGATGAAACCATCACTTGGGGATGAACAGTAGAGGTGGAAGAGGAGGTCTGAGGGTAGAGGATGGATTCCACTTAGTGGCCATTGCAGGTGAAGTACCTTTTATTTATCTGGGAGAGTATCCCAGGAGTGACTGAAAAAACTGGAGACTTCTGTAACACCTTGTTCTCCAAATTCTTGTCCCTCCTCACTCTTAGGAGGGCTCTGATTCTTCAACCTGCCTCTCTCTAATACCGATGTCCTGGGCTTTCTCTGGATGCCCTTCTCCTCACCCCAGGAGGACTCATCCCTGGCAGGGCTTCCTTTCCTACCAGAGTGGGGATAACTGCCAGAGTGGCACATCCAGCATCTCTCCTGAGCTCCAGAGAGATGCAAGATCACACTGGACCAGTTAGCATCGCAGAGTCCAGCAGCTTAAGCAAGTAAGGATTTTTGTCTCATGGAAAAGCCCAGAGATCACGTTCAGCTGGTGCAGTCCAACAATGTCACTCCATCATCCTTTGCCTGTGACTTTGATCCCCATGATCACAAAATTGCTGCTAAGATCAAGACACTACCTCTGTATTCCAGGCAGGAATTTTTTTTTATGACACAAAGTTCCGAAAAAGGGAAATGGAAGCTGGCTCTGGTCCTTTTACAAGGCTTGTCTAGAAGAGATCCCTAGTGAGTGTCACTCACATCTTTTTTACCATAACAGTGTCATCAGGCCACCTCTAGCTGCAGAGGAGGCTGGGAGAACCAGTGCTCTAAATGGGCATATTGCAACTCTGACCAAAATCAGGGAGAGTAGTTATTAGTTAGGCAACTAGCAGCATCCACTACCACCTCCAAGCGTTTATTCTATCTTTGATTACCTCCAAAGACACAGAGCTCATTCTCCCCCAGGGTGGCAGACAGCAGCTGGGTCACCTGACAGGAGGCCACAGAAGCCCCCAGCCTGGGCTCCTCAGCCCACCGACTCCTGCTTCTGGGGTAAAATCTGGGGTCTGGCAATTTCACAGGCTCACCAAAACTGTCAGTCTTATCAAGAGTGCTTGGAGGCCAGTCATCCAACTGGTCCTACTCATTTTCCCCAACATGTCTTGGTAACAACGCTTCCTTAAACATCGCCGTCAGGATCCTCTCCAAGACAAATCACTGCTCAGACCGCACAACAGCTTTTCTGTTATCTCTGTGTAACCGGCCTCCGTGGTGTGATAAACAGCCCAGGATTGAAACGTTGCTTCTGCAAATTGAACTCTGCGGGGCCAGAGGACTACCATTACGTTAATTATATTCCAAAATTTTCCATTTATCTCCTTCCCACCGCTCCAGGTCCTGGGTGGATCCGTTTGCATTTATGAATGCACAGTTCTGGCGCTGGCCGCTGGTGCTGGATTGTTCTGCCTGCACGGCTTCCTTTCTGAGATGCTCTCTCCCAGTCATCTCTGGGACCTCTACTCTTCCGCCCTCCTTGTGGGTTTACTTGAAGGAGAGCCTTGCTAGGGTGCAAACTCTTTGCTTTAAATACACGTAGGTTTGACTCTCCAAAGATGAGGTGGGCCCTGTGGCCTCTGAGCCAATTACCATTTTATGCTAATCCTGACATTCACATATTACCTGCATAATGGCTGGTCTATTTTTAAAGCCACCAAAGGGATGAATTCCAGCCTGAAGTTCTCCTTCAACACAGCATGCTCTTTGCTTCTGGGATAGTCCTAGAGAAAGGAACAGCTTCATATGGAGGGGAAACTGGACTGGAAAAAGACCTATGCCTGGGCCATCACTCACCGGGGCCCCTGTGTGTAGAGTTGACTCTGCACTGTTCAGCACTGGCATGGGGCAGTGAGGCAAGTCCCAGGAGTTGGGGTCATCAGCAAACACCTTCAGCTCAGGACAGAAATGCAGCCATGCTCCTTCTCTTTCTAGGCCTTAGAGGCAAACAGAAGCAGCCCCCAAGAAGCTCAGAGAGTATCAGACTGGGATGGGACGCTAGTTCTGTGCCCCTTCAGCCTGTAGCAAACACAGCCATTCACATCTTCCTGAACACTAATGACAGCCACAGGAATTCGTAGGAGCATGCCTGCCTTTCCACCCAGGAAAGTTTACCTCTGGGAATTTGTCCTGAGCACGTGAGTCAGGGCATCTGAGCAGGGACAATTGCTCCCACACTGCTCACATGACAAAACTATCCCCAGGAACTAAAGTGATTGATGCTGAAAACGATGGTGCCTGGGAATACAGCAATATTCATTTGGGGGGTAAAATGTTCAACACATAGGGCTGTGTTTTCAAAGGGGTTATGAAAGAGTGGCTATGAGCATAATCTATTTTTATTAAAAATGGTTATATCTATACACACACATGCATGCACACACATAATCTCAATAGAAAAACCAGGTAGGAGGGAAAGTAGTGTATTCGGGAGGCTCCCAGTGATCTGGCTCCCATAGGCTCAGCACGCCCTCTTTCCACAACTCTTGTCCACTCTACACCCCCATATTCCACTCCACTCAGTCCTCAGATGCTCCAAGCTGAGTCCTTATGTAGGGCTACCCCATTTGCTGTTCCTCTGCTTGATGTTGGGGCCCCACCCTTTGTAGCCACCAGGCTCATGAGGTCTCTGATGAAGGCTAGACCACCCTCCATGAATCACCCGCTCCTACTACCCCTGCTGCATCCCCCTTACTGGCATTTATCCCCTCCTGACAAATTACTCTTTGTTCATTCATTGTCTAATACATGCCTCCCGACTGTCCCCCACCTCCAAGAATATAAGCTCCCCAACAGCAGGGACTTTGTTTTGTGCACAGCTGTATCCCCAGAACCTAGAACAAAGCCTGGTCCATGGTTAGTGCTCAAAACTGTTGATTTTTTATCCCCCAAGAGTTCCAAACTAATTCAGTGGGGAAATGAGTAATCTTTTCAATAAATGTTGCTGAGACAACTAGATATCCACACTCAAAAAAATGGAATTACACCCCTACCTCACACCATGTATAAAAATCAACTCAAACCAGATCAAAGATCTAAGAGCTAAAACCATAAAACTTGTAGAAGGAAACCTAGGAGTAAATCTGCATGTCCTTCAATTGAGCAATAGTTTTTTAGACACCAAAACACAAGCAACCAAAAGACATATATATATATATATATATAACTTCAGCAAGATGAAAAATGTTTGTGCTTCAAAGGACACCATTAAGAAAGTGAAAAGACAACTCACAGAATCAGAGAAAATTTTGCACACCATCTATATGATAAGATATTTGTATCTAGGACATATAAAAAACTCTTGCAACTCATTAATACAAAGACAAACCAACTAAAAGTAGGCAAAGGATTTGAACAGATATTTCTCTGAATAAAATGTACAAATAGCCAATAAGCATATAAAAAGATGCTCAACATTATTAGCCATCAAGGAAATATAAATCAAAACCCAATGAGGTAGTTATAGAATAGCTATCATCAAAAAAACAGATAACAAGTGTTAGTGAGTACGTAGAGAAATTAGAACCCTCATTCACTGCTAAAATGTAAAATGGTGCAGCCACTTTGGAAGACAATCTAATTGTTCCTCAAAAGGTTAAACACAGAGTTACCATATGACTCAGCAATGGCATTCCTAGGAATACACCTAATAGCAGTGAAAATATGTCCACACAAAAACTAGTACACAAATGTTCCCAGAAGTATTATTCTTTTTATTTTTGAGACAGGGTCTTGCTCTGTCACCCAGGCTGGAGTACAGAGGTGTGATCCCAGCTCACTGTAGCCTCGATCTCCCAGGCTCAAGTGATTCTCCCTCCTCAGCCTCTCAAGTAGCTTGGACTACAGGTGCACACCACCATGCTTAGTTAATTATTGCATTTTTTGTAGAGACAGGGTTTCACCATGTTGCCCAGGCTGGTCTTGAACTCCTAGACTCAAGCAATCTGCCTACGCCAGCCTCCCAAAGTGCTGAGATTACAGGCATGAGTCACTGTGCCCGGCCATATAGAAGCATTGTTCTTTTAAAATATATATATATTTAACTTTTTATTTGGTAGATGTAGGGTCTTTCTGTGTTGCCCGGGCTCAAACACCTAGCCTCAAGCGATCCTCCCACCTTGGCCTCCCAAAGTGCTGGTGATGCAGGGCAGACAAGCTCCAAAATCGGGACTCAGCCTGGGAGGGTTCTTGACTTCACCTAATAAAGAATTCAACTGTGAGCCAGTGATGTTAGACAGCAACTCTTATTGAAGTGGAAGTGTATGGCAGCAGCAGAGGTACTACTCCCTATGGAGCAGGACCACCCCATAGGCAATGTGCCCAGAGTAGCAGCTCAGGTGTAGTTCTGCTGTCATAGTTATACCCACTTTTAATTACATGCAAAGTAAGGGTCAGGTTATGCAGAAATTTCTACGAAAATGGTGGTAACCTCTGGATCATTGACATAGAAAGGGGCAGTAACTTCCAGTCTTGCCATGGCAATGGTAAGCTGACATGGCATTGGTGGGTGTGTCTTATGGAGACTTAAGAGCGCTTTTGCCTCTTCCTTGGTTCAGCTAGTCTTCAATCTGGTCCAGCATCTGAGCCCCACCTCCGGAGTTGAGTCCAGCCTTCTACCTCAATATCTAAGAAACCAAAGATTTACCCCCAGATTTCCTTCTAAAAGTTTTATAGTTTTAGCTCTTAGGTCTGACCCATTTTGAGTTAATTTTTTATATGGCATGAAATAGTGGCCCAGCTTCACTCCCTTGCATGTGGATAGTCAGGTGTCTTAGCACCATTTGTTGAAAAGACTATTTTCCCCATTTAATGGTCTTAACATCCTTGTCAAAAATCAATTGACTATAAATGTGAAGATTCATTTCTGGATTCTGAATTCTATTTCACTGATATATATGTCTATACTTATGTCAGTACCACACCGCTTTGAGTACTATAGCTTTATAGTAAGTTTTGAAATAAGGAAGTGTGAGTCCTCTAACTCTGCTCTTTATTTCCAAGAGTGTTTTACATATTCTGGATCCCTTGAGTGTCTATATAAATTTTAGGGTCAGATTGTCAATTTGCACAAAAAAGCAAGCCTGGATTTTGGCAGTGATTGCAATGAATCTATAGATCAGTTTGGGAGTATTGCCATATTAACAATATTAAATACTCTGATCTATGAACATGGGATGTGTTTCCATTTATTTAGATTTTCTTTAATTTCTTTCAATAATATTTTATAGCTTTCAGAATATACATTTTTTACTTCTTTCTTAAGCATATCCTTAAGTATTTTGTCCCTTTTAGTGCTATTGTAAGTAAATTGTTTTCTTAATTTCATTTCAGATTGCTTATTGCTATTGTATAAAAATATAATATATGTTTGCATATTGATCTTGTCTTCTGAAACTTGCTAAACTCATTTCTTAGTTCTACTTTGTGTGTGTGTCAATTGCTTAGGATTTTCTACACAAAAGGTTATGTAATCTGCAAATAAAAATAATTTTACCTTTTCCTTTTCAACGCAGATTCCTCTTTTATTGCCTAACTGTCCTGGCTAGAACTTCCAGTACAGTGTTGAACAGAAGCAGTGAAGGCAAACCCTAATCCTAGTTTGAGAATTTTTATCATGAAAGAGTGTTGAATTTTGCCAAATGCTTTTTCTGCATCTATTGAGATGATCATGTGGCTTATTGCTGTATGATATGGTGTATTATACTAATTGTTTCTGGGTGTTAAATCAACCTTGCTTATAGGGATAAATTCCAATTGGTCATGGTAGATAATCCTTGTTGGATTCTATTTGCTAGTATTTTATTTCAGACTTTTTGTATCTATATTCAAAAAAGATATTAGTCTGTAGTTTTGTAATGTCTTTGTCTGGTTTTGGCATCAGGAAAATAGTGGCCACATAGAATGAGTTGTGATAGTTTTCCCTCTTTGACTTTTCTGGAAGAATTTATAAATAATTGGTATTAATTCTTTCTTAAATGTTTGGCAGTGAAGCAATTTGGACCAATGCTCTTCTTTGTGTAAAGTTTTTTTTTTTTTTTTAAGTTACTAATTTAATCTCTTTATTTATCTGTTCAGATTTTCTATTTTTCCTTGAGTCAGTTTTGGTAGTTTGTGTCTTTCTAAGAAGTTATCCATTTCATCTAAGTTATCTAATTTATTGGCATATGATTGTTCATAGTATTTATTTATTTATTTATTTTATTTTTATTTATTTATTTTGAGACGGAGTCTCGCTCTGTGGCCCAGGCTGGAGTGCAGTGGCCGGATCTCAGCTCACTACAAGCTCCGCCTCCCGGGTTCACACCATTCTCCTGCCTCAGCCTCCCGAGTAGCTGGGACTACAGGCGCCCGCCACCTCGCCCGGCTAGTTTTTTGTATTTTTTAGTAGAGACGGGGTTTCACCGTGTTAGCCAGGATGGTCTCGATCTCCTGACCTCGTGATCCTCCCGTCTCGGCCTCCCAAAGTGCTGGGATTACAGGCTTGAGCCACCGTGCCCGGCCCTGTTCATAGTATTTAAATGGCATCTTTTAAATTTCCATTTGCTGTTTGTTTCTGGTATACAGAAGTACAACTCACTTTTGTATATTGACTTGCTAGACTCTCTGATGAATTCCAATAATGTACCTATAGAATCTTTAGACTTGCTATATACATAAGCAAATTCTCTGTAAATAATGATGAATCTGTTTCCTCATTTCCAATCCTTATGACCTAATTTCTTTGTATTGCCTTACAGTAAGGCTTGATTCTCAGTCCAACGCTGAAGAGAAGTGGGAGAGCAGGTATCTTTGTCTAGCTGCCAATTTTAAAAGGAAAGTTTTTAGCATTTTACCAATAAATATATGTCTTCTATAGATTTTGTAGCCACCATTTATCAGATTAGATTTTTTCTTTATTTATTTTTATTTTTCTTTATTTTATTTTTTTTGAGACAGGGTCTCACTCTGTCACCCAGACTGAAGTGCAGTGGCACGATCATGGCTTGCTGCAACCTCTGCCTCTCATGCCTCAGCCTCCCGAATAGCTGGGAATATAAGCACGTGCCCCCACACCCAGCTAATTTTTGTATTTTTAGTATCAACAGAGTTTTGCCTGTTGGCCAGGCTGGTCTCTAACTCCTGACCTCAGGTCACCCACCTGCCTCAGCCTCCCAAAGTCTCGGCCTCCCAAAGTGCTGGGATTACAGGCTTGAGCCACTGTGCTCAGCCTATATTTCTAGTTTTCTAAGAGTTTCTTTTTTCATAAATGGAGTTTGGGAGTTGTCAAATGTTTTTTCTGCATCTATTGAAATGAACATATACTTTTTCTCCTTCAGCTGTCAATGTGGCAAGTAACATTTGAGTTTATAATGTGAAATCTACCTTGTGGTTGGGTCACTTTTCTAATGTTTTGTTTAGAATTTTTGCATCTGTGTTTTGGGTGAGTTTGCCTTAATTTTTCTTTCTCATGTTGTCTATTCTCTTCTCTTTTTCATATCAAATTAAATTGGCCTCATAAAGTGGGTTGGGTCATCTTCCCTTTTCTCTTTCTCTAGAAGAGGTTGTGTATGAGTAGTGCTATTTGCAGGGCAGAATTCACTGGTGAAGCCAACTGGACTTGGAGTTTTCTTTGTGGGAAGGTTTTTAGTTGAAAGTCAATGGTTATAAGATTATCCAGATTTTCTTTTTCTTCTTGTGCCAATTTTGGAGCATTGTGTTTCTCTAGAAGTTTATCCATTTTATGTAAAATTTCAATTAAATGGCTACGGTTTTTCCTGATAGCCTCTATTTAGTTTCCTCTAGCTGCTACAACCATTTATCACCAACTTGGTGGCTTAAAACAACACATATCTATTCTTTTACAATCTAGAGGCCAGAAGACCAAATGGGTTATACTGGGCTGAATCAGGCTGTCAGCGGGGCCATGCTCCCTCCAGAGGCTCTAGAAATGCATCCATTTCTTTGACTTTTACAGCTTCCAGAAGCCACCTACATTCCTTAGCTTGTTTGTAGCCACTTCTCATCTTCAAAGATGCCATTTAAATACTATGAACAATCATATGCCAATAAATTAGATGACTTACATGAAATGGATAATTTCTTAGAAAGACACAAACTACCAAAACTGACTTAAGGGAAAATAGAAAATCTGAGCAAGTAAATAAAGAGATTAAATTAGCAATTAAAACAAAAACAAAAAAACTTCCCACAAAGAAGAGCCTTGGTCTAGATGGCTTCACTGCCAAACATTTAAGAAAGAATTGATACCAATTACTTATCATTGGTATTATAAATGCCAATTAACTATGGTGATGATTGCAGAACCCGTTATAAACCCTCCAGGCTCTGCTTCCATCACAGACTTCTCTTCCAGTGTTAAATATCCCTCCACCTTCCTCCGGCCTGGAACACTTGTCCTAAGCCCTATCTGACGATCATAGATACATGCATGAGATCATCATTTGTGTTGACAGTCTCTAGGGAAATAGGCTCAAACAAATGAATCTTTGTATCTTAAGTGTTTTCAAAGAATTGATTACTGATTTCATTAATTCTCTCGTACTTTTTTCTATTTCATTAATTTCTAAGCTCATCTTTATTCTTTTCCCCTTTCTATTTCCTTTGGTTTTTGTTTTTTTGTTTGTTTGTTTTTGAGATGGAGTCTCGCTCTGTACCCAGGCCGGACTGCAAAGGCGCGATCTCGGCTCACTGCGACCTCTGCCTCCCGGTTTCAAGCAATTCCCCTGCCTCAGCCTCCTGAGTAGCTGGGACTAAGGTGCGCGCCACCACGCCTGGCTAATTTTTTGTATTTTAGTAGAGATGGGGTTTCACCATGTTGGCCAGGATGGTCTCAATCTCCTGACCTCGTCATCTGCCTGCCTCAGCCTCCCAAAGTGCTGGGATTACAGGCGTGAGCCACAGCGCCAGGCCTGGTTTTATTTTTGAGGCATCCTATTGCCCAGGCTGGAGTGCAACGGCATGACCATGGCTCGCTGCAGCCTCGACCTCCCAGGCTCAAATGATCCTCACACTTCAGCCTCCTAAGCAAATGGGACTACAGGTGTGTACCACCATGCCGAGCTAATTATTATTATTATTATTATTATTATTATTTTGCAGAGATGGGGTCTCACTATGTTGCCCAGGTTGGTCTCAAATTCCTGAACTCAAGCTATCCTCCCACCTTGGGGTCCCACAGTGCTGGGAATACAGGCGTAAGCCACTGTTCCCAGCCCTGGTTTGATTATTTTTTTTAATTCCTTAAGATGATTGCTTAGCCCATTGATTCCCAGCCTTGATTGTTTTCTAAAGTAAATATTTACGGCTGTAACTTTCTTGCTAAGTGCTGCTTAGCTGCCTCCCACATGTTTTGATGTGCCTTGCTTTTATTTTCATTCCATTCAAAACATTTTCTAATTTGCATGATGATTTTTCTTGACCTGTGAATTCCTTAGATGAGTATTTCTTAATTCATAGTTGCTCTCTTGTGTCAGATTTTTATGTATGATTTCAATCCTTTGAAGTGTATTGAGATTTGTTTTATGGCCAAAATTAAGGTCAATTTTTAAATAATCTTTTGTGTGTGTTTGAAAATAATGTACATTCTGCAGTTGGATGCAAATTTCTCTATATGCCAATTAGGCCAAGTCTGTTGATGGTGTATTTCAAATCTTCCGTTTGCATACTGATTTTGTGTCTGCTTATTATACCAATTACTGAGATCTTGCGCTAAGACTGTGAATTTGTCTGCTGTTCCTTGTGGTTCTGTCGCTTTTCTTTAACTATCTTGAGGTTTTGTTATTGGGTACATACAAATATACAATTGCTATATTTTTCTGATGAACATAACCTTTATTATTACAAAGGGCTTATACTTTCCAATGGCTTTTCCTTTCGTGCTATTTTGCCTGCCAGACATAAAGCTAGACTGACTTTGTTCTGGTTAGTGTTTGCAGGATACACGCTTTTCCATCCTTTCACTTTTCTGCATTCTTAAGTTTTACATGAATCTCTTGAAAACAGCACACAGAGTTTTGAAAACCCATCCTGACAAGCTTTGTCCTTCAACTGGAGAATCTGCCCATGTAATTTCAGTCTGATTGCTAATAAATTTCCCTTTTTTAATCCTACTTTGTATTTCTATCTATCTATAAATAGAATTACCAGGTCATACACTAAGTCCTTCTGTGTTATTTTTCACTCTGTTCTTGCCCTTTGGGATTGATTATATTTTATTATTCCATTTTTGTCCTGTTTGACAATTCTATTGCGGCTTACCTAGAAATTTCAATACCCTTCCTTTTCTTGTTAGCATGAAATATTAATTGCTACTTTTCCACTTCCCCAGGAAATGCAAGGATCTAAAATCTGTCTAACTCCATTTACCCCCTTTCCAAGTTACATGCTCTTGTGTTTCTATATGTTAATTCCATATATTTTAAACTCCATAAGAATGTATATATGGTTTGTTCTCATTTCGGTTTTTTAAACAACTTCATTGAAATAGAGTTTGCATGCCATAGAGTTCTGCTGTTTAAAGTGTACAATTCAATGTTTTTAAGTTATTTGCAGAGTTCCGCCACCATTACCATAGTTAAATTTAGAACATTTTTATCATCCCCAAAAGACACCTTGTACCGATTAGCAGCCACTCCCCATGACCCACCTCCCAACTTCTCCTTACCCTCCCCCTTGCCCCCGGCAACCACCAATTTACTTTCTATCTCTGTAAAGTTGCCTAATTTAACCTTTCATGTAAGTGGGGTAATAAAATACACAGTCTTTTGTGTCTGGCTTCACTGAGCAGAGTGTTTTCAAGAGCACCCGTGTTATAGCCTGTGTAGGTTCTTCATTCCTTTTTATTGATGAATAATGTTGCGTTGCAAAGATATACCCCCTTTTGTTTATTCACTATTGATGGACATTTATGTGGTTTCCATTTTTTGGCTTTTATGAATAATGCTGCTATAAACGTCTGTGTAGAAGTTTTTAGGTGGACATATGTTTTCAGTTCTCCTGGGTATATACCTAGAAGTGGAATTACCGGGTCATACACTAAGTCCATGTTTAACCGTTTGCAGATCCACCAGACTGTTTTTCAAAGTGGAAACCTCACTGCACATTTCCAGCAGCCACGTATGAGGGTTCTAGTTTCCTTACATCCTCATTGCTGTGGTTTCAATGATGGGGTCCCTCCAAAATTCATGATGAAACCTAACCCCCGATGCAACAGTATTAAGAGGTGTGGCCTTTGAGGGGTGAATGGAAATGGTACCTTTGTAAAAGGACTCAAGGCTGGAGGCAGGGCTTTCTTGCCTTCTGTCTCTTCTGCCGTGGGAGGCCACAGGGTTCCTCCCCACTGAAGGAAGCTACAACAAGATGCCATGTTGGCAGCAGAGAGCAGCCCTCACCGGACACCAATCCTGCTGACACCTTGATCTTGGACCTTCTGGCCTCCAGAACCGTGAGAAATAGATTTCTATTCTTTATAAATTACCCAGTCTGTGGTATTCTGTTGTACACACAGACTAAGACAGAAATTGGTACCAGGAGTAGATTATTGCTATATATTTATTATAGTATATGTATGTGTATATATAGCAATTTATATATAATATATAGTTACGTGTGTGTGTGTATATATATATATACACCTGAAAATGTGAATGTGGCTTTAGAACTGGGCAATGAGTAGAGGCTGAAACAGTTTTGAAGTGAGTGCTGGAAAAACCCTGTATTTCATTAAGGTAGATTCTGGTGAGGGCTAGGTCTTCCCAGAAAAGAGCTGTAGAGATTATCTAAGTAGGTCAAGCACAGAATGTTGGTAGAAATATGAACAGGAAAGGCCATTCTGATAAGGTCTTGGACAGAAATGAGGAATTTCTTATTGGAAACTGGAGGAAAGGCCATCTTTGTTACAAAGTGGCAGAGGAGTTGGCTGAATTATATCTGTGCCCTGCTGCTCTGTGAAAGCAGAATTTAAAAGTGATGAACTAGGGTATTTGGCAAAGAAAAACTCTAAGCGTGGCTGCATGGCTTCTCTTAACTGATTATAAAATACAAGAAAAGAGAAACGAGTTAAAGACAGGATTTATAATCAAAAGGGAAGAAGAACATAAAGATTTGCAAAATCTCAGCCTGGCCATGTGAAGGATGAAACTGCATGTTTAGGGGAGAAAATTAAGGGTGTGGCTAAGCTACACTTGGATAAAGAGATTAGCATGGATAGAAGGGAGCCAGATACTATTCATCAAAGCAATAGAAATATGGCCCATTTCAGAGTCATTTGATGGCATTTCAGAGATCTTCCGTCCTCAGGATTTCAGAGATCTGCTACAAGTCTCACAGGTCCAGCGGGCCACATTCTTGAGGGCAGCAGAGTTCTAAGGGAGGGTTTCAGGGTACTCACGGAACCTTGGGCTCACTGCCTACAGCTGCCTCAAGTCTCAAAAATGCTCCCTACATTTTTGTGCAGTGCTCCTTGGCCAACCCAGCCTAGCTCAAGTGGACCCAGATGTGGCTTAGGCCACCACTCTAGAAGGCATAAGCAGTAAGCCTTGGCAGTGTCCACTTGGTGCTAACTCTGCAGGCAGAGCTCGTGCACAAAGGGTGCACAAGCTGTGGATCCATGGCTACCTCAACCTAGATTTTAAAGGATATCTCAGAGAACCTCGGGGCCCAGGCAGAGAAATGCTGCAGGGGCAGGACCACTGCAGAGTCCCCACTAGGGCAATGCCTGGTGAAGTCAGGGCCACCATGGAGAGCCCCTACTAGGCCAGAAGAAAGGGGCACCAGGGGAATGTCTAGTGGAGCCACGGGAGTGGAGCTGCTCTCGAGACCTCAGAACTGTGGAGCCATTGGAGTATGATCCCAGCCTGGAGAGCTACAAGTACCAAACTCCAACCCATGAGAGCTGCTGTGTGGACTGCACCCAGCAAAGCTATTAGGGTAGGGATCCCTGGAAACATTGAAGGACCAACTCCCACCTAAGTGTGTCTAGAAGGCAGGACATGGAGTCAAAGAAGATTATTCTCAAAACTTTAAGTGATTTTTTTTTTAGAGACAGGGTCTCACTGTGTTGCCCAGGCTGGCCTTGAATTTCTAGATTCAAGCATTCCTCCCACCTTAACCTCTCCAAGTGGCTGAGACTGCAGGCACACATCACTGCACCCGGCTCAAGCTCTACAGTTTAATGTTGTTTTCCTGTTGGGTTTTGGATTCACTTGAAACTTGTTATCCCTTTCTTCTCGCCTATTTTTCTCTTTTGGAATGGAGATACCTATCCTATGCCTGTCCCACCATTGTGTCTTGGAAGCACATAACTCGTTTGATTTCAGTCTCACAGCTGTAGAGGAATTTGCCTACGGATGAATGGTACCTTGAGTCCCACCTGTATCTGAGTTAGATGATATTTAGATGAGACTTTGGACTTAGACATTAAAGTTGATGCTAGAATGAGCTAAGAATCTTTGAGCCTGTTGGAATGGAATACATGTATTTTGTTTGTGCGAATAACATGAATTTTGGGGGCTAGGACAGAATGTCATGGTTTGAATGATGGTATCCTCTCCAAAACTCATGCCCTTTGCAACAGTATTAAAAGGTGCAGTCTTTGGGAGGTGATTAAGACAGAAGGGTTCTACATTCATGACTGAGATTAGCACCCTCTCTTGCCCTCTGTCTCTTCTGCCATATGTGGCCACAGTGTTCCTCTCCTCTGGAGGATGCTGCAACAAGACGCCATCTTGGAAGCAGAGGGTAGCCCTCACCAGATATCAATCCTGCCAGCACCTGGATCTTGAACCTTCTAGCCTCCAGAACTGTGAGAAATAAATTTCTGTTCTTTATAAATTACCCAGTCTGTGGTATTCTATTATAGCAGCACAAATGGACTAAGAGACTCTCCAACATTTGTTATTGTCTATCCTTTTGATGGTAGCCATTCTGGTAGGTGTGAAGTAGTATCTCATTGTGATAATTTTTGTCTATATTACACTTGATCTTAGCCAAAAGGCCGAGAAGCGATATTTACCCACATATCTGCATTGTATTTCTCTTTTTTGCTGCAAGTCTGACCTTCTGTTGGGGTCATTTTCTTCATGCCCACAGAACACTTTCTAGTATTTTCTTTACATAGGTCTACCTACTATTGATGAATTTTCTTAGTTTTAGTCTGTCTGAAAATGTTTTTATTTCATCTTCATATTTCTATCTTTCTACTTTAAACTTTTTTCTAGTTATACTTGAAGTCAGTTGCTTCCAAAGAGCATTTAGTTGGGTCATTTTTAAGATTTACTCCACCAACCTGTCTTTTCATTGGTGTATTAAGACTATTTACATTTAACGTAATTATTGATATTTCAGAGGTTAAGTTTGTCGTTTTTTTCATGTGTGTCTCCTCTAATTTTCTTTCTCGGTTTTTTTTCCTCTGCATCCCTGTGGAGCATTTGAACACTTTTTTAGGGTTCCATTTTGATTTGTCTATAGTATATTCAAGTGTTCCTCTTTGTGCAGATTTTTCGTGAGTGCTTTAGGCATTACAATATATATACACAATCTATGGTCTACTGTTGTCAACCTTTTATCAGTTAAAGTGAAATATAGAAACTTTACTTCCCTTGGAGTCCGTTTACCCTCCCATTTAAAATATCATTTCCTAAATATTTCTTCTACATACATTGAGAACCATAGTGAATGATGGTATAAGTTTTGCTTCAATCCTTGAACATAGTTTAGGAAATTCAAGAAAAGAAAATTACATTGCATTCACTCATAGTTTTACTCTTTCCCTTGTTCTTGCTTCCAAATGTCCCAAGATTCCTTCTTTTATCATTTGTTTTTTCTGTTTCAAGAGCTTCCTATAGCCATCGTTTTATGGTAGGCATGTTGGCAATAAATTCTTTTCATTTGTTTTCCTTTGAGAATATCTTAATTGCCCCATCATTTCTAAAGGATATTTTTGCTAGGTATAAAATTCTGGGTTGTCAATCTTTTCTTTCAAGAATCCAAAAATATTGAACTGCATGGTTTCTGACGAGAAATCTACTGATTTTTCCCTGTAGGTAAAGTGTCATTTCTTTCTTGCTGGGCTCAAGATTTTTTCCTTTGTCTTTAGTTTTCAGAAGTCTGGCTATGATGTGTCTTGGCATGCATTTCTTTGGGTTTATTTTAGTTGAGATTCATTTAAGTTATTGAATTTGTAGGTTTGTGTCTTTTGCCAAATTTAGGAAATTTTCAGCCTCATTTCTTTGAATACCTTTCAGCTCCACACTTTTTCTCCTCTCCTTCTGAAACTCTGATGATATGGATGTTAGCTCTTTTGTTAGTGGTCCCACAGGTCCTTGAGGCTCTGTTCATTTTTTAAAAAGCCAATTTCTCTCTATTGTTCAAATTGTGTAATTTCTGTTGTTCTACTTTCAAATTCAGTGGTTATTCTTCAGTCCCTTCCATTGAGCCCATTCAATGAGGTTTTAAATTTTGGTTATTACTTTTTAGTTATAAAATTTCCATTTGACTCTTCTTTATATCTTCTGCATCTTTGCCAGGATTTTCTATTTTCACATTTGTCTCAAGCTCATTGAAAATTTCTTATGATAGATGCTTTAAAATCCTTGTCAGATAACTTCACATCTGTGTCATCTCAGGGCTTGCATCCGTTGATTGTCTTTTCTTTTTCAAGTTGAGATTTTCTTGTCTCTCAGAATGGCAAGTAATTTTCAACTGTATTCCAGTCATTTGGGGCATTATGTTATGAGACTTCAGATCTTATTTAAATCTAATTTATCAGGCGGCCTATGATACTACACTAGTAGGGGAGTGGTACTGCCTCATTACTGCCAGATGGAGGTGGAAGTCTGGGTTCCTCACTCAGCTTCTCCAGCATCCCATACAGGAGGAGGGTCTTGTTACCTGGTAGACTTTCATTTTTCTCACCTTCATCTTTCTAGGTATATAACTTTAGGTTGGCAGTTATTTTCTTTAATAGTACTGAAAATATAATTTCTCTAGTTTTTTTTTCTACTGCTGCCATGGAAAAGATGGTTGTCAGTTGCATTGTTACTCCATGAAACTGGAGGTGATTGTAATTTGTTTCTACTCAACTATCCCACCCCACTCTCCACTTGTGACTGCATAGAAGATTTCTCATTGTTATTCTAAATCTTTGTTTTGATTTTTCTAGGTGTGAATTTCTACTTATTTGTCTTGTTTGGGGTTCATTGAGTTCTTTAAATCCATGGATTTACATCTGCCATCAATTAGAAAATTATCAGTTATTATTTCTTCAAATGTTATTTCTGCTCAATTCCCTTTCTCCTTTTCTTCTGGAACTCCAATTACAAATTCATATACTCACTATATTGTCTATTTCTATTACCCTTTCTTCTGTTTTCCATCCCTTTCTCCCTCAGAGTTTCATTCTGAATGGTAAATTTTCAGTTATCTCTTCAGCTGTTAAAATCACCCATTGAATTCTTAATATTGGTTATTGGTTTCTTTACTTCTAAACTTTGTAGTTGGTTCTTCCAATATGCTTGTTACTTTTTCTAGTTTCTAGTTCCTTGCTTTTAGTTTTAAGCTCCCCACTTTGTCCCCAAGAGCACACATAGTGAGCATGTTGTCGAGACTGTGTCGTGTAGTTCCACCATCTGAGACAACTGTGGATCTTTTCATTGTTGTCTTGGTTTTCTTTCCTGCTATCTTGCCTCCTTCTGTGCTGGTTGCCTTTGATTGTGTGATGATGGACATTATGTCTGAAAAACTCTCTGTAGAAGTAATCTACTGGGTATAATGGCTCACACCTATAATCCCAGCACTTTGGGAAGCTGAATCAGGAGGACTGCTTGAGCCCAGGAGTTCAAGATCAGCATGGGCAACACAGCGGAACCCTGTTGCTGCAAAGACTTTTAAAAAATTATGCAGGCATGGTGGCCCATGCCTGTAGTCCCAGCTACTTGGGAGGCTGAGGTGGAAGGATCACTGAGCCTGGGAGGTCAAGGCTGCAGTGAGTTGAGGCTGCAGTGACACTGCTCTCCAGCCTGGGTGACAGAGTGAGACCCTGTCTCCAAAATAATAATAATAATTTAAGGCCAGGATGACTTTATCTTCTTCCAAGATGACTTTATCTTTCCTTCTCCAGGTGCTTGGGCATTCTAGATTTACCTCAATCCAGTTTCAGGGATTGAGATTTTTGGTACTACCCTGGTTACTGGAAGCTAAGCTATAGGACATGAAAGAGCTGGTTTTATTCCAATGTACTCTTTATACCTAACATACACCCTTTTGGAGCCCAACCCTAAATATGGGGTCAGGGATGTGTGCCAGGACTCCTACCCTTGCTTGGCAGGCTCTGAACACCAGTGATTGTCCCCATCACCCTGTGAGGCTGTCAAAGCTGCTGCCTGGCCTCTGACTTTCCTCTTCCAGGTCAGCTAATGCTCTTTGGGGAGAAGGCGCCCCAAATGCAAGCTTCACCTTTCTGAATTTCCTTCTCGGATTTTACTCACTATCTTGTCACTCTTCGATGCTTCTAGGAAGATCTTAAAATCTTCCGTCCATCTGTTTCCTTATCTTCAGAGGAATGGTTGGTCTGAACTGTGTAGCCCGTCATCACTTGAAGGGCCACAAAGCCGCGTCTCATGAAATCCACCCCTGCAGGAGCTCTGCCTGGTGACAGGGCTCAGGACCCCTCTGCTCTCAGTTCTGTCCTCACCTTCCCTCCTGGGGAATATCTTTCCAGTGTATGCGTTTCCTGTTTCCCTTCTTGTTTCTTCCCAAAAGAGTGAACTTTACTTAATCCATTACTTCCTGGGTTTCATTGCTGTGGAACACAGTTTCTTACACCAGTGACAATCCGGGAAGCATATTTTGTAATGTATAAACTAAAACGTGGCCCCTTCCTCACTTATTAGGACCTGCTGGCATTGGAAGAAGAAATGGTGAAAAACTGTAATGAGAAATTAATGAATAAGAAAGAAAACTGAGAGAATATTTTAAACCAACAGCTGATTCTTTAAAAATAAATAAGTTCAACAGTTAATCTCTGACAAATCTAATCAATAGAAAAAGTTAATAGATTAAATTAAGCAGAAGAAAGAGGGTGTGATCAATGCAGAGAGGATTCTCAAAGCCTAAGATGAAACTATGCACGATTCTTTGCTGATCAATTAGAAAATCTCCATGAAATGGACAGTTTTCTATTCCCTCCCAAATGATTAAAGCAGAAGTAGCTCATCTGGGAAGAAAATGCTATTTCCCATCTCTGATACCCAGTACCAGAAATTCCAGCCAATTAGACTTAATAAGTCAGCAGAGTGAGCTTCCTCAAGCAGGAAACAGACACTCTTATCTGCCAAGGACATGTTTGTCTAGCTAGGTCATGAATAATTGAGAAGTAGAGTCACAGGAAAAAGAAGGACAAAACCTAGCACAAGTCAGACAGAGACTGTAAAGGTAAATGTGATGAAATTAAACTAAGCAGCTATAACAAGAGATGTATAAGACCTGTTTAAAGGAAAATACAAAACTTGATTGTGGAACAGGGTTGAAACTAGGACGAGACCAATGTCAGGGAGCACTTCCTCTCCGCGGTGACACTGCAGTTGCACAGCCACGTGAGTGAGCACGGCCTTCAACGGACATGTGTATTTACATGCAGTGCCATCTTCGCTTGGTATCTGCTCAGGTCCCTTACTTAAGGGTGCAGTATTTGCATGTAACACACACCCTCTGGTATACTTTAAATCTTCTCTAGATTACTTATAATACCTGATGCCATGTCAATGCTATGTAAATAGTTGCTATACTATATTGCTTTTTTTTTCTTTTTTTCTTTTTTTTTTTTTTTTTTTTTTTTTTTTTTGAGACAGAGCCTCGCTCTGTCACCTAGGCTGGAGTGCAGTGGTGTGATCTCAGCTGACTGCAAGCTTCGCCTCCCGGGTTCAAGCGATCCTCCTGCCTCAGCTTCCCGAGTAGCTGGGATTACAGGTGCCCACCACCACACCCGAGTAATTTTTTGTATTTTTAGTAGAGACAGGATTTCACCATGTTGGCCAGGCTGGTCTCAAACTCCTGACCTCAAGTGATTCACCCACCTTGGCCTCCCAAAGTGCTGGGATGACAGGCATGAGCCACCGCACCCAGCCTCTTAATTTTTTTTTTAAAGTCAGCCGAGGCTTAGGATGTAGAAGGCCACAAAAAAACACCACTCACAACCTAACGGTGAGTAAAGTCTGCGTAAGCTACAAAATCAGAATTTTTCTTCAGCCCATGGGAGAGTTAAGATTACAAGGAAGTGAATTCCACATAGTGCCCAGCCCCACTGAGGACAGATAAGACAAGGCCCGTGAACTGTGGCGCTGTTAGCAAAGCAACGAGAAAACATAGGGCTGCTGGAAAGACAGGCCACGAGCAAACGGCTAAAATAGTAACAAATTCTTACGGGCTGAATATGGGATACTGTGACCTTCTGGAATAACTGGAAGCCCAGATGCTAGCGGAGGTCACCTCAGTTCCCTACAAACTCTTCCCATCCTCTGAGTGCTCACTGGATATATTGGAGACAGGGCAGGGCAGCATGAAAAGCTGCCCCTTTTTTGACGCACAGACATGAAAAACAATACCTTTTCCCAGACCCCTTACTTGTATAAAAACAAGAGCTCCAGGCCACTGGGGGAAGAGCAGGAAATCCTCCTAAGGTCCACGAAGATCCATAGCTTCTGGGGAATAGAAACAAAAGATAGTTTTCATCTTAAGAAACTTGAGGGCCAGGTGCAGTGACTCATGCCTGTAATCCCAGCACTCTGGGAGGCCGAGGTGGGTGGATCATCTGAGGTCAGGTGTTCGAGACCAGCCTGGCCAACATGGTGAAATCCCATCTCTACTAAAAATACAAAAATTAGCCAGGTGTGGTGGTGGACACCTGTAATCCCAGCTACTTGGGAGACAGAGGCAGGAGAATTGCTTGAACCCGGGAGGTGGAGGTTGCAGTGAGCCGAGATCATGCCATTGCACTCTAGCCTGGGCAACAAGAGAAAAACTCCATCTAGAAAAAAAAGAAAGAAAATAAATGAAACTTGAGGTTGGGCGTGACGGCTCACACCTGTTATTCCAGCAGTTTGGGAGGCCTGGGTGTGAGGATTGCTTAAGGTTAGGAGTTTGAGACCAACCTGGGCAACACAGCAAGATCCCATCTGCATTTTTTTAAAACTACAAAATAAGTTTGTTGGTGGTAATGTGATAGAATTTATTCCCAACATCTGATATTACTAACTTTAGGGTCGTTGAGATATGCAGATCCTCGTATGTAGCTGGCATAAATCCCATGATGTGAGCTCTCTTGTTTTGTGATTTCTTTCTGTTTCTTCCCACAAAGACCCGTAACGTACCTTCCATAAATGCATCCAGTAAATGGAGAAATAAAGTGGGACAAGAGCTGTATGTTCTTATCATCGACATGCTTTCCACACAAGATACATTTCTTTTCTCTTTTTTCTTTTGAGACAGAGTCTTGCCCTTGTCACCCAGGCTGGAGTGCAGTGTATTATTTGAGCTGTTTTTCTCATTCAGATACAAAAGTTTCTTCTAGACCGCTCCAGGTAGCTGGCGTGCTAAGGGTAGCATTGTTCTGACACTACACTTTCCATGCCCTAAAAGCTCCCTTAGCACTGACGGCACCAGTGTTTTCTCTTCTTTTCCTGTTTAGTAGTTTAATAGCTTTGCTGTTTGTGTTTTTCATAATTTAAGTGAATTATGTGTAACTAGTTTATTGAGGAACCTCAACTTGTTGAGACTATAAATAGATGCAATTTTATTTCTCCCCAACTCCAATCCATACAGGATCTGTTGAAGCCCTCTTTCCTGCTAGGTAGGAGGTCCCTTAATGACATCCTGGCCAGATTCCAAGGTTTTCTTCTCATTTTCATCTTTAGAACAGCCTCTTGGTGTTTAAGACTAAGCCCTGTCTATTTCTAAAGAATGTTCAGCTCAAACACAATTGGGGGCTTGTGGTCAGAGTTCTCTGTGGCTCTGGTGGCTTGGAGGAGTGGGGAAGGTCCCCTCTGGACTCAACGAAACTGTTACCCTCACCAGGCTGTGTTTATTCACGTGTTGGGACAGCTCAGAGAGGTGGGCAGACAATGGCAGTTAATTGGAAACTGATGATTCTGGTGGAAACCCAGTCAGTCCGTGGAATTAGCTGAAACATCCCTCAAACGACTAAACATTCAGTGAGGCAGCCAAATAAAAACACGACATTAATCTTTCCTATGTATCAGCAACAATCTCTTAGTAACTATGAAGGAAGCCTGTGAGACTCGCCATAGGATCATACCAACAGCAGAAAACTATGCCCAAAGAATTGTTCAGCGACTAGGATGCTTCTCACAGCATTGTTCTCTATGACAAAAATGGTCAACACACTTCCAAAGCAAAGGGATCGTTTGGGTGAAGCATGGCCAGTCCAGAGATGGGATATTATGTACTTACAAATCCTATTCTCAAAGACCATGTCATGACCTCAGCAAGTTCTCATCACATATTAAGCATGTAGAATATTGTCCCATTCTGTAAGAAAGGAAAGTAAATAGGACAACACAGGTGTGCGGCTGGCTGGGGTCTCCGGCTCGGCTTGGTGGCCAGCTGCAATGTGACTGGTTGGCATGACATGGACCCGAGACTCCGGCTGTGCTCTGATGTGTGGTCCTTCTGCTCAGCCACCAAACAGACACCTGGTAGCTTCTCCGCCGGGCTCGGGCGAGGTGCTAGGGACGCAGGTGACTCACACAGCAGCCCTGCCCTCTAGGAGCACAGTCTGTTGGGGGAGAGAGACAGGCTCAGTAATGGCATAAGTCCATCACTTACTAGGTGTGAGCCTGAGGGTGTCAGGGCAGGAGCACAGCCACAGGACCCCTCGCCCGGCCTGGTTGCTCAGGAAGGGTCTTAAGGGGAGTAACACTGGATCCTTCTTAACAGAACAATAAGAGCAGTAGAAAGGAAGTCGTTAGGGAGGCCGGCTGCCCAGACCTGCAGCAGGCAGTGGTGGTGGGGACAGAGAGCCCGGCTGACCTGAGAGTCATTGAGGACCATAATGTCCAGGCACTGGAGCAGGTGCAGGAGAGAGGAGTAAGGCAAGAAAGATGCCCAGAAGCCAAGCTGGGGATGCCCTGGATAGAGAAGAGGAGGCTCCCCAGAAAATCTCCAGGGCCACAGGATGGAATTCCACCAGGCTGGGCCCATGGGAGCACAAAGTGAGAGCAAGCATCACAGAGCCAGAGAGTGGAGGCCCAGCTCCTAGCCACAATCTGTTCTCTTGCCTCAAAGGGGCCAGACAGTGGGATGGAGAGGGGGCTCAGCCCTAGACCCCCCCTGTCAGGCAGAGACCTTGCAAGGCCAGGTCCTTGTAAACCTCTCAGATCAGCCACGTGGGGAAAGGCAGGAGGGTACTATGTACACTCCAGGTCTTTCCATAGAGGAAGACACTGACTAGGCAATGGGCAAGCCAGGGGGGACCCCGATTTTCACTCCCATTCCCAAACCAGCCACCAGTCACAGAGCAGCACATGGGGGAAACCTCAGGGCAAGGCTTTCTGCAGGGTGGAAGAAGAGCCTTCCACTCTGCAGCCCACAACTGCAGAGTCCCTACACAGAGCCCCCCACGCTGCACCCTGCACACAACTCACCAAAGCACTTATGCCTCTCCAGGCCCTGCACCTGTTACCAGGGTTTGGGGGAAACCGTAGAATGTTTTCAAGTTCATCTAGTAACAACAGCTAAGAAAATCTGAAGGAGGAGAGTCCTACTAGATATGAATAGAAATTATAAAACCTGGCAGGGCGTGGTGGCTCACGCCTGTAATCCCAGCACTTTGGGAGGCCGAGGCGTGGATCACCTGAGGTCAGGAGTTCAAGACCAGCCTGGTCAACATGGCAAAACCCCGTCTCTACTAAAAATACAAAAAAAAAAAAAATTAGCTGGCAGTGACGGCTGGTGCCTGTAATCCTAGCTACTTGGGGGCCTGAGACAGGAGAATCGCTTGAACGCAGGAGGCAGAGGTTGCAGTGAGCCGAGATCATAACACTGGACTCCAGCCTGGGTGACAGAGACTCGGTCCCAAAAAAAAAAAGAAATTATAAAACCCAAGTCAGCTAAAATAGGGAAGTACCGGGCAAGACAAATGGATCAACTGAATAAACAGTGGGAAAGTTGGTCCTACTGTAAGATTTCCCCGTGTGTGAAGGAAAGAACACACGTGACCAAGGGAGAGAAATAATTTTTAATAAGTGGACTCAGGGTGTTTGTTTAAATCTTTGAAAGACAGTCTATTTAAAGCCTCCTCTCACATTACATGCCAAATTAATCCCAGAAATAACTGTGTATTAATCTAGAGGGGGAAGAAAGGCCTGAAGTTTAAAGCGATGGAAGGAACAGATGCTGATGTTTGCAGAACTGCCGATCCTTGTCTCTCTTTAGACCAGCAGTTCTCAAAGTGGGGCAAGAGCCTTTTGGAGGTCCACGAGGTAAAACCGTTTTCATAATAATCCCAAAATATCACATGCTTTTTCCACGTCATCTCAGGGGTGCACTGGGGCTTTCAGAGGCGCCATGGCATATGCGCTCTTGCAGGTTAAGCACAGCAGGTAGGAGGCTCCCACTGTCTTCTATTCAGCCAGACCTTACAGGCATTTGCAAAAATGTCTTCTTCAACGTTTCTCCTCACTGTTTGGTTTTGGAAAATATAGTTTTTTTATTTAAAATGTTATTTGTGTTTTTCTTTTCCAAATAATTATTTTAAAACTTTGTTTAAACTTATAATATGGTAAATATTGATGGATAAAACCTATATAAGCAAAAGCTCTTTGAGGCCCTCAGTGAGTTTGGATAGTGCAAGGGGACCCTGATACAAAATGTGTGAGAGCTGGCCTTGGCCTGTGAGCTCTGCAGTGCGGACTGCTGGATCCATGTGCAGATCCCAGGATGTTGCAGGTCCATTGGAGTAACGAATTCAACAAATGTGTACTGAGTACCTATCATGTGCCAGGCATTATCATAGGTGCTAGTGCTACGGCCATGAGGAAAACAGACAATATCTACCTGCCTGCCTTGTGTTCTTGTCTAGCAGACACAGTGCTGTGGAGACAGACTGACTATGTATGTCAAAATTTCAATAAGATAAAACACACACACGAAGTAAAACCCCAGAAACAGCTGCAGCAAATATGACACACACCAGGTTAATATCTTTAATATATACCAAGCTCATAGAAATTTATCAGACCCCAGAAGATACAGCAAAGGACACTGACAATCCACAAAAGAGGAAATACAATTGCTTCACATGAAAGATGCTCAACCGTGCTAGAAATCAGTGAAATGCCAACTGAAACACAATGCTATGTTTTCGTTATCAAATTAGCAAATATTTAGCCAGATGATAATTCCCAGTACGGGCAAGACGGACATGTTTATCCTTGCTGGTGGCAGTGTAAGGGGATACAAATGTTTCTGGAAACCATTTTGTCAATATGCAGTAAAAGCCTCAAAGTTTTCATATTCTTCAGTTCAAGAATCCCGCCTCTGGGAGTCTACACTAAAAAAATAACTTGACATTGGGAAACAGCCTGTGCACAAATATTCATCAATTTATAAATGAAAAATCAGTAACAGCATTAGTGATCGGCAACTGGCACGATGGTCCATCTAGTCGATGGAGGAGTACACAGCCACTCCAAAATAAAGTATTTAGAAATCATAAGGGGAGATGCCCCCGATATGCTAAGTGAAAACAGCTGCATAGAACTGTATCATTACAGAAGACAGCAGCAAAACTATGCTAAAACAAAATGCAAAGAAACTATAGTTGGGGGGGAAAGCCTGAGAGACACCAAAATGTGATGTTTTACTTCCTTCTTTCCTCTACTTGCAAAAATTTGTCTAACATGTGGTTTACATAGATAATGAGAAGACCTAGTAGGTTTGGTGCTTGTGTAAGCAAAGGCATGAGGCACACGGAAGTGAGGAGCTGGGTTTCCTCCCATCTCTACCCCATCTGTGCTGTGCCCACTGCCACCCTACCCAACCTCAGGTCCCCAAGAGACCGTGACACGCGGGCTGTCTGTTCCACATGGAAGGCCATATTCCCCAATCTTCTCCCCTACTCTGGGGAGCTTCTCCTGTTGGCCCAACGGTCTGCTCTTGCTTCCCTTCCCCAGGACACCCACCTTGTGCCTACCTCTCTAAGTCCCTAAACCAGTGCTCTCCAAGCAGAGATGCCATGAGCCCTACGGCTGTGGTTGCAGATGGAGGCACCTGTGCTAGGATCTCTTCCCTCTTCCACCCAGAGCTCTGCCCCCAGTCGGTGGCTGCAGCACGAGCCCTTTCGTCCAGTCCCAGGGCTTGTTCCCTAAGTTAACCTCAGCACATGCCCAGCTCAACCCCTGTCCCTTCATTCCCCTACAGGCTGGAACTGTCAGGGTGGTGCCCACCCAAGGCAGCTCTGTCTGCCATGACAACAGGAGCTGGTCCTGCCGCACTTTCTGGGTTTTGTTTTCCACTCCTCCTCACTGCTCAATACATACTTACCTGGGGCCAATGAAATAGGTCTTTGCTGTTTCCTAGAAGCCACCAAAATGTTTCAGGACATTAAGTTAGTCCCAGGGTCACACTATACTAGGCCATGGAGTCATCCCTTCACTAACTTCCATCTCCAGTGATGCCCTGGTACGCAATGAAGCTTACTTACCAGAGGGGTACCATGTGGACCAGAGGGCAGTCACAATACAGTCCAAAGATGTCAAAACCATGGAAAACAGAACTTTCCTTCACATGCGCTGTTGAACACTACTGCCTGTCCGTTTTACCAATCAATACCTGTTCTCCTAAAATTTAGAGAAATCATAACCCCAAAATATGTACAAAGCACTCCCTTCCCCTACTTTGTTCTTCAGCCTGATCCCCGGTCACTGAGGTCTTCTTCTGGGGCTGCGCCTCATCCTCCTTAGCTGGAGACTAAGGTATCTTCCACTAGAGCCACCACGGGGTCCTCACCTCTCCAATGTGGGCTTCTTCCAAGTTCAAGTTGAAGGGCAAGCCCCGACCCTCTCTCATCTGCTCCATGTTCCAAAGTGCAGGGAGCTATCAAGAAGGTCCTAAGTGCACACCAGCACTCCTCCCAAGCCCACACACATAAGCACCGAGAGAAAAAACACAAATCACCATGCCAAACGAAGGTGGGGCAGCTACTTGGATTGGGTGCCCATAGGCAGAGGACCCAGCTGCAGGTGTGGACAGGGAGTGTGGATGGTCTTTCCTAGGCAGTTCTGGGGTGTGGGGCAGCACAAGCCTGACACAGACATGGTATGGCTTTTAACAAGCCACTTGGGTAGAGCTAGGGCTGGCGACATGGCAGAGTTCCCACCCTGCTCCCATGCTGGGCTAGGCCACATGGAAACCTTCCAGATGCCTTTTCCCAGGTACCACTGTACCCCTTCACTTGGGGGCACCTCTGCCTGGCAGGTACTAGTCTTACCAATACAGTTGCTGGAGACAGAACAGAACTGAGCACAAAGAGAAAGTAATCTGTACACCTCCCATTCATGGAATGGTGGTCCCACTGTGTCCTCCCTCCGTCCATGCTTAAAGAGCACCATGGTCCCACCTGAACAGCCTTGGCTGGAGTCCAGGGGAACCTAAAGCCTGTATTCAGGCAGTTGTTCAGCAGGGCAATTGGGCTAACAGAGTTGATGATGAGTGGGTGGCAGTAGTCTGCAGACCCCAGCAACCACTGAATGTCCTTGCCCTTGCAAGGCAGCGGTTCTTCAGAATGGCAGTCACTTTTCCCAGCATCATCAAAACTCTTAAGAAGCCAGGTCCAAGGACCCAACCTCTGGGGTCCCAAGACACATACATGTCTTTAGGTGGGTGCGGAGGTTGTCCTTCTGCAGTCAAGCCAGGACCCTTCAGACAGGGGCAGATGAACCCAGGATAAGAATCCCTACGGTCCAGGAGGTCATGTCAATACGGTTCATTTGGCATTGAAATATGGCGGAACAGCTCAGTCCAAAGGGCGTGGCCAAACTCGGCCACAAAATGATTTCCTGGTCACCCCCGTGAGGAAGGACCAGGTCCTTCAGAAGCAGGACACGCATGCCAGTGCTGCATTGTCACCACACTAAGACGACGACAGTCCACAGCTCTTTGCTTTTACATATGCCACCAAGACCCTGGCTGGGTTGCCAGAGGCAGACACTCCCTGGCCTTAAGTGCTTAAGGATGTTTCCCAAAGAGAGTCTGTTTTCTCTTGGACAAAGGCAGCCCATCTGATTGCCCAGGCATGGGAAGGACATGCTACAAGGTGCCTTTGGAGACCCACAGATGGTGTGTGAGTAGCTGCAGGGCTGCAGTGAAGGCCACATGGCACCTGAATGGAGATGGGAACGGGTCTCAAGCTGGGCAAGGCTTGAGACAGTGACAGGGTGTAGAAGCAGGAGTGACTGAGCATCAGCCGATGTGGCACTGCCCATGGAGATTCTGGGCAGCAAAGGGAGTCACTGGTATCCACCCTCAGCCTGCTATGGCCCTCAGGTGTGGGTGTGCTGGAACCTGCAGCCTGATAGACTTGACCAGTGGCTGAGAGTCCACAATGACCTTATTTAGCAGGCAAGTTCCAGAGTCCCCAAACTTCTGGCTCGATCAGAACACCAGCAGCTGAAGCCAGGCATTAACAGAGATGTAACACTGGTCCTTCCCAGTGAGAGTAGTGGGGTCTTCCAGACTGCATACTCACGTGCAGAGTGGAATCTGGCCCCCGGAAATGGTATAACTACACTCCTAGCAGTGACCACTCGACCACTACAGCACGGATGAGGCCCTGCCTGCTGCACTGGGCCCTGGCAGGGCTGGCAGGCATCTTGGGTGGGAAGCCAGACTCCCTCTCCAGGTACACCCATCAAGCCACCAGCCTGGCCAAACTGGCATCTTTCTGTCCAGAGCTCATCAATAGGAACTGGGCAACAAAGTGGAGAGCCGCCAAGGGAGCTTGGAGAGAGCAGAGTAGGAGCCTCCATGAACCAAGTCAGGCTGGGAGGGGTCAGCCCTCGTGGTTTGTCAGCGTGCAGCAGAGTCCCTGTGCCTAAGCAGCAGAGCCGTAGTCATTGAAACAGCCCGGGATGCCAGCAAGAGGGAGGGGAGCATGCAGTGCGCGATAGGTACAACGCTAGCACATAAGAGGAAGCACAGCAAGGTGGGCAACCAGGGCGCCAGGAGGGATGGAAGGAAGATCTCCTTGGGGAACACGTCTGGAGAGGTAAGAAGGGAGGTCTTCAAACAGGGGCGATGCTGTCCTATGGGCATTTCTTCTACACAGCAAAGAGCGTATGCTACCTGGGTGGCTGCAGACGCTACCAAGTGGTGGCGGATTCTTAAAGATTCCGTGCTCGGGCAGGCAGGGCTGGCGCTGGACTAGTCCCGTTGGAAGCTGGATGCACTGGGCAAGGCCCCGTGCCCGCAGCGGCCAGCTGACGGCAGAGCATCTGCCTCTCTCGCACGGCCCTGTTAGAGGCAGAAGTCTTCCTGATTTGGGCGCGCCGCGCATGCCGGAGCGGAGACTTGTAGGTTCTCCGCAACTCTGCCAGGAACCCCTGATAGTTGTTGCGCAAGGGGCTGTCAGGTTGCATGTGGGGGATAGCCCACTTCTCCGCCTCCCCAGTCAGTCGAGACACAAGGAAGGCCACGCGCTCAGCCTCACCCGGGAAGCGAGAGGCCTGGAAGATCATGAATCTGTCCATCTGCATCAGGAACCCCGCCAACTGGCCTGGGTCCCCGGAAAAGGGCTCGGGCAGAGAGGTTGGAGGTGTGGTCATGGGTCGAGTCCCGTTTGAAGTAATTGCAGAGATGGGCGGGGTGATCTGCAGAGCCCCCGGGATCCGCGCCCTGGTGCGTAACAAGGTCAGCTCTGCCATCACGCTCTCCAGCATGTTGGTGAGATTGGCCTTCTCTGCCCGCAGGGTGGAGGCCTCCCGCCTCAGCGCTGAGTTGGTGAGACGCAGGGAGGTCAGGGTGTCAATAACATCATCCATCTGGGCGTTCGGAGACGCTGCCGAGGCCGGGCTTTCAGCTTTGGACGTCTGCGGCTGCACCATGCTGGCTAGAGATCAGCCACGGACTGAGATCCGCGGGTGGGCCAAGGGGGTGTGGTGACCAGGTGGGCCCCTGTAGAAATGGGGGCAGCGTGGGGTGCACAACGCGAGGGCGCTGCGAGACCCCCAAGCTGAGGGCCCAAGAGAGGGGCACGCGGTGCCAGGCGGGGGCAGGCCCCGGGAACTTCGGCCCCGGTCCCACGCGGCTCCTTTACTGCAGACTTCACGGGCTACGGAGCCGGACGGGCGGCTGGACCTCTCTGGGCCCTGGAGCATTAAGAAAAGATGTTTTTAAGGTTTCAATTGCGACTAGCAGGCAGGACGGTGAGAGGCGGCGTGGAGGGCCCGCGCGTGGGTGGCGAGGCTGCACAAAGCCCCGCGGCGCCCGCCCCGCGCCCGCCCTGGGGAGAACAAAGGGGGCTGCTCCTCCGCGGTCGCGGGCCTGGGGCCACCACAGTGGCGGGGCCGGGCCGGGGCAGTGGCCGGGGGGCGCGCGTACCTGGGGTCTTCGCGGTTCTCCGCGGCTCCGTCCGCCGCCGGCTGTGGACCAAGATGGCCCGCGCGGGGACGCGGCCAGGCCGATGAGTCACCGGCGGCCCGCGAGAGAACTGACTTCGGTCGAGGCGCGCGGGGCGCCGGCGCTGGCGATGCGGCCGGCGGCCTCAGAGTCAGGGCCGGGCGCGGGTGCGGGCGGGGTCGCGGCACGAGGGCGGGTCACGCGCGCCTTTGTGCGGCGGGGGCGGCGCGACAGCGGCGGCTGGCCGGGTTCAGGGCGGGCCGCTGGTTGCCGGAGACCGCCTGCTCCCGCGCGTTCGGGATGGCTGTGGCCCCGCCTCCGGAAGTGACGCACAAAGTCCCCGCCCCTCCGCCCTCCCCCAGTTCGGACGCTGCAGCGAGTCCTCCCCAGCTGCCAATTAGGGAAGACTGTAGTTGCTGAGGCGTCTTCATTAGGGCGGGTTCCTGGTGTTCTCTCAGCCATTCCTCGCAAGAGGGCTTGCAAGGCTCTTTTTGTGGTTGTCATTGGGGTTTTTTTTGATAATATACCGTTCTTCTTATTGTGATTTTTTTTTGGTCTTTTTTTTTTTGAGACGGAGTCTCGCTCTGTCGCCTAGCCTGGAGTGCAGTGGCGCGATCTCGGCTCACTGCAACCTCTGCCTCCCGGGTTCAAGCGATTCTTCTGCCTCAGCCACCCCAGTAGCTGGGATTACAGGCGTGTGCTGCCATGCCCGGCTAATTTTCGTATTTTTAGTAGAGACGGGGTTTCACCATGTTGCCCTTGTCGGTCTCGAACTCCTGACCTCAGGGGATCCGCCTGCCTTGGCCTCCCAAAGTTCTGGGATTACAGGCCTGAGCCACCGCATCAGACCCTTATTGTGATTTGAATATAAATTTAATGTAACAAATGATGTCAGAGAAGTAAAACTTTATACTACTCAGACTCCCTCCACCTAAAGATAGCAAATAGTAATACATATAGATATATAAAGTACATATATGTATATATGTGTGTGTGTGTATATATATATTACTTTTTTAAAGTCAGGGTCTCACTTTGTTGCACAGGCTGGAGTGCAGTAGCACCATTATAGCTCCCTCCACCTGGAACCCTGTGCTCAAGTCATCCTCCCACCTCAGCCTCCCCAGTAGCTGGGACCACAGGAAGAGGCCAGCACACCCAGCTAAGCAAATAGTAATATTTCTGCAGTTCCATCCAGTCATTTTTCTATGATATGTTCTACAAAATATTAATTTTTATGAATATTTTGTAACCATAATAGCACATTGAATTTTGAGCATTTTCCTATTAAAGATAACTCAGAAGCATGATTTTCAGTTATTGCCTGTGGTCCATGGAAATCCTGTACCACAATGTATTTAGCCATACCCTTTTTGATAGATCCTCATCTTGTTACCATGCTAAAGTTTTATAAACTACACTTGTATATAAATCCCCACCACTTTCTCTGCTGGGTTCCCCAGGGTAAATACCAAGGAGTGAAGATACCTGGCTGATAAGGTTTGGCTGTGTCTCCACCCAAATCTCATCTTGAGTTCTAACTCCCACAATCCCCACATTATGGGAGGAACCTGGTGGGAGGTGATTGAATTATGTAGGCAGGTCTTTCCTGTGCTCTTCTTGTGATAGTGAGTCTCAAGAGATCTGATGGTTTTAAAAAGGGAAGTTTCCCTGCACAAGTTCTCTCTTTGCCTGCTGCCATCCATATAAGACCTGACTTGCTCCTCCATGTCTTTCACCATCTGCCATGATTGTGAGCCTCCCCAGTCATGCAGAACTGTAAGTCCAATAAACCTCTTTCTTTTGTAAATGGCCCAGTCTCGGGTATGTTTTTATCAGCAGCGTGAAAACAGACTAATACACTGGCCAAAGGGTAAGAACTGTTTGATTCCGGGTCTGGATTTCCAACTTGACCTAGGTGATCCTTCTGCATAGTCAGTTTCAAACTGGCATGGCTGGAGAGAAAAGATACTGAGAAATAAAAATAAACATTTAAGCCTCCCAACGAACTGAACAGATGCCTCTTGGCCAGGGGACCCCAGAGAAACCTGGGAAGCCGAGTTCCTGGCCATGATGGGCTAGGAGGTTGGACACACCTCATTAACTGCCCCCGCTCCATAACCGATAACCACCATTAGGCTTTTTTCCCTAAGGGTTAAACAGAAGCCCCTTTGAAAGACTTCAGCATTAATACCAACCAACCATCTGACACTGCCCCTCCCTTTTTGTGGCACACAACAACTGACCAGCATTCTTTCCTGGTAAGAGACCACCAACCCTGGAGTGGTTCTGGCCAGGCTGTGGAGGATATGCAGTGAAAGCTTTTGTGTCCTCTGATTCACCTTTTGATGTTAAAGGGCTGAAAACTCCACCCTCAGATCATGCTAACACTGCCATTTTTTGTAGATGCTACCCATGAAGGGGCATGAAGCTCAGTTGCACATGTGCATATTTCTCTTCTCATAAATATTTATGACTCCTCCTGTAGCTTATTGAATATGTATATTTGGCCACTGTGTTCAACATAAATTCCTGTCTTACTCTTCCAACCCTTGAAGTGCCTGTTTATGGCTTCTGGCCAGAGGCTACACTTCCCAGCCTATTCAAATGGCCACTCTGCAGGATGAAACCTTTTATGAGAAATAAAACTCTCCTTTCCAGGTTTATGAACCTCGTCATTCTTCAGTTAACAATACCCAGCAAGGCCGGGCGCGGTGGCTCACGCCTGTAATCCCAGCATTTTGGGAGGCCGAGGCGGGCGGATCACAAGGTCAGGAGATCAAGACCACGGTGAAACCCCGTCTCTACTAAAATACAAAAAATTAGCCGGGCGCGGTGGCGGGCGCCTGTAGTCCCAGCTACTCGGGAGGCTGAGGCAGGAGAATGGCATGAACCCAGGAGGCGGAGCTTGCAGTGAGCCGAGATCGCGCCACTGCACTCCAGCCTGGTGGACAGAGTGAGACTCTGTTTCCAAAAAAAAAAAAAATACCCAGCATGCCAGTCTTTTGAGGATGCAGTCTTCAAGGAGACTGAAGCTGGGAACCACCTGCACTCCTTAGGCAGGCCTGGGACAGAGCTGGATTCACTCATACCTAGTTTCCACTCAAGAGAATTAGGGCATGAGGATGTTGTTAATGAGCAAGTGGTCTTGCAGCCTGGTGCACACAGAAGCCAATAAATATGGCACCAGCTTTTGAGAAAAGTAAAGCTTTATTGCAAAGCCGACCAGCAAGGAGAGAGGAGGTGGGCTCAAATCCATCTCCCTGATTTGAGGCATGGGGCAAGTTTTAAGGGATCAGGTGGCAAGAGAAGTATTTAGGAAGCTGGCTTTCCAGGGTCTGATTGGAGGGCTTCAAATTTGACCATATGTGGTAATGTATGTTAAAGTAGATTTTAGCCCCAGACCTTCCAGGCCGATGGACCCCCTTGCTTGTGAATGAGTTTTGGTGTTCAAGTCCTGGTCATGTCCCAGTCTTCTTGGTTCTAAGGGGAGGAATCATTGATTCTGGGTGTTGTTAGAGGTCAAAGCTTTTGTTATGGCACATGCCCAGGCTACATGACTTGCAGTTTTGAGCTCTATTCTACCTAAAAGGCAGCTTGACGTTTTGTTATCAACAGGGTAAGCCCAGTTTGGGCTGGTCCCACAACTACAGTATCAGAACTTGGAAAGGATACTTGTGCCCCAGTGTGCCAAAGTGTGCCCCCTTTGTGACCAGGTGAAAACTTCTAGGCATGAAGCAAGAAGGAAATAAGGAAGACTGTGCCTTAAACTTCTTCCATGAGACCTTCCAGATCAGATGGGGGCAGGAGCTGTGTTAACCTTGACTGAAGTCAGTGACTTCAAGAACAGAAATCAGCCTGCAGCCTTCTACCCCTCCAAGTTCTTCCAAGTCAGATGGGGGCAGGAGCTGTGTTAACCTTGACTGAAGTCAGTGACTTCAGAAACAGAAATCAGCCTGCAGCCTTCTACCCCTCCAAGTTCTTCTAAATACACAGAGGAATGCCATCCACTCCTCGGAGTCCCTCCATCTGTCTCTCTGTCTCTGTAGGCCCCTGGATACTGTGCACACGAGTGAAGTGTCCGCCACAATTCCAAGTGTGGTTGGCACCATAAATCTTAAATTCCCAGGTCCATTGAATATAAGGTGCACCTCAATTTCAGAAATTATAAAACATTTAAAGAAATAAATAATTTGGCCAGGTGCGGTGGCTCAAGCCTGTAATCCCAGCATTTTGGGAGGCCGAGACGGGCGGATCACAAGGTCAGGAGATCGAGACCATCCTGGCTAACACGGTGAAACCCCGTCTCTACTAAAAAAAAAAAATACAAAAAACTAGCCGGGCGAG